>NC_091464.1:82641241-82949679 GCF_027789765.1 Dendropsophus ebraccatus
GCTGCTGAACTTGGATAAAGCTCTAAGGTTGTCTGGAAAACATGGATACAGCCAATGACTATATCCATGTTATCCACATAGCCTTAGGGCTTTATCCAACTTCAGCAGCCACCGCTAATCAAATGCCAAAAGTTCGGGTTCGGATGAACTCCAGCATGCTCCAGGTCCGCTTATCTCTAATTACTACACACTGCTTACTACATACTGCCTGCTTTAGTCTAGCAACTATAGAGGGAAGAAGAAGTGTAGTCAGTGGGAATTTAGTTTTTCTCCCAAGACCTTATTCACACGTCCGGTAAAGTTGCCCAATGTTAGAGCCTATTGATTTCTATTGGGCTCTTCATGCGATCTGTGCCGTGAAAGAATAGGCCATTTCCTTTTGCTGACCCTGATCACGGCATGGATCCCCATAGAAATCAATGGAATTTGTTAAAAACAGCAATACATGGCAATACAATGGCAATACATGAGCGACCTACATGTCTATATGTAATACGGACTCAAAGAAAACTCAATTTAACCCCAATATTAAAGTATTATTTTGTAAAGGGATATTCCGAGTTAGTGGTATCTAAGGACCTGTTCCATGGATAGAAATAATACATTTCATTTTGCATAACAGTATTACTACTATATGATTAGTCACGGAACATGAAACATTCTACATATATTCTAAAGAACAATTGTTCTATAATTTTCCTAGATGTATTTAGTCCAGAAATTAGTCCTAAAAGAGGTATATAGTAACATTAGAAATGATTGTTGTGTCCGGCATAAATGACACAAGGGGCATAATGTGAAGGTACATTCATGTATAAGGAAACTGACGGAAACCCTACTAAATGTCCTTTTCACTTAGCAGTATCCAGTCATAATAATAGTATGAAAACATTAAGAGATCTCTGACAAAGGCGGCCGAGACCACAGAAATGCATTAGAAGCTTGATCCTTACCAGCCAACATACCCACGAAAGGAGTGACGTCACTTAAACTTTGTGGACTGCAGGCACCATGCTGATTGTTGGCTGTAGTGGAACCTCTGGTCTGGGCCTCGCTCCCAAAACACTCCAGATTTGAGGGGACGGAGAGGACATCATACAAACAAGCCTTTGACTTCATGAAAAAAAACAAAGGTATCAGAATACGACCAAAGGATATACGCTATTGTGTTAGCACTATAGGGATCAGTGCACCGCAACTCATTGTAAGCCAACTGAAGGTGTCACTGTCATCACAAAAAACTTTTAACATGTCAGAGAGACATGTCAAAAGTTTTGATTGGTCCTGGTCTGAGTGTTCATACCCATACCGATAGATAGAATGAGCGGGAAGAGGTTGGCACTGACATGCTGTTTGCTTCAGGCTTTGTGTTAATGAGAAAAGATGTCACATGACTAATATACTTTCATTATGAGGCCATCTTATCACATGACACAGAGCCGGTAGAGGACCGATATGATTCCCGCTGTCTTAATCCTCTGTGCAGAGGGTGGATACAGCGGGAGGACCGCCTGGAAAACCGGGATACAGCCACAGCCATAGGCTGTATCCCAGTTTTCCAGGCGGTCCTCCCGCTGTATCCACCCTCTCCACAGAGGTTTAAGACAGCGGGAATCATTGCCGAGAGTCCGGGTTCGTACGAACCCGAACGTCAGCAGGTTCGGACCATCCCTACATCCCAAGTAGAATAATCCAAAAATTTACTTAGTTGTCAAGTGCAAATAGATTGTTTCATCCTGAAGTGGTTTTTATCTAGTTTACAGGCATACTTAAAAAAGACCATTTCAGGTTGAAATATTGTATTGGCACTTGGCAACTAAATAAACTTTTGGATAATTCTACTTGGGATACTTTTAAACTTTGAACTCTATTAGACATGTCAAAGGTTTTTGTAATGACAGTGCCTCCTTAAATATTGTCTAAACCTAGACAGTCTAGAAATGCCCCATCCTGCGCTGGTTAGCACATCTAGCCGTTTAACTGTAATCACTGCCAATGAGCGCTTCTTATTAAATGCGGCCCTCCAGTTAAAAGAGAGAAAAGCCAATGGCTCCCCACCCTCCCAGCTTCCAATCATTGCACCTCATTTGGCTTCAGACATCTCTATGCCCACAGTCACAACATGCTGCTGTCTTCTCCTGCAGGCGCTCCAGTGACATCACTGATTGGAAGAAAGGGAGGAAGAGAAGACACTGTTCCAGAGCCAGATGAGCAGGAGAGGTTTTCTATGTGGATTTGCTACTATTCTAAACAGTTCCTGACATGGACAGAGGTGGCAGCAGAGAGCACTGTGTCAGACTGGAGAGAATACACCACTTCCTGCAGGACATACAGCAGCTGATAAGTACTGGAAGAATGAAACATTTTTAGAAGTAAATAGAAGTAATTTACAAATTTGTAAGTACCCCTTTAATGGCAGGGCGAAAATTCTTTTGTAAACTACTGTTGTTTGATTTTACATGTGACCAGGGCCGCCATCAGGAATTTCGGGGCCCCATACAACCAAAGTGTCTGGGCCCCCCACATTAATAAAAAAAAAAAAAATTGTGTGTTCGACCCACGCCTTGCTGGGAGGTATAATTTGGTTCAGATCAATTCTAGAGAACTGGCTCATATACTCCATTTTCCCCAGTGGCTTAAAATGTAACCTCTGTTATACAGATATAAAATTGTAGAAATTAAATGTGAACAAGGTGCAATTCAAATAGACACTTACTTGTATAGCTGCCTCTTGTGCTCTGTATGCAGTGCATTATATTCACCCCTGCAACGTACAATTTATAGCGTGTCTACAAGCCCAGCGGGGCTCATTATGATGGAGACTAAAACTTATACAAGAGTGGGGTAGGGGTTCCCCTGTATTCAGAATGCTGTTGAGTACTAGGCAATACCCCGTTTGGGGTTATTGAATTTCGAGGGTCTGGGGGGGGGCTGTTTGATTTGTATATGTTCACCAATATCCCCCCCCCCCCCCCCGGTATGCTCACTAACATAGAATATGTTGATAAGGCTAATATAATGAGGCTGTTCCATGTTAGTGAGCATATACAAATCATCCCCCCCCCCCAGGCAGACTAGTTTAGCTCACCCAAGCCAGTGACAGCGGATACATGGCGGTGAGAACGCTTTCTAGGAGATCCTGTTTGTGCAGCAGAGGTGTCTTTATCCTGCTCTGCATAGACCCTCGAAATTCAATAATCCCAGATGGGGCATTGCCTAGCACTCAACAGCATTCTGAATACAGGGGAACCCCTACCCCACTCTTGTATAAGTTTTAGTCTCCATCATAATGAGCCCCGCTGGGCTTGTAGACACGCTATAAATTGTACGTTGCAAGGGTGAATATAATGCACTGCATACAGAGCACAAGAGGCAGCTATACAAGTAAGTGTCTATTTGAATTGCACCTTGTTCACATTTAATTTCTACAATTCTATAACTGTATAACAGAGGTTACATTTTAAGCCACTGGGGAAAATGGGATATATGAGCCAGTTCTCTAGAATTGATCTCACACACAGACACCAGCACACATGTATACAGACACCAGCACACATGTATACAGACACCAGCACACATGTATACACACATACAGACACCAGCACACATGTATACAGACACCAGCACACGTGTATACAGACATACAGACACCAGCACACCAGGGCACGATGAAGTTTGAACTTCTGCAACCTGGAGAAATCACCTGATATCACCTGCAGTCCTATGTAACACCACATAACACAGTGGTATCTCTGAGTACAGATAATGTAGTAGATTTCACCTGCAGTCCTATGTAACAGCACAGATAACACAGTGATATCTCTGAGTATAGATCATGTAGTAGATGTCACCTGCAGTCCTATGTAACAGCACAGATAACACAGTGATATCCCTCTGAGTACAGATAATGTAGATGTCACCTGCAGTCCTATGTAACACCACAGATAACACAGTGATATCTCTGAGTACAGATAATGTAGTAGTCACCTGCAGTCCTATGTAACACCACAAATAACACAGTGATATCTCTGAGTACAGATAATGTAGTAGCTGTCACCTGCAGTCCTATGTAACACCACAGATAACACAGTGATATCTCTGAGTACAGATAATGTAGTAGCTGTCACCTCGGGGCGCCCCTACTAAATGATGTTCTACAAAATAAGAAAAGTGTCATACAGGGACTCACAGGTGACGTCTTCTTTGATCTGAGGCGTCACTTTCCCTTTTCCTCTCCATCCGGCCCAGACCTCCATGATGAGTCCTTCCAGATACGTTTCATCCCCTTAGAACCTGCGAGACAAACAATTTAGGCTCCGCACATTTCTAGCAACTTCCTTTCCTTTCTCCCCCCTGTAGGCTCCCATAGTAACTGCGCTGTGTGGGATGCCCCCTGTATGTAGGATCCCCTGCTGGGCCCCCTGTATGTAGGATTCCCAGCTGTGCCCCCATGAGCTAATAATGCCCCTAGAGGTGGCCCCCATGAACTAATAATGCCCCCAGAGGTACCCCCATGCACTAATAATGCCCCCAGAGATGCCCCCATGAGTTAATAATGCCCCCAGAGGTGCCCCCATATACTAATAATGCCCCCAGAGGTGCCCCCATGAGCTAATAATGCCCCCAGAGGTGCCCCCATATACTAATAATGCCCCCAGAGGTGCCCCCATATACTAATAATGCCCCCAGAGGTGCCCCCATATACTAATAATGCCCCCAGAGGTGCCCCCATACATTAATAATGCCCCCAGAGGTGCCCCCATACACTAATAATGCCCCCAGAGGTGCCCCCATACACCAATAATGCCCCCAAAGGTGCCCCCATACACCAATAATGCCCCCAGAGGTGCCCCCATACACTAATAATGCCCCCAGAGGTGCCCCCATACACTAATAATGCCCCCAGAGGTGCCCCCATACGCTAATAATGCCCTCAGAGGTGCCCCCATGAGCTAATAATGCCCCCAGAGGTGCCCCCATATACTAATAATGCCCCCAGAGGTGCCCCCATACACTAATAATGCCCCCAAAGGTGCCCCCATACACTAATAATGCCCCCAGAGGTGCCCCCATACACTAATAATGCCCCCAGAGGTGCCCCCATATACTAATAATGCCCCCAGAGGTGCCCCCATACACTAATAACGCCCCCAGAGGTGCCCCCATATACTAATAATGCCCCCAGAGGTGCCCCCATACACTAATAATGCCCCCAGAGGTGCCCCCATACACTAATAATGCCCCCAGAGGTGCCCCTAAAAAAAACAAACATCCTACTCACCTACTCATCCGCGCTGTGCAGGCAGCAACTCTTCCTTCTCCTCTTCGGGCTCCATCTTGCGAGCCGCAGGGACGGGACTTCCGGCAGACGTGATGACGTCACATCATCACGCCTGCCGGAGGGGCACATGATCACGGCCCGGCCTCCCATAGGCTGCTGGTATGAAGTGCCGGCAGCCTATGGGAGAGAATACAGGAGGAGGACGCTGACAGGTCCTTCTCCTGTATTCTGATCGCTTTAATGTTCCGCCCGCTGTGCGGGCGGAACATTAAAGCGATCAGTGCATCCTGAGAAGCTGCGTGGCTGCAGCTTCTCGGGATGCTCAAAAACAGGTGGCAAGGGGGGCCGTGCGGACCCCCCTAGCGTAGCGGTCGGGGGGGGGGGGGGGGGGCGGCCGGCGGGCCCGCCGGGCCCCCCCCAGTGTCTCTTAAGGTCCGGGCCCCATACGGCAGTACCAGTTGTACTGCCCTATCGGCGGCCCTGCATGTGACAGCATGCAGAATTGTTAGCTGCATAAGGGTACAAACACACACACCGTATATGCAGCAGATCCGCAGCAGATTTGATGCTGTGCTCAGTTATTTAGATCTAATCTGCTGCATATTTGCTGCGTATCGTAGCAGTAAATATGCTGCGTATACGGTGTGTGTTTGTACCCTTAAGGTAATTTTCACATTTAGTAAAATGAACGGCCGATGTTTTACATGTTTTTGCTGCTGATACTGCCATATTGGCCGCAGGAACATCATTTTATGTTATTTGGATTGTGGTCACATTTGGGTGTGCCTGCAATCCAAATCACCATAGAACTCTATGCAATGTACAGCTGTCAAAACGTCCTTATATTGTATGAACAGAGCAGAACAGCGGCCGTTGTATACACTCTAGCGGCTGGAAATAATTGCCACGTCAATTATTTCCATTGGCCATACCAAAAAACGGCCATTGTTCAATACAGTGTTCCCATAGATTTTTAATGGCCGTTCTTGTCTTAAAAAATACACTGTGTGAACATAGCCTAAAAGGGTATTCTCATCTCAAATTTATTTATATCTATAGGATTCGACAAGTTAAATGCAGTATAATAATAAATACATCCATTTAGCAAACCTGTCTTCACCTGATATGCTGCTTTTTCCCTCCCATTGGTTACCGACCAACACTCTTCTCTAAAAGCAGTGGTCTGTCTGATATATATAGATAGATAGATAGAGCATACAGTACATATATATAAACATTATATGGTATCTCATTATACGTCAACATAACTATATAAACCAGCCAGACCACTGCTTTTAGAGCAGAGTGGTGGTCTGTAACCTAGACAACGAGCTTTCAACAATGGGAGGGAAAGAGCAGCATATCAGGAGAAGGAGGTAGGTTTGCTAAATGAATGTATATGCAAAAATATAACTATATTAGTTGAGATGAGAATACCTCTTTAAGGATTACTTGCCAGAGATTTCCTCAATAAGACAACACTCTCTCTTATTTATCTGATCATTAAATTATAGATATTACGTCATTTATTCGTGCATTAGATGACGTGTAAATATTCCTTCTACCACAAAGGTGCAAATTGCATTACATGCATGTATTATTGGCCCCTCCGGCAGTACAAGTTTGAAGGTGATCAGCCAGAATAGATTAAGAGGAAAGACCTGTAATTTGTTGTTAAAGGAGAACTATGTATGCTGTGTAATTTAGCAGATCAGTATGTCAGAGTACTTACTACAGGCATTTGCGTGTTTTCTATGATCTTTTTTGACAAAGCTATCAAACCAAGCCCTGTCTACCTGCAGGCAGGTAATAAAACAAAGATACTAGTTACCTGTTAGAGCCTTATGAGGTGTAATAAAACTAGAAGGCACATTACGTCCAAGAGTAGGCCGCCCTTACGGGGGAGTGACTTTGAGGGGGGAGTGGAGGGACTGAAGCTAATACAAGTTCTTTAAAAGCAGAGGGAGGACAAGAGAAATCCAAGAGAAACCAATCTCTGGGCTGGACTTGGCAGTGAATATCACAATGAGCCTCATTGAGTCAGACTTCTCCGATGAAGAGCAGGAGATAGAAGACGGAACGAGTGAGAGAGATGAACAATCCCTGCAAAACCTGCCTGAAAGTGAGAGTGAAGCAGAAGATGCCAAACCCAAGAAGAGGACCAGGCCGGTGAGGTCAAAGGCCAGGCGGATAGCGGCCAATGTCAGAGAAAGGAAGAGGATCCTGGACTACAATCAGGCCTTCAATGCATTACGCCTGGCCCTTAAACATGACCTGAGTGGGAAAAGGCTATCTAAGATCGCAACATTGAAGAGAGCCATCAATAGGATTTCTACTCTCTCCATGTTCCTGCATTCAGGTTCTGAGCAGAAACGGGCCTGCAACCATACTGAATGCCATCTGCAACATGAAAGGCCTAGACAGCCAGAGATCAATGACGGCAGCCCTCAGGCCTATATAACACCACCGCAATCTCATCAAGAAGTACACCCAGAGCTCACTTATGGGGAGACTGCACATCTGCAGCAATCTCATTCACCTTACTACCCTAGACATTCACCCGAGTCTACATATTTACAGTGCCAATATGGAAGCCCAACAGAGGACCACCACTCAATGCCAAGCTCCCCTTACTCCTACTACCCACATGGTGGCTACAGCATCGGAGTAAGGGGCACCTGCTTCCCCCATCAGATGGACAATTTTGCAGAGCATTCATCCGGACCATTTGCCTGGCAGTTTGGTTACTTACAAGGATCAGGCTATCAGCATTCCCTCACCATGCACTGACAAGAAGCTCTGCATCCCATTCATATGGACACAAGCCAAAACACTCCTACACAAAGAGTAGGATCTCTGGGAAATAGACTGACTTGTAATATTTGTCCAAGCAAGACGGTAATGTGAACTTGAAATGACAATCCGTTGTGTTGTGTGTGTTATTTCGAGAGACTTTTCAACTGTTTAACCCATTTTTTTCTGTTTATTGTATTGACGAAATGGGCTGCTAACGGGATTCGTGATACAACGTATGGGGTAATCGAGCGAATGTCATGAAGAATCTCTGTATTCTGGACAGACAACAAACATAAGAGTATTCTCCCCTTTCATTTGAGCCATCGGGGATATCATTCCGTTCCTAACAAGATCCTATTTACACATAAACAATTTCAAATTTGATTCGAATTTAAATACAAAGAATAACTGACAGTAACTTACAAAAATTCTGGTTATAATCTCAGCAATGGTTGACTTCACGATTTGTACCTGAACTAAACTGAGTCTTTTACTTTGACTTTTTTTTTTCCCCAGGAAAATGCTTTAGGTTTACCTGTAGCTCCCGATTGACAAACTCAGCTCTGCTGCATCGGTGTGCCTATTCTTCACTGTGTTTTTACTGTATAGTGTCTTTTATTATACAACCTGAGTAATGCTGCAATATACAGTCTGTATCAAATACAAACTTTAGTGCTGAGCCGTACAATTTATCAGTATTAGACATGCTGGTATCCCTATCTCAATCTGGTAGTCATATAATTATATGTGATCTGATATCTTTACCCACCAGCTCAGGTATCATCCATGACCCATAAGATGTTTTGGACTGACCAGCTAAGCCTGAGGTTATCGTCAATTGCTTGTCAGGTGCCTATTGACTTCTGAAACATAACACAGTATAATGGTGCATTATGATAATAAACTCCGCTCTCAATGATAAGTGGTCAGACATATACTCTATGGCAGGAGTAGGGAACCTTGGCTCTCCAGCTGTTGCAAAGCTACAACTCCCATCATGCCTGGGCAGCCAAAGACTATTCAGGCATGATGGGAGTTGTAGTTTTGCCACATCTTGAAAGCCAAGGTTCCCTACCCCTGCGTTTATGCTGTCACTGTTCTGCATTGTATCACTGTTCAATGTGCAATACGTTCCCCTGCTGCTTTCCTATGTGTTCTGTAGCTCGGCATGGACAAATAGAACATGTGCGACTCCAGGAAACTGAACGTTAATGTGAATTTATTTTGTTACTTGAAAATAAAGATTTTTTTTATATTCTTTCAATGTTTTTGCTTTTGTATGGTTTTGGGTAGGTGCTAAACCTAAGCTGCCTAATACTACTGATATACCTTTATTTTATGTGTTTTGGGCTTTAAAAAAAAAAAAAAAAAAAAAAAAGATGTTAAATGGTTAAAAAATGACCGTTCAATGGCAAAATGTTTTTAAGTTCCCACTTAGTTTAAAAATTAAAAGTGAGAAATTTTGGGTCATTTACAAAAAGCCATTTATTTGGCTATAGCTTTTAGCTAAAGTAGCTAAAAAATTGTAAAAAAAAAAAAACATTTTAACTCTCCCTGATCTCTAGTATTTCAGATTTTTGGCTTTTTTTCTCATTAACCTCTCATATATTTTTATTTTAACACTGACAGTTGAATGTGGGGGATTTTTTTTTTGAGGGATAGCTATTTGTTTTTACTGGCAAACTTTATTTTACAATATCATATATACAAAATAAAAAAAATATACAACTACTGAAATTGGTGGGGCTATATATATATTTTTTTTTTTACTGCAAGGTTAGGCTATGTTCACACACTGTTGAAATTTAGTGGATGGCCACCATTTAATGGCAAATAATTGCTGTTATTTTATAACAGATGTGGGGGACCTACGGCCGCAGGCCGCATCCTGCCCCTGAGACCTCCAGATGCGGCCTGTGGTTCTACTCTGATGCGCGCCGCTCTGGTGGGGCAGGAGCCGGCATACATAGCATCCTCCTGTGTCTGTGACAGCTTCCAGACACAGGAGGATGCTGTCTGTGCCATCTCCTTCCCCACCAGAGCGCCGCACATCTTCTGTCTCCTGCGGGCTGCACGCAATGACGTCATTTTATCGCGCGCCGCCTGCAGGAGAAGACCGGCACAGACTAGGAAAGAGAGGAGGACCTGGGCAGAGTGGGAGCGGAGAAAAGATGAGTGGGATGTTTATTTTTTTTATTTGAGACAGACACTGGGGGCTAAGTACACTACCAGGGACATGACTGGGGGGTAACTATGACCAGCAGGGGCATCAATAGGGAGTTAACTATGACCAGCAGGGACAACACTGGGGGTTAACTATGACTACCAGGGGCATCACTGGGGGGTTAACTATGACCAGCAGGGACATCACTGGGGGGTTAACTATGACCAGCAGGGAAATCACTGGGGGGTTAACTATGACTAGCAGGGACATCACTGGGGGTAAACTATGACTACCAGGGGCTTCACTGGGGGTAAACTATGACTACCAGGGGCTTCACTGGGGGTAAACTATGACTACCAGGGGCTTCACTGGGGGTAAACTATGACTACCAGGGGCTTCACTGGGGGTTACCTACGACTACCAGGGCATCATTGGGGGTTAACTATGACTACCGGGGACATCACTGGGGGTTAACTAGACTACCAGGGGCATCACTGGGGGTTAGCTAGAATACCAGGGACATCAATAAGGGGTTAACTACAGCTACCAGGGGCATCGCTGGGGGTTAACTACAATAGCAGGGGCACTAGAGGAACAATACTTTGCCTTGCCCTGGGTGCTGTGCTACCCCGCTGCCGCACACAGTATAACAATGAGTGCAGTCCTCGAATGATTTTATTAATGCCAGAATGGCCCTCGACAGGGAAAAGGTTCCCCACCCCTGTTTTATAATATCGGCCATTATTTTGAAACGGCAGTAATTATTTGTCACTGAATGACGGCCATCCACTAAATTTCAACAGTGTGTGAACATAGCCATTCTATGTTTTTAATCCACTCCTGGTTTTGGTTGCAAAATACTGACCAAAAAAACTGTATGGGAACATAGCCTAAAAGTGACATGCTAGATTTATTCTTAATGTCAGTAGTGTTCCCTCTAAGTTGCAAACTGTGGAAAAGAAAGAGTTAAAACTGGTTGGAGTTTTAAACTCCATCATGGTGGACTCAGAATAAGCCAAATAAAAAAAAAAAACATTAAAATTGGCACATGGCTTATTTCTGGCTCAAAAGCGCTTGTGGCTGGATGTTAGCTAAGAGTCACTGGGGAAATATAAAACACAATACCCATGTGAGGTTTTTTTTTTTTTTTTTTCTTTACACGTCAGTCAGCTGTTTTTCATTGCATTTGCAGTTTTGGTTAATCAGAGCAGGCTTTGTGTTTGGGCAGTTTGTCACAGAAACATTGGTGCTTTAATCATGGTCTAAAAAAGCTAGAAAAAACATCATGCCTTTATGCATCTTGGTGTTCTTTTCTGGTGTTTTTTTTTCCTCCAATACTTAAATAGAAATCATGAAAGGAAATGTAATGAAAAAAAAAACACAGGGGATAAAACAAGATAAAAACACTTATAGCTATATACACTAAAATGAGAAACTGCCAGAAAAAAAACACACATACCAAAGGGCAGGAAAAACTGTTGTCAGCGTTTGTGTTTTTTTTGGGTAGTTTTGTTTTGGGTCATATGAAATAATCTAATAAAAAAATCACTATGTTCTGACACCTGTAACTTCTTTTTCTTCCTGTTTCTTTTTTTTCCCCACCAATGGAGTTGTGTGAGGACTAGAGATGAGTGAATTTACTGTAAGCTTTGGTTTGTGAAACTCCAAATACTCAGCATTTGACTCTCAGTGGCTGAAGAAGATGGATGCAGCCCTAGGGCCATATGCCGACTGTTCAGGGTTTCGCAAACCTGAAATTACTGTAAATTTGCTCATCTCTAGTGAGGACTCACTATGCCATGATTCATCACTTTTGATCAATTTTTTCTGCAACAAGACCTGACTGAAAATCAGCAATTTTGGCATTTACCCTCTTGACTGTGCTCGATCAGGAATATTATAATTTATGGATTCAGACAGTTCTGCACACAGTGATAAAAAAAAAACCTTCCAAAAAGGTGAAAGTTTTAAACTTTTTTATTCTAAAAATATAGAGCAAAATACAGGAGTGTTTAGGGTTCTGCTTTTATTCTAATGTCCCCTTTCTGAAGCTATAGACTTCAAAATTGTCTCCTTAGGACACCCAATTTTCTAAATGTATCTTCGCCATGACCAGCTGATGGTGTGGGGAAAAGCTGGTAGCAGTAGTGACATATGGACTTCATAGCTGGCTGGCTATTTTACTCCTTATGAGTACTCATAGTTAGATGATGCTGCACTATCACTGGCAGAGCAAGGAGCCATAGGCTCCCTGCCCTGCCAATAGCTCTCTCTCTCAGAGTCCGTCCTCTCCTCCCTGAGGAGTGCAGGGCTGCAACCACATTTTTTTTAAATCACACAGGGCCTAGCTACCTGAGGAATGCCTACATGGTGGGGGACGACCTACATGGGCATTACCTACATTGTAGATATTTGGGCGGTATTTTTTACTTGGGAGTGAGTTCTACTATTATGGTGACTACCTACATTGCACATTCTATTTACTTGAGGGGCGGCGGGACTACCAAAGGAACTGTCTAGAAGGGGAAGCTAACTACCAGGGGATACTAACTACAGGGGAGCGGGTTGGTTGCTACTGTACATAGGAGATACTATCTACTTGGGGACTACCTGCACAGAGAGGCCTAACTACTATATGGGAGCACAGAGGTTACCTACTTACTATATGTGCCGGAGCAAGGAACCGAAAATGTTTATGTGGTAGATTCTGAAGAGAAAAGTTTCATGGTTTGGGCCTGATGGAAAAGAAAAAGGAAAGTGAGTTACTCTGATCAGAGAAGATATTAACTGTGAGTCGCTAGATATAAGTAACTGTTTCAAATGCCAGACCATATGAACATTTGCATGTATATACACACACAAAAAAAATCCATTATACATACAGGGTGGCCCAAAAGAAAGTAGACAGAAAGTAGGTGGATCTGTGAAACTGTCTCAGTTGCCCCTAGCAACCAATCAGATTCCACCTTTCATTTTCCAAAGAGTCTGTGAGGAATGAAAGGTGGAATCTGATTGGTTGCTAGGGGCAACTGGGCCAGTTTCACTTTACACCATGTTTGATAAATCTCCCCTTTCATAACCCTATTACACATTCTACCCACCTACTTTCTGACCAATACATACATATATATATATATATATATACTGTATATTGGTGGCAGCGACAGCAGAATGGCTTGATTTACCCCTGACAACATTATATATTAACCATTGCAATACAAGGGCCTGGTACTTCCATTCAATTTTTAGGATGGTGGTACATCCAGCATTGTTTTCCTCCATGGCACATGGATTCTGGGCTGGCAGTTCCTCCAGTGGCACTCTGCTATGGGTAATAAGTGGAACCTCCTTTATGACTTATTAAAGTAATGTCTGCTATAGGAACTACAAAGGTTCAAAATAATATATATATATATATATATATATATATATATATATATATACACTGTATATATATATATATATATATATATATATATATATATATCAATAAATGCAGTAATCCAGATGATGCTAGATGGTGCCAGCTCTTTTTTTAATCACAGGTGCCATAGCTCTATCTATCTATCTATCTATCTATCTATCTCCTATCTATCTATCTATCTATCTATCTATCTATCTATCTATCTCCTATCTATCTATCTATCTATCTATCTATCTATCTATCTATCTATCTATCTATCTATCTCCTATCTATCTATCTATCTATCGATCTCCTATCTATCTATCTCCTATCTATCTATCTCCTATCTATCTATCTCTCTATCTATCTATCTATCTATCTATCTATCTATCTATCTATCTATCTGAACTGATATAAAGGCACAAAGAGGTATAAAAGCCATCAACTCCTATATCTAAAACTGATCACAAATACCCCAGAAGTCATTTAGAAGAATGCACACAAAGATGTCCCATACCTGTAATTATACATAGATAATGTGTTTTCTGATTTACTTCAGGAAGTCAACAACCGAGACAGGATTTGTCACCTACCGGTGCGAGTGATTAGTAATGGGCCTTCTCCATACTTGTCTACCACTCTCCAGCTCACACCTCATGGAGATAAGTCATTGCTAGGATATGAAGGTGAGCATGTGTAATGTTCTTTACCTGGAGGGCAGCGTGGTCATAAAGAAGATAAGGTAGACTTACCCATGTCAAATAACCCTTTCACTGCTAGAAATTACCTTCTGACTAGTCAGTGTCTGGCCAGAGGGCGTCTCATTCCAAGAAATAACAACTGACAATTGGCTCAAAGCAAAAAAATACGACATGGTGTCCTCCCTCTGTAGACGAGAGTGGAGACACTATTCCTGAGCAGCTATGGAATGAGAGGAATGAAGCCAAGCTCAGACCAGAGGTATCACATCGGTGGAATGTGTCTAGTGACTCCCATACTGAGAGCACTATCATACACTTTATTATGGCCATCAGTGCGCCCTAAAAAGAAGCCCCCATGCTCCGAATGGGGAGGGGGCCACAGATGCCAACAGGCTAGTTGCCATGGCAGTGACCCTCATGGTGCTAGTCTACCTGTATGTCACTCGGACTGCTAGCCACTACTAGTCAGTGTGATACAAGGGCAGTCCCGTGACTGATACCAATATGGTTAACCCCGGACCATAATGAGGGGTTAACATGAGAGAATGAACAGCAAAGGAAGGGTTAATTGTTTTAAGTTTGGAGAACTGGCAGGGATTGGCCAATGACAAGTCGGTATCCATGGGAGAGGGGCTGAAAGCTCACACATGGATACGGGCTTTGGATTGGTTGTTTTAGAAAAGGATAGGGATTGGTGGATTGTCAGCCTATAGGATGTGGGTTACTGGGCTAGAGTATCATAGAGGCTACCTCAGAGACATCTGGTGATGTAGGGAGAAACCTACAAGAGGGAGGGGTTAGGAGTTAATATGAGGGGTTACCTGAAGGCAAACTGTGTCAAGTAACCCCGGAGTTAAAGGGGTACTCCAGCAAAAAGCTTTTTCCCAGTAATGGAAACACATTACAAAGTTATATAACTTTGTAATATGCTTCAATCACCTATCTGCCCCTCTTCCCTATCTCCCCCCCTCCCAATCCCCCACCAGAAATGAAGAAAACTCATTCTTATCTAATGGCTGTTGACCCCAGGCTGCTCTGTGGCAGCCATTTTGTGACAATGACATCATCAAGAGAGAGGCGGGTCTAAGCCCTGTTAAGCCAGCCTCTCTTTGTCAGATGACACAGGTTGCTCAGCTCTGATTGGCTTAATTAGTTGTAAGCCATCTAACAGTTTTAAAGAGTCAGTTAGACATCACAGGAAACAAAGTGCATCATAGGAAAGCCCAAACCAGGAAGTGAAGAAAAAGTGAAGACACAAACTGGAGCTTCAGGGACCTGCAAACAGAGGGAAATTCAAACGGAGACAGACTCAGGAGGGAGAGTAAGTGTAAAAACTATATTTGATTGATTGATTTCAGTGCCGGAGTATCCCTTAAACAAGAAGAAGAAAAGCTGCGGCCCGTCTGCTCTATTGTTCTATTGTTTGGTCTTTTGTCTATGATGCGTTCATTTGGTGCATTTGGGGTAAAGCTGTTCTTCAAAGAAAGGGGCTATCTATCCTTACATTCTGACTGGTTGATGTTATATGAGGTCTGGGCTAGAAGAATATTTTCTATATTAATATTTTATATTTACTATAAAAATATTTACTATATTTAGACGGGAGCCTATGTGTAAGTCCACACGGTCTCTGTGTATTTATTTAGTTTGTTAAGTTGGGTATGTTCTATTCCTTCATCAGAGTTGTGGCAATATGACCAAGGCATGCCCATGGCCTAGCTGTTGCTGCCCATTGCCTTATAATGTGCTGCCATGGCCATCCTGCTTCCTCCCCTGTGCCCCACAAACTCTTAATTCACACACATCAGCCATTTTTATAGTCTGATGTCACCATATCTTACAATGACATTTTGCACATCAGGGACCAGGTGCAATTAAAAGAAGACAAAGTCACAGGACAAGGGAGCACAACTTGCAACTTTTTTTTTAATTTTTCTTAGAAAGATTCTGGATATTTCAATGTTTGACCAAAAGCTTTCGGCTGAAAAACTGGCACACAGGACTTTTCTTCACATTTATTATGCATTATAGACACTTTTTCCACCCCTTTTAGACACTTTTCCACCTGGTACGAAAAAGGGTTTATGCAAAAATGGGGTGTGGTCTATTTTGCAGCAAAAAAAAAAAAGCACCTGAATCTGGCCCAAAATTCTGGAGGACTTCAAGCCAAATAATAGATGGTGTAAACTTTGCTCCAAAAAAACACATTTAAAGGGGTACTCCGGCAAATTTTTTTTCATTCAAATAAACTGGCTTCTAACAGCTGCCCCACTCCTGTCTCTCTCCCTGCCTACGCCAGAGGGAACACCTGTTTGACATTCCATTATGACAGGAATCGCCGCTCCTTTACAGCAAAATGCACCAGTTCTTACTGCTAATCCAGAGGAGGTAAGTGGTGATGCTATTGCATCACCACTTAACTCTTTACACTATGTGGGCCAGGGGCTCTGCACCTGACCCACAGAGTGTAAAAACCAATTAAACACACTTATATTGTTTACTATAGGCACACACAGCTCGGTTCTCAACCGGCTTGGTTATGGAACAGACTTCCAGAACCGATTGTATTGGAGAACATAGGTATTACTGTATATTCCTTGGCATGCTATGCTGACAGTCTATGTGCCATGTGTGGTGGTGTGCTACTGATTGATGAATGTTATCAGTAAAGATTAGCAAATACGATTCGATCGAGATGGTATTCGATCGAATATTGTGGTATTCGAAAGATTCGAATTCAATTGAGTAGTGTGGCGAATATGCGGGAAACATTCGAAAGCCCTCCATCGCAGTTGGCGCTTTTTTAAAATCCAATCACCATGCAGGGAGGCTGTGAGGGACCCTGGGAGTACGCACACAGCACGAAAACGGCGTCTGCCCTCATTGGATAGCTGAACCACATGACCTTGAATCTTAAATACTTGGCTCCCGCCTCTCGACCGCAGATGCGCTTTCAACCTAGTCAGGGAAAGATCTTGGAGCAGGGAGAGATAGGTTACATAGTTAATATGGTTGAAAAAAGACACATGTCCATCAAGTTCAACCAAGTTTAGTAGCGTTTTGGTTAGGCAGGATTACTACAGAACCCAAAAGTCCTTTTCAGGGCTAATATCCAGCGAAAAAGTCATCTTTGAATCCAAAGCACTTCTCAGTGCTAAGAAATAGATAGCTTCAGCATAAGCAGGTGTATTCATTCCAGTACCCTGTGTGTACAAGTGTCTTATAGTGTCCCTGGTTTAGCCCACTAAGGGCACATTATACCCACTAAGGGTACCTGATATATACTGTTCCAGTAGCCCAGTAAAAGGCACGTCATACATATTGTTCCAGTAGCCCAGTAAATGGCACATGATACATATTGTTCCAGTAGCCCAGTAAAAGGCATGTGATACATACTGTCCCAGTAGCCAACTAAGGGCACATGATATATACTGTTCCAGTAGCCCAGAAAAAGGCACGTCATACATACTGTTCTACTAACGTTCGTACAGCATGACGCGTGATACACACGAATAACATGACGCTCTATGGATGCACCTTTGAATCATGTATGTAACGCTGCGCAAGAAATATGAAGGAAATGTGTGAACATTGCCGTAAATGTTCGCAGGGCGTTAGCAAATATTTTTCCTTCGCAACTGTGGAGAGTGGCAATATACTGCGATTTTGGGGTGTTGGGTGCACCCATGCATGCTCTCCCTAATGTCTCAGTGTCATTCCGGAGGTGCTGGCATCATTTAGGGGGTTTCATGGGAGACTTGATGACCTCCAAGTGGTCGAATTTGGATTTCCAAGTGCCGCAATTTTTTTCCCCAATAGACTATAATGGGATCGAATATTCGTTCGAAGAGTCGAATCTCGGTGACTATTCGATTTGAATTCTTGAAAGTCGAATATTTCACTACTCGCTCATCTCTAGTTATCAGTCTTGCTGTACAGCTTAGCCACAGATGGTATTGACGTGACGCCAGTGCTAGTCCAGCACACAGGTGTGATGGTAGTACTTGCTTTGTGTTGTGGCTACCTCCCCAAAATGGTCAGTGACCTGCCGGGTTGTGATGGGTCTCTTGGGCTCTTGTCATGGTAGTTGACCCACCCGGACTATCGGTACCGCCACCCACAGAAAGATGAAAAATAACCTAAGGTGTGCAGATAGTGTGTATGGGTGCTGGAGTCCCAGTGATATAAAAATAGAACAACTTTACTGTGCAGTCTCTTAGTAGTACAATACACTTTGGTAAAATAGATAAACCTTCACAACTTTAGTGCTTTACTTGGTTGTGCTTGAGAAGGGGCTTGAAGAAGTAGAGTAGAGAGGTAGTTGCAGCGGTGCTTGAAGAGTTGAAAGTAGAGGAGAGGAGAGTCCTAACCCAATGTAGCAATGTACTCTGCCAGAACTTTAGAGAATACTTTAGAGTTAGAAGTTATTTGAACCTATGCATAGGCTTTAGTCTGACCACCTTGTGCCCTACAGTGTCAAGTGACCCGTCCTAATAGTGTGATACAAGCCCCAGTCGTGGTTATCTGGCGGAAGCTAAGCTCCCAGGGGTGTCCCAGTTACCTGCACTGTGAGATAGGATACATAGACCTTCCTTGGTAGCTTTGTCCTATCCAGGCTAGTTCCTCTTGTGTATTAGGAAACTGCCCTGCACTTTTTAGTCTGGTTCACGGCATGGGCTAAGATGTTCCTAGACTCTTCTTCCTTGGTAGTGTTTAGCACTGCATAATAGACAGAGTAGAAGTACTGGAAGAACTGGTTGTCTAGCTGCATCTGTACACACTCATGTCCTTACTGAACTCAACTTACTCCCAAACAGTCCTCAAGACCCACCAACAGGTCATGTTTTGCGGATATCCCATACAACGAACAGCTGGGGCAGTTACTGGTGCACTGACTATAATTATATCACTTGTGAAATCCTCAAAACATGACATGTTGGTGCGTCTTGAGGACTGGAGTTGAGAAACACTGCCCTACTGGGTTGTGTGTGTGGAGAGCAAGGATAGGCAGAAGAAGAGAAAGTACCTCCTATAGGTCAGCACTGAACACATGGTACAACAATAACATTTACCCATTCCTATCTTCAGCTGTGCAACCAAGAACAGAGGTGTATAATGGACACTGACACAGTATAGTGAAACTACAAAATACTACCTTCATCACCACTCAACCTGGAGTGCAAACTTTACGACAGGTGCCTAAGGCACCTAACTGTGGGACACCACACCCTGAACAAGTCTATTGACAGTTGTCCCAAAAACAAATATTCTGTATTCAACTATTATTTTGACCAGTTTAATAGCTTACCATCATTTTTTTTTGTTTGTTGTTGTTTTTTTTTTAGTTTTTTTTAGAATCAATTTTGAAAATGTCTTCCATTCTTCAAGATCTTCCCAGGTTTTGGAGGACAGCTTGAATACAGAGCCGATGATTTATTAAAGGTTTCCGACTTAAAATCCCTTGACCTTGTCTTTCAACACAGGTGACGCAGGGGACATTGTAGCCTCCAATGCTTCTTGTTTGTCTAGATGGGCCGGTTTAGGCTAATGGTTTACACTCACATATCTTGTAGCTTGTTGTGTCTGGGAAAGGCAGGAAGTGTGTGATGGAGCTGACATGGCGGCATGGTGCCTCCGGGCAGTGGAGTCCTCTCCATAACGGCACACCATGGTCATAGGGGGTGCAGCGCTGAATGCCTTATGCTACCCAGCATAGAGCCAAAGCATTTAAGTAGTAGTTCACAAAAAAATCTTTCAAATCAACTGGTGCCATAAAGTGCCAGAGATTTGTAATTTACTTCTATTAAAAAATATTCAGTCTTCCAGTACTTAGCTGCTGTATGTCCTGCAGGAAGTGGTGTATTCTCTCCAGTCTGACACAGTGCTCTCTGCTGCCACCTCTGTCCATGTCAGGAACTGTCCAGAGCAGCAGAAAATCCCCATAGAAAACCTCTCCTGCTCCACAGATTGGAAAGAATACACCACTTCCTGCGGGACATTCAGCAGCTGATTAGTACTGAAAGACTTTAGATTTTTAGAAGTAAATTAAAAATCTCTGGTAACAGTTTATTTGAGAGAATATATTGGAGGTGAACTACCCCTTTAATAGTATCTGTATATATTCACATGCAGTGAGCTGCAGCAGGGTGCACAGGGAGAGATACCGATATACTACTAGCACTGTGCAAGATTATTAATGGAACTCTGCAGAATTCAGCCAATCAGCCTTCAGCTCCAAGTGCAGTAAAAAGCGATGTGTTGGGAAGCAGAGCTTCTTAGTAGTGGCAGAATACACAGGACCTGCACCTGAAAACCAAAAATACAGTTTTTGCATTTGGTTTCCTATAATGTCAATGTATGAAAAATACTTTGTCAATGAACATTTTCCATCCAATAGAGGCCTCTTAGGGTCCTTTTAGTTTTTAACGACCAGTGCCAGGATGCTGAGACCCCCCCCCCCCCCCTCCCCAAACGAACATTAGAATGAGAAGGGAGAAGCACTTACCTGGGTGCTTCTTTCCCTAAATTCTATACAAAAGGCCCTATTCCACAGAACAATCATCGGTCATAGTCGGCCGATATCAGCCGTTACAGCCGATAATTGTCCCGTGGAATAGAAGGCAACGATCAGTCGACATCGTTCATGTCGGCTGATCGTTGCTGTCATTTGTCTTTCAACCATGTTGAAAGACAAATGACTGTGATAGCAGCAATCTGCTGCCGTCGTACCGTGGAATAGGAGCAGCAGCAGCAGATTGCCACTATCCTCTATGGGCTGCCCGGACGATCTAGCGATCACCCGGTCAGCCCCCCTTCAGCTCCCCGCGGCCCCTCCCGCACTCACCTGCTCGCTGCTGCCGCGTGTAATAGCGGTGGCAGCAAGCGGGGAACGAGGAGCTGTCAGCACTCGTTTGCTCCTCACAGTCGGCCCTTGGAATAGGGCCTAAAGTCTATGGAGCTTATGCAGCAATGAGAGAGAGATACAAAGACAGAGGGAGAAGTGCACAGCTGTGTGCTTCTCCCACCTCATTCAAGAAATTGCTTTGAAATCTCAGCAACCAGAGTTTGTCTTACCATAACTAACTTATTAAATGACAATAGTTATTTTTTTTTTTTTTTTAAATAACACTAACACTTCTGAGACTTAAAGGGGTTATCCAGCGCTATAAAAACATGGCCACTTTCCCCCTACTGTTGTCTCCAGTTTGGGTGGGGTTTTGAAACTCAGTTCCATTGAAGTAAATGGAGCTTAATTGCAAACCGCACCTGAACTGGAGACAACAGTAGGGGGAAAAGTGGCCATGTTTTTGTAGCGCTGGATAACCCCTTTAAAAACACAAGACATTATCAGATAGTCTTCTCACGGCTGTCACAGCCCATTAGTCTCCCCAGGATATAGAAGTATGAGGCTATGTGCACACTGAGCAATTCTCGAGGAATTGTAGCTGAAAGTTTTGAGGCAGAATTCAAGCAGAATTTAAGCCCCCCATTGACTTCTATAGGATTCCTCTAGCAGATCTACAGCAGAAAATTCTGCTTGGAAATTCTGCAGTGTGAACAACAGAGCAGAAAACCCATTGAACACAATGGGACTTTGCTCTGTACATATTTTACAGGAGGAATTTCAAGCTGAATTTCAAGCTGAATTCCTCGCCTTTTCCTCAGTGTGCACATACCCTCACTAGGTAAGTGTGCTGCATAGTTACCTGACACAGGTTTTTGTTAGACAAGTTTTTCTCTCTATTCTTGGCCATCACTTCTCTCCGCTACTTTAAGAACGGACCACATATTTGTTGTCAATGCAGATGTCAGCAGCATTAAGCATGCGTTCAATCACGGGGAAATGTTACTTTCTCTGTGTGCTGCTGAGTCATTGAATCTTCACTCTGTGAAATGCTGCAAAACTGCTGAAGATGATTCTAGAGGGGGAAAGAAAAACAGGAAATAAGTGAAGTTGAGCTGGTGACATTTTGGAATGTTAATAAATATAGGGCTATTATTAAAGGGGTTTTTCACCCAAAAATGTTTTTCTTTCATATCAACTGGTGCCAGAAAGTGCAAGAGATTTGTAATTTACTTCTATTAAAAAAGTCTCCAGTCTTCAAGTACTTATTAGCTGCTGTATGTCCTGCAGGAAGTGGTGTGTTCTTTCCAGTCTGACACAGTGTTCTCTGCTGCCACCTCTGTCCATGTCAGGAACTGTCCAGAGCAGCAGCAAATCCCCATAGAAAACCTCTCCTGCTGTCAAAACTGGAAATAATACCATTTCCTGCAGGGCGTACAGCAGCTGATAAGTACCGGAAGACAAGATTTTTTTGTAATAGAAGTAAATTACAAATCTCTGGCACATTCTGGCACCAGTTGATTTAAAAGAAATTGTTTTGCTGGTGAACTACCCTTTTAACCCCCACACAGCGGCCCCGCTTTGAACCGCCGGCTATTAGCGCGACCGCGGCTATTAGTGTGCCCGCTAATAAAGTATTCAGATGCAGTTGTCAAAGTTGACAGCTGCATCTGAATACTTGTAGTAAGCCTTTCCTGGTGGGTTGGATCGCTCCCCCCACGACATAGTGACGGAGGGGTGATCCTTACATCCGGCACCGGCCAGCCGAAAGCAATCCAGTGCCTATCTCATTGATCTATGCTGTATAACTATACTGCATAGATCTCAATGAGAGATCAGTGTGCACATACTAGAAGTCCACCAGGGGGGAATAACCCTAACCCCAGGGGGAATAACCCTAACCTCAGGGGGGAATAACCCTAACCCCAGGGGGAATAACCCAACCCCAGAGGGGAATAACCCTAACCCCAGAGGGGAATAACCCTAACCCCAGGGGGAATAACCCAACCCCAGTGGGGAATAACCCTAACCCCAGGGGGGAATAACCCTAACCCCAGGGGGAATAACCCTAACCCCAGGGGGAATAACCCTAACCCCAGGGGGGAATAACCCTAACCCCAGGGGGAATAACCCAACCCCAGAGGGGAATAACCCTAACCCCAGGGGGGAATAACCCTAACCCCAGGGGGGAATAACCCAACCCCAGTGGGGAATAACCCTAACCCCAGGGGGGAATAACCCTAACCCCAGGGGGAATAACCCAACCCCAGGGGGAATAACCCTAACCCCAGGGGGGAATAACCCTAACCCCAGGGGGGAATAACCCTAACCCCAGGGGGAATAACCCAACCCCAGGGGGGAATAACCCTAACCCCAGGGGGAATAACCCTAACCCCAGGGGGGCTTCTAGTAAAGTTTAAAAAAAAAATTATTGATTAAAAAGCCGCCTCCCCTAATAAAGGTTTGAATCACCCCCCTTTTCCCATGTTATAAATAAAATAAAATAAATAAACAAACATGCTTGCTATCGCCTCGTGCGTAATCGCCCGAACTATTAATTAATCACATTCCTGATCTCGCACGGTAAATGGCGTAAGCGCCAAAAAATCCCAAAGTGCAAAATTGCGCATTTTTGGTCGCATCAAATGCAGAAAAAATTGTAATAAAAAGCGATCAAAAAGTTGCATATGCGCAATCAAGGTACCGATAGAAAGATCACATCATGGCGCAAAAAATGACACCTCACACAGCCCCATAGACCAAAGGATAAAAGCGCTATAAGCCTGGGAATGGAGCGATTTTAAGGAACATATATTTGTTAACAATGGTTTGAATTTTTTACAGGCCATCAGATACAATATAAGTTATACATGTTATATATCGTTGTAATCGTAACGACTTGAGGAACATATATAACAAGACATTTTTACCCCAACAAATAAAACAAATACCCCCCCAAATAAAAAAAAAGTGTGTGGTTTTTTTTTTCAATTTTACCACACATTGAATTTTTTTTCTGGTTTTGCAGTGTAATTATGCAACAAATTCAGCCTGTCATTGCAAAGTACAATTAGTGATGCAAAAAATAAGGGCTCATGTGGGTTTCTAGGTGAAAAAATGCAAGTGCTATGGCCTTTTAGGCACAAGGAGGAAAAAAAACGGAAGTGCAAAAATTCAAATTGGCCGCTCCTCTAAGGGTTAATGGAGGTCTGGTCATGGGTCGTGGAGTTAATCTTTTTGAGTGACCTGCAGACACAGATTTTTGTATGTTATAATGCTCTGTGATTGTAGTAGTATCTCACTTCCATTAGCTGCAGTAATTTTGTAGGTGTATTGTTTATGCCACTGCAGTGTCCTGGTACTCATCTACAAGCTGCTGTGTTATAAAGGTTGTCGTGTGGATATAGAATGTATCTAGATAGCTAAATCCAGTTGTGGCAGCGGACAGCCTTCCTTAGATCTTTTGCTTAATGACACAGGCCTAGCACTAGTCCATTCAGCTGTGAAGCTGGCAGACACCCCTTTACATTTCTGTGGTCTGGGTTAAAGGGGTATTCCGCTCAAAGAAAACCTTTTCATATGTTGCTGCCCATGGTAAAACTTACAATTCCTTTTATACTTGTTATTATCTATTCAGTCTCCTTCCCCCAGTACTCAGCTGCTGGTTTCGGCTGAAAACACAACAATCTGCGTGTGAGCTTTTCTCTCCGTTTCTCCCTACTCCCCCTTCCCTTCTGAGACAGCAGATGTAAACACTAGAGATGAGTGAACCGGGTTCGGGTTCGAGTCGATCCGAACCCGAACATTTGATTAGCTGGGGCTGCTGAACTTGGATAAAGCTCTAAGGTTGTCTGGAAAACATGGATACAGCCAATGACTATATCCATGTTTTCCACATAGCCTTAGGGCTTTATCCAACCTTAGCAGCCACCGCTAATCAAATGCCGAAAGTTCGGGTTCGGATGGACTCCAGCATGCTCCAGGTTCGCTCATCTCTAGTAAACACGTCTGTCCGCAACTTTGTAATGCTGGAAAGAATATTCACAGTGACCTCAGATTAACCTCCCAGCATTGCAAAGAAACTACTAAATTGCAGATAAAGCCAGCCAGGCACTTGTTTACATTAGCCGTGTCAGAAGGGAGGTGAGAGGAAAGGGAGACAGAGAAAAAAACTCATACAGTTTTTTGTGTCTTCAGCAGAAAGCAGCTGCTCAGAACTGGGGGAAGTAGACTGAATAGATAATAACATGTATGGAAGGAATTGATAGTCTCATTATGGAAGGAATTGATAGTGTCATTATGGGCAGCAACATATCAAAAAGTTATGTTTTAGCGGAATACCCCTTTAAAGCCCAGTTCCGTTGCCTGTGCTATGGTTAAAGGAGTGAGAGCCATGTGACCATAGTTGTGATCTTGGTAAAACCTATGTAATGGTAAAACCTTAATAAAAAGTTTCAAACAAATTATGGAACTCCGGGTAGAGGTTAAAAAAAGGAAACTTCTGCAGAAGCATATAGCATTACCCACCTGTCTATCCCAGTTTTTAAACTACCAAAAATCCATTTGTTTGGGGGGGGGGGGGGGGGGGGGGGGGGAGGGGGTTTGTTCTGTATTATGTTTCTGTCCTTCCTGGTTGAGCAGTTCCCAGAATGTAATGCTTTCCCTCAGCTGATCATCACGGTTCTCTACCCATCACAATGATTAAAATTAGTGCTGCACCTGCTTTTGGCCATTTAGAGATGGGTAATCACTCAGGGGATTGGGGGATCCAGCTCCGCCTTCTGTGACATCACGCCCTGCCCCCTATCTGCATCATCAGCCTGTGCTCAGCAAACACACACAATGTGAGACAGAGGCATGGAAGATTTGTCTCCTAAGGTGGGAGAACAAAAGGAGCAGGAGACAATGTGGTTTGCACAGAGGCCATTTTTTTTTTCACTTCCTGGATTTCTATCAGCTGCCAGTGTGGCAGAACCACACAGATACGGTAATACATTGTATAGACACATCTATAGAACTTTTAATGTACTTTTAATAGAAAACAAGTTTTTCTTATCAGGAGTTCACCTTTAACCATAATAACAGGTCCATAGGGCTGTCTCTTGTCCTCATGCCATAACATAACCCCCTACATATTTTGTATCCTCATAGGGTTCTTGATATAAAGTAAATGGTACAATCTAAAACCATTGCTTATATTAAAATTGAATCTTCTCCTCCATTTTACCTAACATTTTTTTTTCTGTTTTTTGCAACATATTTTATGAAACAGTGAAAATCGTCATTACAAAGTGCAATTGTTCTTAGAAAAAATAAGACCTCATACGCGTCTGTGGATGGGATAGTAAAAAAAAGTTATAGCTTTTAAAACGTGAGCAGGAAAAGAAGAAGAATGCAATGACATGAAGGCGTTATTGGAAGTTGCTCCATTTGCTAGATATCATGTTTGTCCACTAGATGGCAGAAGACTCACCACTCGATTGCTCGGTTCCTGGTTTTGCTGCAGGCTTTTTTCAGTGGGTGACATTTTATTGTGAATAATGTTATTGTTATGCGATTTCCTATTTGATAATTGTGGATTCTTGTGAAGTTTACTTACTGCTGTGAATGCGGCAGTGTAGTTTTACTTTATTAGTATTGTAAATTATAACATTGAGTAACTTAATCTTCACTTACAGCACTGCGGTTTGGCTGTTGCATGGATAAAATCACACAGAATACAACACGCTGCGCAATATTCTCCATAGCCTATTGTTTATATCGACAACTTTTTTTTTTACAATTATTATATCTTTATTACCTTTTGTACTCTAGGCATATCCTCTTAGCATAGCTGGAGTCCTGGGTATTCTATCTTTAAGGTGGGCCCAGAGCCCACATATGTAAATATTTTGTACATGTTCCTGTTGGTGATGTTTATCTGTTTTTATTTGTAGGCACTTTGTTTTTTTTTAAAGGGATAAAGACCATGCACCATTGGCACTGACTCAATTTATTTTATATTTTATTTATATAGCGCACACAGATTCTGCAGCGCTTCACCTATCTGTATGTTTTTAGGACATCAGCAAGGCTACAGTGCTAACCACTGAGCCACCGTGCTGCCCACTGAGCCCACTGCCTGCTCTAAAGCTCATAGTGTATGTTTTATGTTAGTGCTAGTGCTGTAGTCACTAAAGGACTCTGCTGCAACAAAGATATAGAAGACACTGTTGACGGAGTTGAGTCAGACTGTGGAGAGAACCACATGGGTTGCCAGGAAAACTTGTAACTGTGGTGCATGACAACTTAAAGGGGTTGTTGACCCCCCAAAAATTTCTTTCAAATCAACTGGTGCCACGGAACGGCCGGTCTGTGCCCGGATCATTGTGGCCGGTACTTAAGTACCGGCCAGATGATCCGTTGGGCCACAGAGCTCTGATGCGGGCGCATCAGCGCGCACCCGCATCGGAGCTTCCCATAGCACAGAGTGACGCAAGAGGCCGGAGCCGCTCGCTTCACTGTGTGAACTGACAGGTCTTTCACTGAATTCCGGCCGCAGAAAACTGACATATCAGTTATTTTCGGCCCTTTATGGGATCCCGGTCGGAGCGTATACGATGTGTATACGCTCCGGCCGGGATCCCATAAAGAAACAGGCATTGTTCCACCGCGCCAAAAGTATGGCCGTTGTTGCCGTCCTTTTACGTAGTGTGAACATAGCCTAAAAGAACACAATAATCAGCCGACATGAATGATGTCTGCTGATCATTGTAGTAGTTTGTCTTTTAACATGTTGAAAGACAAACCGCTGATATAGAAGTGAATGATATAGAAGCCTATTCCACTAAACGACGGCAGCAGACCACTGCTATATGCTATGGTCTAGCAATCACCCGGAGCAAGGAGCAAGCGAGTGCTGACAGAGCTCATTTGCTCCACACAGTCGCCCTGTGTAATAGGGGCTTTGGGGTGGTTAGTCAGGTAGGGGATTAGTTCACACAACAGTCCTTTTCAGGACTAGTAGTCAGTCAGAGTGATTGAAGAAGAAAAAAAAGGCTTATGGTCCACGGAAAATTACAGATCACCAGTATGGGCCACGAGTAATAAATCCTGTTTTCCTCTCACTTCAGTAAACACAGCAACTTCAGCAATGGCAGACATACCCCAGGGGGAGAGCGAGCGTCAGCATGATCCTGGGTCATCTAGATCTTAAATGAGCGCCCCCCCCCCTAAAAGCTCCTATCCGGCTGAGGTAACAAGTATAGTCTATTGTTACCCCGGAAGAAGCTCCACGTGGCAGGTGGCAGCTTTTTTCAGATTTGCCCCTTTAAAATGACCCAGAAAGTGCCCTGAGCATATGCCAGTTCCAGCATCAGAGTGGTCCCATTTCCATACATTCTTCTATTAATCACCTTCTTATTTTTACCTCTTTATCAGTACAATGCCATATTACATCCATGTAGCCTACAGCTATGTTTACTGTTGTTACACACTCATTTCTCCGTTGTAATGTTTACTGACATTCAAAAGATATGGACTCCTGATGCGTACACTGAAGCGAAAGACATTTAGATTGTCACATACGCCACTTTGTACCTTGTTGGGATCCTGATTAAAGCGAATGTACCATGTACATTCACTTTAACACAACCCACGGATAGATCGGTGCCGGCGCAGGGAAGTCGGTGCTGCAGTCCATTTTTTCAACCGCGGCCCAGTTCCCGTGTACTGCGCCGTTCTATCCACAGGTACCGGGGCTGAAGCACTCGAGGTGGGCCGCCCCCAGAGGGAGGAATCCCCCACCCCTCTGTGACGCAGCTCCATTGATTCTAACAGATCTGCATCATAGAGGGGTGGGGGATATTCTCCCACTGGGGGCAAGCCGGCCCGCCTCCAGTGCTTCAGCTTCAGCCCGATACCCATTGATAGAACGGAGCCGTACACGGAAACCAGGCCGCGGTTAAAAAAATGGACCGCGGCACCGACTTCCCTGCACCGGCGCCGATCTATCCGTGGGTCATGTTAAAGCGAATGTCCCTGATGGTACATTTGCTTAATGGTCAATTTAGTCCATCAATTTTTCTTAGCATACAAGTGTGCCGGTCCATTGTCAGCAAAGTGCTGTATGTTCTTGCATCATATAAGAATTCAAGTCCAGCCATAGGAAACTCCTTATGTTGTCTCTGTACTCAATTTGACCCCTAAGGAATTGTTTGTAACATTTGCCTATTAAATACACAATGGTAGGGTCATTTCCCTTCAAGTCAAATTGAGACATGAGCACGGAGAGAACGGAAAGACTGTATGTAAATATTTCTCTGGCTGGATTTGAATTCGGGGCTTGAATGATGCAAAGCAACAGTGCTGACACTAATATGCTGACAATGGAGCGGCACACCTACAGGCTGAGGGCCCTATTACACGCAAGGGCGATCTTGGCATTTCTGGGGCCCCAAGCAAAATCATGTCCGCCCCCCCCCCCCCCCCCAGTAGTTCTCTTATAACCCTCCTACAACTATACAGAGATTACATATTGCCTCAAAACTGCTCTGAACAAAACAAAAAGATATCACCAATGATACCATTACATAATACTGCCACACTCTGACCCCTATCACTATAAGCCTATAACAGAGTGCAGTTACATCCAGTCACTCACAGGGGGCGTCTTCTCTGATCAGGGTCTTTTACTTCTCCATCCAGCCTGGGCCATCTTGTAGTCTTCTCCCGGCTGGGAATCTTCTCTCCAGAATCTGTTAGAGAAACATTTTAGGCTCCAACACATCCAGTAGTTAGGTCCCCTGTACCCCTCTATAGTAGTTACACCCCTCTGTGCCCCCACAGTTTTAAGGTGTCCCTGTGCCCCCACTTAATAATTAGGTATGCTCTGTGCCCCAGTATAGTAGTAAGGTATATAGGCATCTCTGTGCAGGCCCAATGTAATATAGACCGATGTGTGCTACCCTCAGTAGTATATACTGCTTGTGTGCTGCCCCCCGTTTTAAATAGACCCCTGTGTGCTCCCCTAGTTATTTATAGACCCCTGTGTGCTCCCACAGTTATTTATAGACCCCTGTGTGCTCCCCCAGTTATATATAGCCCCCTGTGTGCTCCCACACTTGTATATAGCCCCCCTGTGTGCTCCCACACTTGTATATAGACCCCCTGTGTGCTCCCACACTTGTATATAGACCCCCTGTGTGCTCCCACACTTGTATATAGACCCCCTGTGTGCTCCCACACTTGTATATAGCCGCCCTGTGTGCTCCCCCACTTGTATATAGCCCCCCTGTGTGCTCACACACTTGTATATAGCCCCCCCGTGTGCTCACACACTCACAGCCCATCTCACACTTCGGGTAAATCGGTAAAAGACGAAGCGATCAGCAAATTTTCAGTGAACGACCAACAATGATTGGAGAACTTGTTGAAAGATCACGATGAACGATTTATCATTCGTCGCTTGATCTTTCGCTGTGTTTACATGGGCTGATTATCGCTCAAATGCAATCATTATCGTGAAAATTCGAACGATAATCGTTCCGTGTAAATGCACCATAATTCTACATCGTTCCTTTATTTGCTGGGATCAGATGGAGTAACTGATTATAGTAACGATCATAACTAACGACTATCGTCCTGTGTAATATGGGAAATAATTCCATGTAAAGCATAAACAATCTCGTTTGCAATTGTTTATCGTTAATCGATAAAAATCACTTGGTCCCTATAGGCCCTACTACATGAAGCGATAATCGTTCAAAAAACGGCTAAAACGGCAGATCAGTATCGATCATTGTTAGGTGTAAACAAGCAAACTACAAACACAAAAACGTTATATTCTTGTTCATCATGATCTTTCAGCGCATTGAAAAAAAATCGTTGGTCTTTTTAATAATAATTTGCTAATCTGTTTGTGTTGTTCCTGAAAAAACCGACACAGTTTCTGCTGGAGGAAGGTCTGGTGGTAGTGATAGTGACAGCCACTGTCCATATATGGACAATTACATCATCAGAGCTTCCCTGGGGCGCCCCCTATGGGAGGCAGCTGAAAAGATTTGGGGTAAGCTTAGCTGGACATAGTATAGGAGTAGGGAACTTTGGCTCTCCAGCTGTGGCAAAACTACAACTCCCATCATGCCTGGACAGCCAAAGCTTTAGCTGTGGCTGTCCAGGCATGATGGGAGTTGTAGTTATGCAACAGCTATAGAGCCAAGGTCCCCTCCCTCTGCATTAGATGATCTGAAATCAGGCCAGTAATGTAAAATACATTCTTATTTATATTTAGTCATGATTTCCATTTCCAATATAAAATGTGACAGCAGGAATCAATTATTTAGGAGACAATTCTGTCTCAAAGAAAGGACTTGCTTGTGTCCCCTGCATTTTTCTATGTATCACAGTTATACATGAGAATATTCTTTAGGCTATGTTCTCACAACGTAAAAAAAAAACGGCCGTTATCTGACACTCAACGGCCATTGCTTCAAGGATTAATAATCAAGAATAAAAATTGCATTGAAGTCTATGGACAATAATGGACATGTTCATTATTTTGACGGCCTTAGCAAACATTGGTCGTTGTGCATTACATTTTGTGAAACAATAGCTGTTGTTTGCGTTGACTTCAATGCAAATTATTATAGTATGAGAAGAACGGCCTCTGTTTAAATTAAAAACAACGGCCGTTCTATTCATAAAAAGTACATTGTGTGAACATAGCCTTAAAATGGGCTTGCTATTTGCTGGCAGAAGCCTTGCTGACTGTGGCCGCTGCCCCAGTTGTTCCTTTTAATTATGGATTGTGTAGAACTCTTCTGCCCACCCCGTACAGAAGCATAAGGGTGGCTGACATCAGAGGAAAAATCAGCCTCAATAATTCATAAGTGGTACGAAGCATGTCTCCATTATCTTGTGGCTGCCGTCAGACATATGACCCCTGTAGGTTTTTATACACAGAGATTATTTCCTCTTGGGTTCTGTAAAAAAAAAAAAAAAGTTAATGGCACGCTCCATGTAAGTCTTTCTATGGAGACATTCTGTACTGATCGATGCAATAAGATTATGGAGAATTCTTATGGAGCGATAATTCACCCAATCGATCGTTTAACGATTTTGAACAATATGGTTTTTATGACGATCAGCGTTTAGACGAATAAATCGTTAGAAAAATTGTTAGAAAATTCGTAAGAAAAATCATTATTAAGATCGCTTAAGCCCATCTTTTACATACGGGTGAATCTTTGAAAGACTGTTTACACGAAGCGATCTGCAAATTTTTAGCGAACGACGATTTGAGAACATGTTGAAAGATCAAAATGAACGATTTTTCGCTCGTCGCCTGATCGTTCGCAGCGTTTACACGGAACGATTATTGCTGAAATGCGATCGTTATAGCGAAAATTCGAACGATAATCGTTCTGTGAAAAAGCAGCATTATATGTAATCGCCTCCTGTCTTTGGAATTTAAAGGCCCTATTACACAAAATGATTATCGGCCGTATTCGGCCATTATGGCTATAGATGATTGGAAAATCGTAGGTTCGATCGAACATTCTCGAACCTGCCGCATTTGATTGCCAATGCCTTCTTGGTCCGTCCGGAAGGATGAGAGTGCCCGGGGACCACCTGGAATTCTGGGATTTGATCGAACCTGTGATTTTCCGACATTCAATCAAGCCTAGTTATGGACAATAATCGTCTTGAAGACAACAATCATTCGACATGCACGATGTCGGCTGATCGATGCAGTGGTTTGTCTTTCAACATGTTAAAAGACAAACGACTTAAGGCCCTATTACACGGAACGATTATCGGCCGTCACGGCCGTAAATCGTCCTGTGTAATAGAAGGCAACGATCAGCTGACATGAACGAGGTTGGCTGATCATTGCTGTAGACTGTGATAGCAGTGATCAGACCACCGCTATCCTCTATGGGCTGCCCGGACAATCTAGCAATCACCCGGGCAGCCCCCGCAGCTCCCCATGGCCCCCCGCCCACTACTCAGGCGTGGAATAGCAGCGGCAGAGAGCAGGGAACGAGGAGCAAATGGGCGCTGACAGATCCTCTCCGTCGCCCTGTGTAATAGGGGCTTTAATCTTTATGCCAGGTATACGTGGTGTTTTGTTGCCTCTCCGTCTATAGGAAAGGTTTTCAGGGTGGATCATGTTTGGTCTGTCTGCTATTAGTTTGCACAGGTGCTCTGATTGTCCTCGTCTGTATTCATGAGTGCAATGTGACTCTTATATATTTGCTGGTCTCTGCAACTTTCCAGTCACTTTATATCTGTTCACTTTTCAGTTTTTCTGATCCTTTTCCTGTCAGATATTTCCTCTGTCCTGATGTTTGTTTGTTGTTTGAACAATCCTGCAAAACAACTAATATTCCCTGCAGTATTAGTTTCCATCAGTCAGTGGTATCTATGTTAAAGGGGTACCCCAGCAAAAATCTTAAATCAACTGGTTTCAGAAAGGTAAATAGATTTGTAGTTTACTTAAAAATCTCCAGTCTTCCAGTACTTATCAGCTGCTGTATGTCCTGCAGGAAGTGGTGTATTCTCTCCAATCTAACACAGTGCTCTCTGCTGCCACCTCTGTCCATGTCAGGAACTGTCCAGAGCAGTAGCAAATCTCCATAGAAAACCTCTCCTGCTCTGGACAGTTCCTGACATGGACCACTCCCTGTAGGACATACAGCAGCTGATAAGTACTGGATTTTTGAATAGAAGTAAATGACAAATCTATATAACTTTCTGAAAACAGTTTATTTGAAAGAATACCCCTTTAGGCTAAGTTAACACAATGTATGACAGCGGCTGTTCTGTGACACAGCCGTGTCACAGAACAACCGCTGTCTGTGAAGTTCAACCCGGGAAGTTCTTTGAAGTTCAACCCTGTTGAGTAATGTCTGAAAACATAACCGTATGTTATAAAATATCTTGAATGGGTTGTGCAGTCCTATGTATTTTGTTCTTTTTTCTTTTGTTTACACGCTTATTATGGTGTAAAACAACAATTTCAGTGATTCTCATATTAAACAATCCTCTGCCACTCCCGTGCCAATATTTTCCCGCTCCCCTGCCCATCTCTATTCTTTGTGTTGTCACCATATGTGGCTGCTACATTCAACCACAATAGACAGTGGCCACCTCAGGTCAATGCTACAGCAGGCGCGTGGCTTGCCAATATGTCATTTGTGGAGCAGGAGGAAGAGGCGATTGGTAAGGTATTACCCCCTTTGTTATGTTTTGCAATAAAAAAAAAAATCATGGGATGGGCAACTTATTTTTAGTGTTTTCCCATGACAAACCTAAATGGTATACCTACTGAATATGCCATAAAAGCCTGACCACTAGGGGGCCAACTACTAAGACCCCTCCTTAGTGTAACCAATTTCTAGCTTTTCTGCTGCTGTGTATTTCCTCTTTACACATAGCACCTTACATACCCATTGCACCATCCCCAAAGAACAGCTTGTGAGCTTTTCTCTCTATCTCCCCCTCCTCCCCCTCCCTTCTGAGATGGCTGATGTCCCTGACTAGCTTTATCTACAACATTGTAGCTTCTTTGTAAGGCCCCGTTCCCACTGAGCAAAACTAGTGGAATTATGTTCATTCTTCAGCGCGGACAGGGCAGGAGCGCGTGCCTCCCATAGACTCCCATTATGTGCGGGAGGCTAACGGCATTCCGCTAGTTTTGCTCAGTGGGAACGGGGCCTAATGCCGGGAGGGTTATTCTGAGGTCAAGTTGCTGATGAACTCACTGTGATTAATCCTTCCAGCAGTACAAAGTTGCAGTCAGGGACTTTTTTTACATCAGAAGGGAGGGGGGAGGAGGGGGAAACAGAGAGAAAGCTCACACACAGATTTTTGTGTGTTTTTAGCAGAAAGCAGCAGCTCAGAACTGGGGGAAGGAGACTGAATGGATAATAACAAGTATGGAAGGAATTGTTAGTCTCACCATGGCCAGCAACATATCAAAAGTTATGCCTGAGTGGAATACCCCTTTAATGGAGAAGTCCGGCAAAACTTTTTATTAAAGCATTGTATTGCCCCCCCCCCCCCCCCCCCCCCAAAGATTATACAAATCACCAATATAGTGATGTCACTTCCTGGAAAACATGGTGATGTCACTTCCTGGATAAAAAAAATGGTGATGTCACTTCCTGGATAACATGGTGATGTCACTTCCTGGATAACATGGTGATGTCACTTCCTGGATAACATGGTGATGTCACTTCCTGGATAACATGGTCATGTCACTTCCTGGATAAAATGGTGATGTCACAACCTGACTCCCAGAGCTGTACGGGCTGTGGCTGCTGGAGAGGATGATGGCAGAGGGATGCTCAGTGTCCCTCCAGTGCTCTGTGTCCCTGACATCACCATGTTATCCAGGAAGTGACATCACCATGTTATCCAGGAAGTGACCTCATCATGTTATCCAGGAAGTAAAGCCTTGATGCAGTAGTAAGTGCAGGGAAAAAAGCACTTTATAAGCATTTCCCATAATAAGTGTATATTGGGGATTTGTATAACTTTTGGGGGGCAATACAATACTTAAATAAAAAATTTCAACGGACTTCTCCTTTAAGGGTTAAATCTATAGTTACATTTTCGATCTATGGAAGACACAAACAAATATTTGCTTGTACAGCTCTTTCTCTATCTCCCTTATACTTTAATGCACAGTGACCGCACCGAGACCCCCAGGTGAATAAGCTCTACAGTAACAAGGTTTTTTTTTTGGTTTTTTTTAAATGGCAAAGATAACGAAAACTGAAACGTCTCCTATGTGCCCAATTATATGGCCTTAAATCTGGGTAAGTAGCCACAAAAGGAATAATAAATTCTCCTTCCCGCTGATTCTTATTGCTCCTTAAGCCATTGCCCTATTGAAATCCATTATCATATATAACAATGTAATTGTATGCATAAGCGAAATCTATGAACGCATCCCAAAAACGGACACAGGGGCGGCCTATAGTGTGTTCTGTAAATAGCCGTCAATTTGCTGGTTTGCATAGGAGAAAAAAGCATAATGTATATGTGAGAGCTCAGGATATGATGCAAAGATTATAAGAGGTTCTGAATATCTGTATAACATCAGACGAGAGTAAAAGCTTTTACGGCTGGAGCCAAGAGCTGAGGAATTCCACTGTTAACACCCAGGAGAATCCTGTGATGCTGTCGAAAACTGCAATAATCTGCTTGTGTCATCAGCCCAGCATCTGAGTTGGTTCGTCCTGAGAGGACGATTCCACTTGAGAAGCCTTTAGCAGAGGCTGGGGCAGGGCAGCAGCAGTCTGCAGCAAATCGACCAAAGAGCTAGAGCTTCACATAGGATCCTACACCGCCCAACTCTTCATTCAGCTCTCCTATAACTCAATAAGACCTTCCCTTTTCCATCCCATACACCACGGTTACTACTGTGCATTAGCCTCTGCATTGCTGTCTCCATGGGATTTTAGCAGCTCGGAAAGAGAAGTTTTTTTTTTTTTTTTTAGCACTTTTGTAGATCCTGCACTAGGCAGCGAGGAGACGACTTATCCCGGCCATGGCCATTAACACAGATGCCCAGTATGAGAAGACACTCAGTGGATCAGGTAACCCCCTACCTGCAGACGCTCATGAAACTGAGAAACTCCTTACGTCTGCCTCTGAGGGGAAAGAAGAGAATGGCATGAAGAAGTCTTTCTCAGTTACCATGTCCAGCGAAAAGTCTATAGGAGACCTGGACCAGAATGGGCACAGTCTGCCCTACAAGTCAGTTTCCGCAGGACAACTGGAGTCTGCTCCCCTCTCGCCTTCAAGGGGCAGCCTGGCCAGGGCTTCTTCTACAGCCACCACCACCGCCCAGGAGCAAAACAGGCCCACTGACTATCTGGTCTTGGCCATCTTATCCTGTTTTTGTCCCGTTTGGCCAGTCAACATAGTGGCTCTGGTCTTCTCCATCATGGTGAGTACAGTCCCAGATGGGAATTGCATATTTGCACTTTGCAAAAGGGTGCACTGCATGAACTGCCTTATGGACTGGGTATAGTTTTATTATACTGTCTTTTATACCATATTAACATTAGGAAACATTCGAAACGTACTTACTGCTCCTTTATGTATGAGATGCCCCACCCAATAGTAAGAGGAATGGTAATATGGAATTCTTCATAACTAAAGTGACCTGTTGTGTATCCACCAATATATACAGAAAGTACAGACAACTGCCCGGTGGTATATATGGTACATTTGCACCTGTTATCATATTTAGCAGAGCTTTCCTGGTATAGGTTGGGTTTGGCAGCATGCCCTCCATGTGCCGCTTACTGTACCATATTACAATTGCCATCTCTGTTAATGGGACAGAGCAAAATACAAACTCCTCCCTGCTGCTTCCCGCATCCAATATACTTATAACCATCTCAGCACTTGGTGATCGAGCCTGTTATTTTAATCAGACTGAAAAGCAGGGAGGGAGCCTGCGTGACAAGCCAGGGGGAGATTTATGTGTTATTGGTGGCTGATTTTCAGCATTTAACCCCTGCTTGTATGACATGGTTAGTGATAGCTCAGCATTACCGAGTCATTGTTATTGATACCGGAGTCATTGTACTTTCTTCTGCTATTCTCTCTGTAATGGATGATTGTGTCAGCCCCCCAGGGTATAGGGCACACAAAAGATATCGACTACCCCGCTGCACACTCTTCAAGTCGTGGACTGTCCTGAGACCAATGCTAATAATGCCTCAACGCCATTAACATATTGGAGACTTAAAGTGTAACTCCCTCCTTAGAACCCCATTACTTGGTCATGGAGGAGAACCACTTGTAAAAGCAAAAACTCTGATCACAAGCAATTCAGCAATAGATGTACAAGGATCTGCACATAATGCTGGAGGGTGGAGTTCCCCTGTAAGTGGTCTAGGATCACTTAAGTTTACAACACTCTATCATTCTATCCATATGATACAACACTGAAACATTCTATCCATATGATACAACACTGTATTATTGTATCCATATGATACAACACTGAAACATTCTATCCATATGATACAACACTGTATTATTTTATCCATTTGTTACAACATCGTACCATTCTATCCATATAATACAACACCATACAATTCTATCCATATGATACAACACTATAGTATTCTATCCATATGATACAACACTGAAACATTCTATCCATATAATACAACACTGTACCATTCTATCCATATGATACAACACTATCATTCTATGCATATGATACAACACTGTAACATTCTATCCATATGAATCAACACTGTAACATTCTATCCATATGATACAACACTGTACCATTCTATCCATATAATACAACACTCTATCATTCTATGAATATGATACAACACTGTAACATTCTATCCATATGATACAACACTGTATTATTCTATCCATATGATACAACACTGTACCATTCTATCCATATAATACAACACTGTATCATTCTATCCTTATGATACAACACTATCATTCTATGTATATGATACAACACTGTATCATTCTATCCATATGATACATTGTAGACTGATTATTATACTATGTCACAATGGGGAAATAATGCTGATGACTTCTGCTCCTATAATGTTGATGTCTTTATTGTTGGTTTGTCCCCCAGCCTGTAAAGGGTGGTGATGGTATATATGTATTCTATATAATATAGGGGTCACATGGAAGGGACTGTATAACAAAAGCAAATGGCCAGTCAAGTGCCTGCATGGGAGGGGCCCCTTAATGTCCTAATAAAACATTGCCATCGATTCCCAGATAGATGGGGATCAATACTCAGCTCTGGGATTTACATCAGACCTGCAGACTTGCCTGACTTCAATTTTTTTTTTTACTTTCATTCATCTATAACTCTGCCATGCAGGAACAGAAAGATTAAGCCTGGCCAAATAGCTTGCCCTGAAGGCGTTCTGGACGTATATCACAGAAATGTAGACGGCTACTGCAGTATCGCATACAATAAATGGGCTGAATGATGGCAGGAGTCTCTCCCTCTCTCTCTGAAACAGTAAGACTAGAGAGAGCCAGTGTAATAGGGAGGAGACTGCAGTATCCCTCATAGATTTATAGTATAGGAGTGGGTATAGAGTTTCTATTGAGTGATGACAGGGCATTCCCCAGGAGCTCTCCATGGTCCTACTTAACACTGTGTGAGTCATAAAGGGAGGTACAATCCGCAGTCACGTATCACAAACATTACATTATTGCAGGTGCACATCCCTAAGATGTAGCACTGATATCTTACATCTACTAAAAAAGACTATCAATTGGCCCTATTACACAGAGGGGTTATCCAAATCGGGCAGATATAGCTCCATATAATAAAGACAATGATCAGCTGAGGAGCCGATCATCGGCTGATTGTTGTCTTTCACCAACTTCAAAATCATTGTCCACCGGTCATGCATTGCTCCATGTCATAGGCGATGTGCAGCCTTCAGCCAATGAAATGTGTAGAAAATAATAAAGATGTAGTAATACTTACCTCTCCATGCTCCCTTGCTGTCCTCCTGCCTTTTCCCTACGTTCCCACCTGTCTGGATCCATCGCTAAAACTTTTGAACCCGTCTCTGCAGTGACAGACTGTTCAGCCAATAACTGAACATGGAGAAAAGGCTGGAGGACACCAGGGGAGCGTGGAGAGGTAAGTATAACTACGGCTTTATTAATTTCCATATAAAGCAAAGGCTGCACAGACTTCATTAACAATATATATATATATATATATATATATATATATATATATATATATATAATGTAGAAAGGGAAGAGACGGCACTCCGGAATAAAGTGAAGGCGTATTTTATTCACCCAACACGTGTGGCAACGTTTCGACTCTGCTCTAGATTCTTTCTCAAGCTGAGTCGTTCACCCTCAAGCTTGAAGCTTATTAACTGCAAGTCAACACAGTGCCGTTCTACCCCTTCATCTGTTTATATATATATATATATATATATATATATATATATATATATATATATATAAATATATAGCCCTTGCTGCATGATAATCAAACCATGTAATAGGCTCAGTAAGCGAGCACCGTTCTAGGAGAACAGAGCTCACTAACCCAGCATATTGGGCCGTATAATACGGCCCCCTAGTCTTGTCATGGGTTGGGGACTTTACATTTATAATGTTTCTTCTACAACTATAGTCAATTACAGCTACTCACAACAGTATTAAAAAGATTTTCCAGGGATAATAATTTATAACATATATGGCTGGGGTTAGAGTAAAAAAAAAAGTGATACTCACCTACCCTGATACCCTACAGTTCCAGTTCCAATGGCCTCTAATCCATGCTTGTCAGTGCCTCTTTCTGGTTTGTGTGATGTGTCGTCCCCTGCTCAGCCAATCACTGACCACACTGTGGTCCTGTCTCAGTTGGTCACTGACTAAGCAGGCAGACAAAAAGCATCACTGGAACCAGTAAAATGTGGTATCTGTAGGGAATTGGGACAGGTAAGTATGACTTTTTTTTTCTTTTTACACCTCCCCCAGCAAAACCAACAAACTTACACCATTTCATGTAAAAAGCTACTTGTGGTTCGCTGTCCACTTTGAACCCTATTGAGAATTACCAAAATGTTCATGAATGATTAAAATGTTTCAGGAATATTTTATGACGCTTGTGCAATTTTTAGCACCTTGTTTCCCCGCGTACACGATAATGCATTTGGCCATTACACTTCCCGATGCTACATCCTACATTTGTGGTTACAACACGAGGGACTATTCCAAGCACCGTAGCCTGCTTGTTAATACAATGCTATTTGAGTCATAGAATGTTATTCCTTTAGGTATATTATTGGTTTGTTTTATATTAGTGCGTACAAGCACATAAACCGTGTGAGCTGTAGCTGGTTAATACTAACCAGCAGACATCAGCAAAACTAACACCGTGTTATTTCTAATGAAATCTTCCAAGCTGCCTAGTAAAGCCTGTCAGATGGAACACGATTTACTCTCCCAGTGTCACAAAACAAATGGAGAACATTCATTTACACTGTGACAGAGGTCAGGAGGTCTTTGACTGACTCTTAACTAGAGCTCTGTTCACATGGAGATTTGGCATCCCCATCCGTTGTTCCATCTGTTGTTCCATCACTTTAGATGGCAATAATAGAGCAGCAACCATGGCTTTGCTTCAGAGACTTAATGGAACTCCAGTGGACTCCCATTGTGTCAGCGGAGGTCCATCAGGGCAGCATTAACTTTAAAGGGGTATTCTAGCATTACAGTAAAAAATTTAATACACTGCTACACTGTGATTGGCTGAGGCAGCAGGTTAGAAAAGATCGGGGCACCGAATGATGGTGAATGAGAGCTGCAGGAGAGCAGGAGGGGACTGGGGGTAAGTATGTTTGTTGTTTTTTGTTTTTTCTATTTTCCTCCGCCCTATATCCCTATATTTACCCAGAATTCCCTAACAATAATCATATTATATAACAGCTCTGACCAGAAATGGACACCATAAAATCTCTTAAAGGGGTTGTTCACCCTATTTTTTTTCTTTCAAATCAACTGGTCCCAGCAGGTGCCAGAGATTTGTAATTTAATTCTCTTAAAAAATCTCAAGTCTTCCAGTACTTATCAGCTGCTGTATGTCCTGCATGAATTAGTATTTCCAGTCTGGAGGGCAGGAGAGGTTTTCTATGAGGATTTGCTGCTTCTCTGGACAGTTCCTGACATGGACAGAGGTGGCAGCAGAAAGCACAGTGTCAGACTGGAAAGAATACACCCCTTCCCGCAGGACATGCAGCAGCTGATAAGTACTGGAAGGTGAGATTTTTTTTAATGGAAGTAAATTGCAAATCTCTGGCACTTGTTGGGACCAGTTCACTTGAAAAGATTATTTTTTGTGAATTACCCCTTTAAAAGGTGACTTTGGCAGCAGATCATTTGTAAGCCCTGTAAGCTCGGCCATGACCCTGTTGTCACCAGTTTTACATCCTTGGACCACATATGGAGAGTACTAACCACTGTACACCAGGAACACCACCTTCTGTTTTAGACGTACCCCAATCTTATTTTATTCTTCACAATTTGGCCCTTGTTACGATAGCTCATATCCATATGCTTATGCATTTTCCTGATTGCAACACATCTCACTTCTAAAACATTCCCCTATTTGACTGGCACCATTGTCACAGCATAGTCTATGTTATTCATTTCACCTGGAAGTGTTTAAAGGGGGTTGTCGTGCTTAGAAAAAACATCTGCTTTCTTCCAGAAACAGCACCTCTCCTGTCCTGGGTGTGCTTTTCGCAGCTCAGTTGCATTGAAGTGAATGGAGCTGAATTGTAATACCACAGACAACCTGAGGACAGGAGTGGTGCTGTTTTTGAAAGAAAGTAGCTATTTTATAATTCTGGATTTAAAATGATGGCTGCTCAGTATGTTTGTAAACTTCAAGCAAACTTCAATTTTGTTCTTTCTATTCTTTGGGGTAATGGGCATGCATCTCCATCTATGTAATGGATAAATATCAGCACTAATAATCAATGCCGGTATAATGCAAAATGAAAGCTATAGATCATTATTGATAATATGTATATAAATGCACGCTATACAAGTCTATCTATTAGAATATTCTATTAGATATAATATTTTAATATCCTAATATTCTAAAAGATATAATATTCTAATATCTGGGGGGGGGGGGGACTATTTAAAGGGGTAAGCCAGAATTAGAGAAACATGGCTGTCTTTATCCAAAAAGAGCACCAGAACCTTGCAACTTGGTTTCATTTACTTCAATAGAACTGAGCTGCAATATCACCCACAAACAAGACAAGAGGGCAAAAACGTCAACTTTTCTGAAAGAAATCAAGTTTGTTTTTCTAATCCAGGATAACCTTTTAATGGGGTATTCCAGCGGGGTGGCGGGGGGATGTAGGGCTATTTTGGGATCTGGCCAGGGAGGAGGTGGCTGAGAGAAAAGACGTCCACTCACCTCCCCGGATCCAGCAGCGCTCCGGCCCCCGGCCGCTTCCTGGTATCTGACGCAGGCTTGAGACGTGACGTCTCAAGTCCGCTCAGCCAGTCAGTGACAGAGGCGGGATCTGAGTGGACTTGAAACGGATCCCGCCTCTGTCACTGACTGGCTGAGCGCACCGTAGCGCCGCGGTACGGGACCCACCGCTGGATCCGGGGAGGTGAGTGGACTTCTTTTCTCTCAGGCACCTTCTCCCAGGCCAGATCCCAAAATAGCCCCCTACGCTAGAGTACCCCTTTAACATACTTAAATAGCAATGGTGATGGAAATCTCAGTACACTACTAAAGAGGTTTGGGCATTAGTTCTGGTTAAAGGGATTTTCCAGGGAAATTTACTGTTGGCCTCAGCTCAAGAAAGGTCCTCAAATCTGTCAGCGTCCAACACCCAGCAGCCCCACTGATCAGTTGCAGTAACCGATCTTGGCCACTACACAGTGGACGGAGCTGTCTGCTTCCTACTCTGGTCAATATGTATACCAGCTCTGGCAAACAGCTTATTTGTGGGGTGCTGGGTATCAGATCCTCACTATGATCTTATATCAGTGACCGTTCTTGAGGATAGGCCAACAATACATTTTGCCTGGAAAAAAATGGAAGGAGAGTTCCCTTCTAATACAGCTGTATTTTATATCCTTTGGAACTTTGTCCACAAACGTCCCAGTTCAGTCCCAAAATGTTTAACATATATCCTGATAAACCTGTTAAAGTGTGGACAGATCGGAGCGGCGTTCTCCATCCCCCTAGAGGCATAGTTATCTTCTAATAAGGAAATAATTTATGCAGCCATTACTGCTCACTTCTCATTATATTATCCAGGATATCTGAAATACCAATTGAAGCTTCGGAGGGATTGGTGATGATAATGTTGTGTTCCCTCTGTGTGGCAATGACTATTGCTATGCCGCCCCCGATTATACAACCAGTTCATATAAACCTTTTTACAAGATGTGTTAATTTAACATATTGCTGGCGAAACTAAAAAACGGACAAATTCTCGTGTCAGATTATAAGCGCAGAAAGCTTCACCCTGCAACACGTTACATTCTAAGTATAATATAATAGAAAGGACCAGTGATGGCATCTGATTGTATACATGTAATAGTCTGTGTATGCAGTTACACTGTGGGGGAGATTTATAAAACATGGTGTAAAGTAAAACTGGCTCAGTTGCCCCTAGCAACCAATCAGATTCCACCTCTCATTTTCCAATGAGTCTGTGAGGAATGAAAGATGGAATCTGATTGGTTGCTAGGGGCAACTGAGCCAGTTTCACTTTACACCAGTTTGATAAATCTGCCCTTATGTCTTTTCTTACTTCTAAGGGCCCTATTACACGGAGTGATAATCTGCTGAATCAGCCCGATTCAGCAGATCATCACTTTGTGTTATAAAGACAACAATCATTGGCTGATCATGTCTTTTGTTCCTGACCTAAAATCATTGGTCACCGACTATGCATCGCTACATGTAATGGACGGCATGCACGGCTGATGACTTAGCAAAGAAAAAAAAAAAAGTACATACATTAGTGTCCACGTTACCCCGTGTCTTCCTGGCTTCTGCCCACTGCCACTGCTGGAACTTCAGAGACAGTCTCTGAAGTGACAGACCGCTCAGCCAATCACTGGCCAAGATGGGACAGCGTAGTGGCCAGTGATTGGCTGAGCAGTCAGTTCTTGCTGTGGCTGCGGACAGCATGCAGAAGTCAGGAAGACACTGGGTAGCAGGCAAAAGCACCGGAGAGAGTAGAGATGTATATATTTTATTATTTAATATATATATATATATATATATATATATATACAGCCCTTGCTGCACAATAGTTGAGTCATGTAATAGGCTCAGTAAACGACTGCCGATCTAGCAGATTGGCGCTCTTTTACAGTGGTGATCGGGTAGTGTAACACGGCTCTCAGAGGGCCCAACATTAGATGTAAGCGAGTGATAATCTGCTAGATTGGTGCTCGCTTACAGAGTCAATTACACGGCTCAATGAACGTGAAACAGCTCCCTGCTCACCGCAGCCACCACTGGCATGTCTATAGCCGTCTCTGAAGTGACAGGCTGCTCAGCCGATATCTGGCCAAGATTTGGCAGATTTTTGATGTTACTTCTTTGGGCGGAAAGCGGATCTGCGGTAGAAAATTCTGCTCAGATATACTGCAGTGTGAACAACTGAGCTCTGTTCATATTTTACGGGAGGAATTTCATGCAGAAATTAAGAGCGGATTCCTCTTCAATTCCTCACCTATTACTCAGTGTACTTAAGTGTAGCATGAAGTAGTGACAGAGAAGCTGAACAGAATGATATATCACTTACATTGTTCTGTGCAGCTGATCCAGAGATATCCTCCTGAATAACCAGCACCACACACTAGTTCTCTCCATTACGTGCGTGTGCTCACTAGTCCTTGATATTCATGAGCACCTTTCCAGCAACTGCTGATTCTCCTACATATCAGCAGAACGGCTGAACAGAATGATGTAAGTAATACACTGATCTGTTTACCATTTCCGTCACTAGTTTATGCTGCCCTCAATGCCCTCAGGTAACATCAACCTAGTGACAGATTCTCCTTTAAATCAAGATTCTGTCCAGAACAAATTAAGTTGCAAGAGGAAATGGAAAAAAAATAGCAACAAAAAGTCTGTGCAGCCCTATCCTGGTTCTCTCTTTAGTTGTCTTTTACACATTTATATGAAGATATACATAAAGAAGCGGCTGTATCTACAAAGAATTATCTTTATCAGGTATCATATACTTTACTTCTATATTTTACATATTTTCAATATAATAATGTGCTGCATTGAAGTCAATGGAAAAATTGGATGTCAATGCACACACAGTATAGAAAAACGGCTGTAATTGATTACGACCATCCAAATAATGAACATGCTCATTACTTACCACCTGTTTTTGCAAAATACGAATGTGTTTTTTACCTGTTTATTTTACAGTCGTATTTAGCTTTTATTTTACTGTGTGTATGATCATAGCCTACAAATACTGACTACAAATATTCTGACCAAAATGAGCTGACAAAGATAATCATGGCTCTTACAGTGTCACCATTTCATGTCCCATACTTTATAAAACTCCATAAAACTCCCCGGACAGCAGGTAGTTCGCCATAAAGAACAGGATGCGGAGGAGGGCTGGAGATTACTTGCAGAATACAGCTTGTGTTCTTTGCAAATTAATGCAGTAGAAAAGTGCTGCTGTATTGGCAGCGTTTCCTATATCTGCAAGTAACTGGCAAAAGTAGGCTGAGATTTACAAGTGATTTGTGGGCTCCTCAATGGATTGTTATTTTATTCAAAGCCGGGAACCTATCAACATTGCTGTAGCCATAACTTAGATTTAGCTGAGGTTTCATATTTATAATAAATGGAATCACACTCCTAGCTAGGTTTTCCTTCTCCTGGGGTAAAGAATTGTTTTTCTCCTCTAGTCCTGTACCTACATAATATTTCTGGGCCATGGCATAGTTTCTTGTAGGTGCCCCCTCTAGCACCCAGTACCCAGGCACACACCCTGCCAGCCCCTCTCTAGCTTGCAGATCCCCCCTCTAGCAAGTGCCCCCTCTATCACCCAGTGCCTGCCAGCCCCTTTCTAGCTGACAGAATAGCGTGTAGGTGCCCCTCTAACACCCAGTGCCAAGGCACACACCCTGCCAGTCCCTCTTTAGCTGGCAGAGTAGCTTGTAGGTACCCCCTCTATCACTCAGTGCCTGCCAGACCCTCTCTAGCTGGCAGAAAAGCTTGTAGATGCCCCCTCTAGAACCCAGGAACACGCCTTGCCAGACCCTCTCTAGCTGGCAGAGTAGCTTGTAGGTACCAGGGCAGTTTCTAGGCCATTTTGGCAACAGGGCGAATCTGAAAAAAGCGTCCCCCCCTGGACCTCAATCAGCTTTTGTCAATATGGGGGTATGCTGAGTGAGGTGTGAGGTCCAAGGGGGGACCTAGACTGCAGAGCGCCCCTATCTGGAACATGTGTCCTGGATTCCTGGGAGGGCTGATTCTGGGGGACACTTACAGAAGGAGGCCATGTTCACATGGCGTAAGAGACCGGCCGTTCCGTGACCCGGCCGGGTCATGGAGTGGCCGGTCTGTGCAAAGATTATCCCAGATGATCTTTCCTGCCGCATCAGTGCGCGCCCGCATCAGAACTCCCCATAGCTCACTATGAGGCAAGCGGCTTGCTCAATAGTGTGCACTGACATGGGTTTCTGCGGCCGCAATTCACTGAATAGCGGTTGCAGGAAACTGACATGTCAGTTCTTTGCAGCCCTGCGAGGGGTCCTGGCCGGAGCATATTCTATGGGGGAGATTTATCAAACATGGTGTAAAGTGAAACTGGCCCAGTTGCCCCTAGCAACCAATCAGATTCCACCTTTCATTCCTCACAGACTCTTTGAAAAATGAAAGGTGGAATACAGGGAATATGCAGCCGATAGTAATGTATTTACATGGCTGTACGAACCATACAGCAGCCTGGTTGTACATGACTGCATATGGGGCATGTAAAGGGTCATTACTAATATATATGATATAGCAATATGGGCCCTATACTATGAAGATCACTTCTCTGTCTCCTGCACTTTCTCCTCACCAGACACTTATTGCAGCAAAGAGATTAAGGTTTAACCTTTACATTGCCTGCACAGGTTACTGATGTAAGGGTTAAACTCTCAGCAATAATTACAAGTGACTGATAAGGAGAAAGTACAGACTCCAGAGTGAAGCTGCCCCCCCCCCCCCCCCCCCCCACACACACACACACACTCACACACTCACACACTCACACACCTGGCCGGACACACTGCCGGCTGTCACATGGGAGCTGTCACATGGGAGCTGCTGCCTGTGTGATAATCCTTAGCAGAGCAGCCAGGAAGTATCCCGAGATCTCTGCTGCTGCCTCCTCTCTCCTCTCCCTGCAGCCTTCATCTCACAGGACGCAAAAAGAGCCCCCCAGGAGCCAGGTGCAGTGTGAGGGGCGCACAGAGGTCTATGCCCCGGCCTCTGCACAGACAATGTCAGCCACTGCTGCTGAGTGAGGAGGGCGCCCCCTAGCTGTCAGCGCCCCGTGCCATAGCCCGCCCTGCACGGTGCTAGAAACGGCCCTGGTAGGTACCCCCTCTATCACCCAGTGCCTGCCAGACCCTCTCTAGCTGGCAGAAAAGCTTGTTGATGCCCCCTCTAGCACCCAGTGCCCAGACACACGCCCTGCCAGCCCCTCTCTAGCTGGCAGAGTAGCTTGTAGGTACCCCCTCTATCACCCAGTGCCTGCCAGCCCCTCTCTAGCTGGCAGAAAAGTTTGTAGATGCCCTCTCTAGCACAAAGGGGCCCAGACACACACCCTGCCAGACCCTCTCTAGCTGGCAGAGTAGCTTGTAGGTACCCCCTCTATCACCCAGTGCCTGCCAGCCCCTCTCTAACTGGCAGAAAAGCTTGTTGATGCCCTCTCTAGCACCCAGTGCCCAGACACACGCCCTGCCAGCCCCTCTCTAGCTGGCAGAAAAGCTTGTAGATGCCCCCTCTAGCACCCAGTGCCCAGACACACGCCCTGCCAGCCCCTCTCTAGCTGTTCTCCTGATGCTAATTAGGGTAGAATGCTGAAGCATCTCAAGTAGAAATGTGCGCGGACCTTCACGGTAAGCATATAGAGACTTTAATGAGAACTTGTCATAGTGACAGATCTTTTTAATCCCCTGACTAGCCAAGGTGGAAGCCACCATTTAAATAGACCTTGTGGGGGTTTTATCACCATTAGTCTTCTGTTTCTATAATAAGTGAATTTAAAATGAAGCTGTAAAGTTAGATGAAAAATGATTACAGTGCAGTACTGTGCAAAAATACTCATTCTTCTAGATTCATTCTAGATTTCATTTAATTTGGCATGTAAATATCTCTATGAAGGGGCCCTTTATCTCTTATAACTAAGCAGTAGGAGAGAGTGGTTTCTTTTTTGTCTTTATAGCACAAGAACCACAATCACATGGCATTTTACAGCATTGGGTTCTGTGCCGGCTTCAGATACTATGGAGATTCTTAATGCATAGATATGAGTGATCGGGCACTGGCCTCTCCATGCAGATATTTACACTTAGAACTGAGAATAAAAATTAGAAAAATAATAATTGTGCACAGAGCTGCACTATAATCATTTTCCTCTAACTGTGCAGTTGTTAGAATAGTTTAAGCCTGTTATAAAAACTTTTCTATAAACTATAAATTAAAAGGAAGTAGAAAAATGAATTAATATAGGGACAATCTATCCTTCGCTCCATCCATTTTAATAGTTGACAAAGATGTACATGAAGAAGAGAGGAAAAATAAAATAAAAAATATCACTACTAGTAATGTTATACACCATTTCAGCCTCTGTAGTTGGAATTCCTGACATGTGTTAACCTTTAATGATACTGTGGCCCCTGTAAGTAGGAGAATCCCTTAGCACTTTATAAAACCTTTGTAGAAGAGAGATGGAGCTAAGCTGGGCAGGACCCCTATATCTGCATATGTATCACAACAACAGAATACAGCACATTAGAAAAAAAAAAAATATATATATAATATATATATGCAAAAAAGGGGTCCGTGGAGCCTCAGTTACAAGTCTCAAAACACGGGAATAGCCAGATATCCCTCTCTCCAGAGAAAGAAGCCCATTGCCAAGGGGTGCCTCCTAGTGGGGAGAGCACCAAACCACCCTGATACGTAGTCCCTCAGGTCCTCACTCTGTTGCGAGCTTTAGGACCTAAATAGGGAAACACCAGGGTGGCCCCTGTGAGTCAAAGTCTATCTCTGTGGCGAGTATACTGTAACGCCTGGAGTAGTGGATCCACTGGACCGTCACCAGCGATGGCACTAACCTCACCAGGGAGCGGAGTCTAAGGGGCCGCTGGTTTTCACCAGAGCCCGCCGCAAGGCGGGATGGACTTGCTGCGGCAGGCGACCCCCAGGTCTCTACCCCTGGCTTGGTTGCTGGTGACGGCAGGCGAGGCGTGGCAGGAGCAGTAGGCAGGAGAAGGCACTGGCAATGGTCTGTAGGTGAGACCGCACGTACCAGGCTGAACACAGGAACTAAAGTGTAACGGGGAAGCAGGAACCAGGAACAAGGAGAGGGGACCAGGTAGCGGACAGGAATCAGGAACAAGGACTAAGGACCAGGTAGCGGACAGGAATCAGGAACAACAGGGAGCTGGGCCAAACGCTATGGGAAGCATGTAGAGGCTCCAACACAAGGGACAGGGCATGCTGGGATTTATAGGGGAGTGATTGGTGCAACTAACCAATTAAGGGCGGACTGGCCCTTTAAATATGAGACAGCCGGCGCGCGCGCGCCCTAGGAGGCGGGGACGCGCGCGCCGGCCGGCACAGACCGAGACAGGAACGGAGGAGAGGTGAGGCGCCCCAGGGGCCGAACTAGCAGCAGCGCCGGGTCCCTACACAAGGACCCCGGCGGCTGCATGGGACAGGAACGCGGGAAGCCGCCGCGGCCGTGACAGTACCCCCCCCCCTTTGGCCTCCCCCTCTTTCTTGCCTGCAAATGGCACAGAAAGCCACAAAGTCTTTGACATCTTGGAACAAACTGGGCCACCAGTAGTGGCGGGTGATCCGTTGCCCGGTCTTTCGGACTCCAGGGTGCCCGGCCTCCAACGAGGAATGTCCCCACTTCAAAATCCCTCTTCGAAGCGCAGGGTGAACATGGGTCTTTCCGGGGGGTATTCTCTGAAGAGTAGAGGTGACGACTGGTACTAGGCGATCAGGAGGTATACTGTGGCGAGGGGATGTGGGTTTGTGGATGAGATCCTTCTGTAAGTTCTCCCGGTTGTAAGAGGACATGACCTCAGTCTCGGGTACGGAGAGAGGGTACACCCGACCTCGAGGAGAAGGAGTACCAGGAAGGAGGTCTGTGGGAAAATCGTACGCCCGGCGAGACGATAGAGAGTCCTCCTCGGCAGAGAAGGCATCCGCCAAGTCTTGGTCTTCTGCCGGTAGGCCGGATAGAGGCTTGGCGGGGTCAGGTGACGACATAGAGTACTTGGTCTGAGGTGACTTGAGACACTGGTTGGAACAGTCCTGACCCCAACTGATAATCTCCCCGGTTCTCCAGTCCAGCTTAGGAGCATGTAATTGCAGCCAAGGGAGTCCCAGGAGGATGGCGGGGGAAGAATGGGGCAGGACGTAGAAGGATATCTTTTCCTGATGTAAAGGACCCACCTGGAGGGCTAGAGGTGCGGTTTGATAATATACCTGGTCGGTAAGAATCTCGCCCGTGACCGAGGAGATAGTCAGGGGCCTGGCTAGTTGGATCACGGGTAGCCGCCATCTTTGGACCAATGTTGCCGCAATAAAACTGCCTGCTGACCCAGAATCGAGAAAGGCAGTAGTCTGGTGATTTTGTCCTGAGGGTGTCTGGATGGAAACCGGCATAGACAAACTTGGAAAGGTAGCATTCACACCTAGGGACACCTGTCCCACCGGACCTAGGTGCGAGCATTTCCCGGACGTTTGGGGACGTAGGGGACATCTCAGCCGAAAGTGATCCGAACCACCGCAGTAGAGGCAGAGATTCAGCTCCAGACGACGAATTCTTTCATCAGGCGTCAGGTGAGCCCGTTCCACCTGCATAGGAATCTCAGGAGAGGGCTGGGACACCGGAAAGTCAGGATTCTGGAAAACCGGCGCCAGCTGGTGATGGCGACGGGACAAGCCTAGTAGATGTTCATGCTGAACCTCCTGCTCCCTCTCCGAAAAACGAGTATCAACTCTGGTGGCCAGTAGGATGAGTTCGTTCAGGGAGGTGGGTAGGTCTCGGGCGGAAAGCACGTCTCTCACCCGACTAGACAGGCCCTTCTTGAAGGTGGCTATTAGAGCGGCTTCATTCCAGTCCAATTCAGCCGCCAGGGTACGGAACTGGATGGCGTAATCGCCAACAGAGGAGCTCCCTTGAGAGAGGTTGAGGAGAGCAGTTTCAGCTGAAGAAGCACGGGCAGGTTCCTCAAAGACAGAGCGAAACTTGAATAAGAAAGTTCCGAGATTGGCAGCAGCAGGGTCATCTCGGTCCCACAGCGGCGTGGCCCAGGCCAGAGCTCTACCCTCTAATAGGCTGATGATGAAAGCCACTTTAGAGCGCTCGGTGGGAAACTGACTGCTTAGAAGTTCGATATACATAGTGCATTGGGTCAGGAATCCTCTGCACAACTTGGAGTCACCAGAGTATTTGCTTGGGAGAGCCAGTAGAAGTCTCGAGGTAGCTGCAGGTGGTGATAGGCGCTGGGCTGTAGTATGCTGCTGTAGGGCGGCAGTCAATTGCTGGATTTGCTGCGACTGTTGCTGGATCTGTTGAGCGACCACTCTGGCGACGTCACGGAGATCAGGCACCTCGCCGGGATCCATGGTTGGAGCCTACTGTAACGCCTGGAGTAGTGGATCCACTGGACCGTCACCACTAACCTCACCAGGGAGCGGAGTCTAAGGGGCCGCTGGTTTTCACCAGAGCCCGCCGCAAGGCGGGATGGACTTGCTGCGGCAGGCGACCCCCAGGTCGCTACCCCTGGCTTGGTTGCTGGTGACGGCAGGCGAGGCGTGGCAGGAGCAGTAGGCAGGAGAAGGCACTGGCAATGGTCTGTAGGTGAGACCGCACGTGACAGGCTGAACACAGGAACTAAAGTGTAACGAGGAAGCAGGAACCAGGAACAAGGAGAGGGGACCAGGTAGCGGACAGGAATCAGGAACAAGGACTAAGGACCAGGTAGCGGACAGGAATCAGGAACAACAGGGAGCTGGGCCAAACGCTATGGGAAGCATGTAGAGGCTCCAACACAAGGGACAGGGCATGCTGGGATTTATAGGTGAGTGATTGGTGCAACTAACCAATTAAGGGCAGACTGGCCCTTTTAAATCTGAGACAGCCGGCGCGCGCGCGCCCTAGGAGGCGGGGACGCGCGCCGGCCGGCACAGACCGAGACAGGAACGGAGGAGAGGTGAGGCGCCCCAGGGGCCGAACTAGCAGCAGCGCCGGGTCCCTACACAAGGACCCCGGCGGCTGCATGGGACAGGAGGCGGTCGCGGCGGCGACCCGGAACGCGGGAAGCCGCCGCGGCCGTGACATATAATGACATAAGACAAGGGTTACCAAGGCTAGGCATCCATCCACAGACTGCAGTTTCGGGGTATTTGCCCCTCGTCAGTGTGGAGCAGGATTCTGGCTACTGGGGCAATGATAAATAGACCAACAAAACACAACAATCACTGAACTCAGGGAGAACAGTGAAAAATTCCAATGGAGTACTCATTTACGAGTCTCCATTGATTGTCCCATACAAAATTTAAATATGCAAAAAATATGCAAAAAATACTGCTCCACACTGACGAGGGGCAAATACCCCGAAACTGCAGTCTGTGGATGGATGCCTAGCCTTGGTAACCCTTGTCTTATGTCGTTATATTCGCCACAGAGTTAGACTTTGACTCACAGGGGCCACCCTGGTGTTTCCCTATTTAGGTCCTAAAGCTCGCAACAGAGTGAGGACCTGAGGGACTACGTATCAGGGTGGTTTGGTGCTCTCCCCACTAGGAGGCACCCCTTGGCAATGGGCTTCCTTCTCTGGAGAGAGGGATATCTGGCTATTCCCGTGTTTTGAGACTCGTAACTCAGGCTCCACGGACCCTTTTTTTGCATATTTAAATTTTGTATGGGACAATCAATGGAGACTTGTAAATGAGTACTCCATTGGAATTTTTCACTGTTCTCCCTGAGTTCAGTGATTGTTGTGTTTTGTTGGTATATATATATATATATATATATATATATATACAGTATATATATAACACATAACCTGCACAATATATATATAACCTGCATTTATTAAAGCTTTCCCATATAGGCTTTGTGTCCCTTAAATTGTTCCAGGAAAAAGAAATTGTCAACATATCCATACATTTGCAGGAGGAATAATGGAGGAATGGTCCAACAAAAAAAATGCATCAATATTTTATGGCAAATACAAGTACAGTGGTACCTTGGTTTAATATGCCTGCACTTACACTTAGCTATACACACTCCTGCTACTGTCACTGTCACTGTCCTCCAGCACAGCTCTGTGATTCTCACTTCCCGATTGGTCCATGCTGAACACACCTCCTTCCCCATTGCTGTCATGTGACCACACAGACCTCTGGCAGCCCTGCTTCTCTAGTCTAGCCTTTTGTACTACGCTACTGCATTATGGGGATCTGCAGTTCCATCCTGTATCTACAAACTGCTGCTGTGTTATTAGGGTTATGCAGTTACTATACATTATACACCACATGCTGCTATACTGTACAGTAACTTATATATCACATATCCAGCTGCTGTGTTATTAGGGTTATGCAGTTACTATACATTATACACCACATGCTGCTATACTATACAGTAACTTATAATATCACATATTCAGCTGTTTCTCATTCTTTGTTACATCTGTTTCACATGTTATACAAAATAACAAAATCATTATATTTGGGGCGTGGAACCAATTGTGTGCATTTCTATGATTTCTTATGGGAAAATTTGCTTTGGTATAAGAGTGGATTTGGATTACAAGCACGGTCCCGGAACGAATTATGTTCGTAATCCAAGGCACTACTATATTTATTAGAACAGACATGTCAGGAGAACAGGCAGGTCCCTTTATAAGAAAACCTTTCTGCCAAATATAAAATGAAAGGTGAATAAACGAAAGAAATATATACAATCTGAAATGAAAGCCAGTCAAGAACCTTAGAACCTTCCTCACGGTAAATTGTTTGTTCCCAGCCATGTACGTGAGCTTCATAATTCTGTTTTATCCGAACCCACAAGAAATTCTGACACCAGAAGGTTAAAGGGGAAACTATCAGCAGGTTTGTGCAACTTATAACTAAGCAAACAGAAGTAAGTGAGTTAGGAGTACTGGGGGTGTTCGTCCCCGAAGCACAGTTCAACCCTCCTCCATTGGTCATGCTCATGCCTACCTAAAGACTGGCCTGTTAATGCATAGTTAGCTGTGAACGAAGGAGGTGGCAAGCGGGCTGGACGGCAGTGGGGGGGGGGGGGGCAAGGAATGAATCCGGTGCTTCTAACCAAAAACAGCAGGACTGACTAAGAAAAGAAGACTGGTGCCGGAAAAATTAGGGAGCAGGGAGCTGTCAGTATGGCCCACTCTACCTAGAGATATGGATACTTATGTATCAGGTTGTGAGGCCTGTGCCCAGTTAATAACCCCCCAGGATACGACCTGCTGCTCAATTCTGCTGTTTCCCTTTCCTAAGTCTTGGTCACACGTTACCATGGTCCTTATTACAAACTAGCACTTATCTTGGTTTCCTCAGTTTGTTTTTTAATTATTGACAACTTTTAATATCTTGCTGCTGTTAAGTAGGAAACAATAAAGAGGCTATGCTTACCTATCTGCGCTCCCCCGCTGTCCAACTCTGGTCCCGGCAAGTGTCCCAGTACTGAGTGCAGCGCCTCAATTCTGAGACAAACTCATCTCAGGAGTGACAGCCCGCGCAGCCAATCACTGTCCGCTGCACTATCCCATCTCAGTCAGTGATTGGCTAGACCTTTTGTTCTAGAAGAGGTTGCGGGTGAACTAGTGTATGAGGTCTCCTAGCATATTGATTGTAGAAGAGTTAAAAGGGCTTTATAGTACTGGTCCATTGAAAGAGTCTTGGCTTGGGGTTAATTAAAGGATTTCACGATTCTCACCTTGACAATCCAGCTCCAGTTGTTGAAAATTCTTGTCTACTATACTCTGACTATTCTCTTGTTTTCAATTTTTTCCTTGTTGTGTCAGCCTGGTTCTGACTCAGCCTGTCTGACCTCCCTCATATAACATAAGCGCCATGTACTTAGTGTAGGGATGGCCATTAGTTAGGGTGAAACTTCCAGGTAGGTAGTGACAGTGTTTGGGGGGAGAGCAGGGCTGCACCGTTCCCCACTTAAGGTGACAGATCCCTTTCCACCAGAGTATATGTCTTGCCAAATAGTGTAAAAAATTAGACCTTATTGAAGATATCTCCTTCAGGTGTTATGATACCTGCATTACAGACACTTATGCTGCGTTTACACGTAACGATTATTGTGCGAATTTGCGCGATAACGGTCGAATTCGAACGATAATCGTACGTGTAAACGCAGCGAACGATCGAACGACGCACGATAAATCGTACATTTTGATCTTTCATCAGGTCATTAAATCGTCGTTCATCAAAAAATTCGCAAATCGTTCCGTGTGAACAGTCGTTCGCCGATTTAACCAATGTGTGAGATAGGCTTAAACAATCGCAAAACGATCGCAGTGCGAATTTTCGTACGATATATCGTACCATCTAAACGCTGATCGTTATAAAAAAAAAAATCGTAAATCCGACATCGCTAATCGTACGATCGGGCCAATAATCGTTACGTGTAAACGCAGCATTACATGCACTAGTTCTGCATAGATCAGGAATGGGGAACCTTGGCTTTCCAGTTGTTGCAAAAATACAATATCCATCAAGCCTCATCTGTTGAGATCACTTTTAAGCAGTCTTCTCTTTATCATCATCATCATCACGATCATCCGATTACAATAAAGTATACTCAGGGCCGGCCTTTGGGGTGTGCGACCTGTGCAATTGCACAGGGCGCATCACTCCTGGCCAGCTGGGGGGCGCTCTGACAGACAGAGAGCTGCACATATAACTTAGACATGGGAATCTCTAAGTTACATTTGCTGTGTGTCTGCCAGAGCGCCCCCCAGCTGGCCGCCTCCCCTCCTCCCATGGTGGTTGCTTTGGGGCGCTCCTGCACACAGGCAGCACATCTAGCTTAGAGATTCCTATGTCTGTTCGATGTGCAGCCAGTAGGGAGGCGCTCCCTACTTACTCGGGACCCGGTAAATTACTGTTCCGAATATGTCCCGGTAAGCCCCGCCCCTATATACAAGCCCCCCAGCGCTGACCGCGAGTGGGACACTGAGTGCAGAGTCTACATTATCCTGCTGAGAATCAGCAGGTTAGGAGAGGTAGATAAAGGAGAGAGTGGGCCTAAAGTGAGAATAGCATAGGGACATAGCAGCAGCCACATCCCTCAGTGTGCTGGGACAGATCATTGTCCATGCTATGAACCAGAACTGATACTACTGCCATATGCTGCTGGCTGGAAGGAGTCGTTCCTGGGCTAGTAAAATTATATGGCATTTGTGATTGGCAATGATTTATCGTAGTCAGTATTATGGGGGTCACCCAGCTTTCCCAGCATCTTGTATGTCAGTGTAATGGAGATCACTCAGGTTTCCCAGCATCCTGTATGTCGCTATAATGGAGGTCACCCAGCTTTCCCAGCATCTTGTAGTCAGCATAATGGAGGTCACCCAGCTTTCCTAGCATCATGTAAAGTAGTCAGTATAATGGAGGTCACCCAGCTTTCCTAGCATCATGTAAAGTAGTCAGTATAATGGAGGTCACACAGCTTTCCCAGCATCCTGTATAGTAGTCAGTATAATGGCGGTCACCGAGCTTTCCAGCACCTTGTATAGTAGTATGATGGTGGTCACCCAGCTTTCCCAGCATCCTGTATAGTAGTCAGTATAATGGCAATCACCCAGATTTCCAGCATCTTGTATAGTAGTCAGTATAATGGCGGTCACCCAGATTTCCAGCATCTTGTATAGTAGTCAGTATGATGGTGGTCACCCAGCTTTCCCGGCATTTTGTACTCAGTAGGATGGAGGTCACCCAGCTTTCACAGCATCTTGTACTCAGTATAATGGAGGTCACCCAGATTTCACAGCATCTTGTAGTCAGTATGATGGAGGTCACCCAACGATAGATAGGCATGGTAACCTGCTTATGTTCCCTATGGGTAACATAATCGGTTGGGGGCCCACTCGGAATTGCTTGCCCCTCCCTAGACTGAACAGCTAGCTACGCCCCTGTGTACAATTGTCTGCAGGGGCGCCAATCAGGAAAGCCAAGGACAGCCGCGGAGGCACCTGTCCTCCTGTGCACGGGTAAGTACCTTTATCGGGGGTCGGGTGGTTTAAAGGGCTTGGCTTTAGAAGTGGCGCTCATTGTAGTAGGATTTAGTCTATCATATCTAAATCTTTGAGCCTCCCACTACATTTGTGGTTTGATTGTGGGGGTTGTCTGGAGGGGTGGGAGGCTGTGGGATTTAGTCTATGTCACTATTATGGGGTATCAACGGGGGGGGGGGGGGGCGCCGAAAGAAAGTTTCGCACAAGGTGCCATCTACCCTGAGGCAGGCCCTGAGTATACTCCCTATATATAAATAAAAGAAAACCCACCATCCACAATAGGTGATGGTCACAAATCCCCTCCCCCTCCCCCCCTGCCTGCACAATATCCTCTACACAGGTCACAGAGCATGCCTCCTGTAGACTACTGCTTCCTCTGACTCATGAGAAATATCTCTAAATACCCTTAACAGAGCTGAAAAAAAGTGTGGGCAATATGGCGCCCCATAATAATATGGAAAAAAAAAACATAAAAAAATTACATAAAAGACATAAAACGGTTTATAAGAACTTGGTTTAGTATCTCGGTCTAGTATCTCTATAGACTCTGTAAAGTAAAGAAAAAAAAATCAAGGTGACATATTCCCTTTAAAATGGATCCAAGTTAAATAATTTACAACAATAGATTTATTTGAGGCTCATGCATAATCTGTCACATACTCAGAGTGACTTTGGAGGTGAAAAGGACATTGCTGGGAAGGACCCCACTGTAATGGTGGCAGGGCAGGAATTTATTATATATGAACATTCTGCAGTATTGCCTCCGTACCAGGGCTCCCATTATACTGTACATGGTCCTTCTATTCATTGCATATGAGACAACTATAACTCACATACACAGTGCAATCAATATCTCATTATTTCCCCATCTAAAGACATCTAATGGTAATAGAAACTCTACTTCAAAGAGCGCTCTCTCTCTCTCTTTCTCTCTCTCTCTCTCTCTCTCTCTCTCTCTCTCTTTCTCTCTCTCTCTCTTTCTCTCTCTCTCTATGTTTCACTTATGAAGAAATTCCTGAAATATTAATTAGTAATATTGATATTTTCTGGTTCTACATGTAATGTAGTATTGAAACTTTCTAGACTTCCTTTGTCTGTGTCTAATAGATGTTTTCAGGTATGGATGGAACCAGGGGCTGGCTGGCAAATTTTAGCCCGGGGGGCAAGTACACAGCACTGGCCCATGAGTAGCAGGCTGGCAGCCCATCCTTAAAGGACCACTCTGGCCTCTTACCTCTTACCTATAACATCTTCGGTCCTTCCAGTCATTTGTGACCAAATATCCTACTGTGCCCTGTGAAAGGGTCAGAACTCACTTTCCTGTATAAGTCTATGGGGCGGCTCAGTGATGACACAGAACGGTCCCATAGACAGATGCTAGGAAAGCTGGGTGACCTCTATCATACTGAGTACAAGATGCTGGAAAGCTGGGTGACCTCCATGATACTGAGTATAAGATGCTGTGAAAGCTGGGTGACCTCCATTATACTGAGTATAGGATGGTGGGAAAGCTGGGTGACCTCTATCATACTGAGTATAAGATGGTGGGAAAGCTGGGTGACCTCCATGATACTGAGTATAAGATGCTGTGAAAGCTGGGTGACCTCCATTATACTGAGTATAGGATGGTGGGAAAGCTGGGTGACCTCTATCATACTGAGTATAAGATGCTGGAAAGCTGGGTGACCTCCATCATACTGATTATAAGATGCTGGGAAAGCTGGGTGACCTCCATGATACTAAGTATAAGATGCTGTGAAAGCTGGGTGACCTCCATCATACTGAGTATAAGATACTGGGAATGCTGGGTGACCTCCATCATACTGAGTATAAGATGCTGGGAAAGCTGGGTGACCTCCATGATACTAAGTATAAGATGCTGTGAAAGCTGGGTGACCTCCATCATACTGAGTATAAGATACTGGGAATGCTGGGTGACCTCCATCATACTGAGTATAAGATGCTGGGAAAGCTGGGTGACCTCCATGATACTAAGTATAAGATGCTGTGAAAGCTGGGTGACCTCCATTATACTGAGTATAGGATGGTGGGAAAGCTGGGTAACCTCCATCATACTGACTACAAGATACTGGGAAAGCTGTGTGACCTCCATCATATTTAGTATAAGATGCTGGGAAAGCTGGGTGACCTCCATCCTACTGAGTATAAGATGGTGGAAAAGCTGGTGACCCCCATAATACTGTGTACAAGATGCTGGAAAGCTGGGTGACCTCCATCATACTAAGTATAAGATGGTGGAAAAGCTGGGTGACCCCCATAAAACTGTGTACAAGATGCTGGAATGCTGGGTGACCTCCATCATACTGAGTATAGGATGGTGAGAAAGCTGGGTGACCTCCATCATACTGAGTATAAGATGGTGGGAAAGCTGGGTGACCTCCATCATACTGAGTATAAGATGGTGGGAAAGCTGGGTGACCTCCATCATTCTGAGTATAAGATGGTGGGAAAGCTGGGTGACCTCCATTATACTGAGGATAAGATGGTGGGAAAGCTGGGTGACCTCCATCATACTGAGTATAAGATGGTGGGAAAGCTGGGTGACCTCCATCATACTGAGTATAAGATGGTGGGAAAGCTGGGTGACCTCCATTATACTGAGGATAAGATGGTGGGAAAGCTGGGTGACCTCCATTATACTGACTACAAATACAAGATGCTGGGAAAGCTGCCTGACCCTCATTATACTGACTACTACGCAAGATGCTGGGAAAGCTGGGGTTACTGTATTTTTACAATAGTTTATATCACTCGATGTACTTCTGTATATATGTCTCCTCTATGTACTCCTGTGTAGGTCTCCTCTTGTATATATGTATCATCTATATACTTCTGTATATACGTCTCCTCTATGTACTGCTGTATATATGTATCCTCTATGTCCTCCTGTATATATGCCTCCTCTATGTACTCCTGTATATATATGTATACTCTATGTACTCTTGTATATATATATATATCCTCTATGTACTACTGTATATATGCCTCCCCCTGTATATATGTATCCTCTATGTACTGCTGTATATATGCCTCCCCCTGTATATATGTATCCTCTATGTACTGCTGTATACATGTATTCTCTATTTACTGCTGTATATATGTATCCACTATGTACTCCTGTATATATGTATCCTCTATGCCCTCCTGTATATATGTATCCTCTATGTAGCAGGGACACATGCAGGCAGGGGCATTTCCGGGATAAGCGAGGGGGGGGGGGTAGCGGGACACATGGTGCCTCCATCTAGGTAGAGTGTAGTAGTGGAGGTATAGTGGATAATGGGTGTAGTAGTACAGGTAAAGATGAGGGGTGAGGTAGTACAGGTATAGATATGGGGGGTATTAGTAATACTGATGAGGGGGATTAGTAGTACAGGTATAGATGTGGGCTGTAGTAGTACAGGTAAAGATGAGGGGTGTAGTAGGAATAAAGGTATAGATGAGAGGTGACAGGGGCATACTGGGGGAAACTGGGGCAGCTGGGGATGACTGGGAGAGCTGGGGGTGTACAGGGCAAACTGGGGGGTGAGTGGGGCAGCTGGGGGTGACTGAGGGGGACTGGGGCAAACTGGGGTTGACTTAAGCGGGACTGGGGCAGTTGGAGTTGACTGAATGAGGACTAGGGCAGACTGGGGGTGACTGAAGGGGGACTGGGGCAGACTTGGGCGACTGAGGGGGGACTGGGCAGACTGTGGATGACTGAGGGGGACTGGGGGTGACTCTAGGGGGACTGGGGCAGCTGGGGGTGACAGAGGGGGACTGAGGCAGACTGGGGGTGACTCTAGAGGGATTGGGCAGCTGGGGGTGATTGGGGCAGGAGTGCACATATCCCTCCTCCTCTCACCCCGGCACACAGGTTCCCCTCCCGGCCACACGTGCAGGTCCCCGGTCTCTGCAGGAGGCCACAGGGACTGTAGAGGTGATAGCGTCACTGCCATTACTGAAGCTGTACAGCGGGATCGGGGGATGCAGATCCCGCTGTTCAGCTCCAGGACCTGAAGCAACGTTATCACCACTACAGTCCCTGCAGCCTCCTCCAGAGACCAGGGACCTGCACGTGTGGCCGGGAGGGGAGCAGGACATGATATGTATAGCTGGGGTAGGTCAGTCGCGGCTCTGTTAGGCGGACTGCCGACCGCCCTGCACCTCACCTCCGGCCCGACACTCCACGCACCGCCGCCCGCCATGCACCTCACCTCCGCGCCGCCTGCTTGACCTGCACCTCTTGCCCGGCCGCCAACCCGTCACTCTACGCTGCTCCACCTGCAGTGATTTTTTGTGAAAATTGAATTTACGGTTTTAATCGAAATTGATTCTAACCTTCTGGGCAAATTAATTTGATTAATCGCCCAGCCCTAACTCCTCTGTATGTATGTATCCTCTATGCACCCCTGTATATATGTCTCCTTCTGTATATATGTATCCTCTGTATGTCTCCTCCTGTATATATGTCTCCTCCTGTATGTATATATCCTATATGTACCCCTGTATATATGTCTCCTCCTGTATATATGTATCCTTTGTATGTCTCCTCCTGTATATAAGTCTCCTCCTGTATATATGTATCCTCTATGTACCCCTGTATATATGTCTCCTCCTGTATATATGTATCCTCTGTATGTCTCCTCCTGTATATATGTATCCTCTATGTACCCCTCTGTATGTCTCCTCCTGTATATATGTATCCTCTATGTACCCCTCTGTATGTCTCCTCCTGTATATATGTATCCTCCTGTATATATGTATCCTCTATGTACTCCTGTATATATGTATCCTCTATGTACTCCTGTATATGTCTCCTCCTGTATATATGTCCCCTCTATGTACTGCTGTGTATGTCTACTCCTGTATATATGTATCCTCTATGTACTGCTGTGTATGTCTCCTCCTGTATATATGTATCCTCTATATACTCCTCTGTATGTCTCCTCCTGTATATATGTATCCTCTATGTACCCCTCTGTATGTCTCCTCCTGTATACACATATCCTATATGTACCCCTGTATATATGTCTCCTCCTGTATATATGTATCCTCTGTATGTCTCCTCCTGTATATATGTCTCCTCCTGTATATATGTATCCTCTATGTACCCCTCTGTATGTCTCCTCCTGTATATATGTATCCTCTATGTACCCCTCTGTATGTCTCCTCCTGTATATATGTATCCTCTATGTACCCCTCTTTATGTCTCCTCCTGTATATATGTATCCTCTATGTACCCCTCTGTATGTCTCCTCCTGTATATATGTCTCCTCCTGTATATATGTATCCTCTATGTACCCCTCTGTATGTCTCCTCCTGTATATATTAATAAACAAAAGAAGAGAAAGCTGGACACTATGATACAGCGCACACCACTAGATCCAAAGATATACAAAGTTTTTATTGGAACAAACACAAAAAAGACACCACAAGAAGCAACAATAAAATCAATTAAAAAACCACAAAGGTATATGAAGAAACTAAGCAAGAGGACAATATACTCTCTTACTTTACCAAGGAAACAAACATATTAGTAATACTCCACATGGTTAGATATGAAATTCATAAAGTGCATAAAGCTGGCCGGCAATGTGAAGTGAAAATGAATATATATATACATCCAACTAAGTATACCATGTAAAAGATCCAAAGTGCTGTAGTGTAAGTGAGTAACTAAATTACATGATTATTATAAACACCAATATGAACCTCTGATATAACAAAAAATGCCCAACCAAATAAGCCACATAAAATAAATTACATGGGAGCAGAGACCCTGGTATAGACCCAACGCGAAGTCACCATGTGTGACGACACGCGTTGGGTCTATACCAGGGTCTCTGCTCCCATGTAATTTATTTTATGTGGCTTATTTGGTTGGGCATTTTTTGTTATATCAGAGGTTCATATTGGTGTTTATAATAATCATGTAATTTAGTTACTCACTTACACTACAGCACTTTGGATCTTTTACATGGTATACTTAGTTGGATGTATATATATATTCATTTTCACTTCACATTGCCGGCCAGCTTTATGCACTTTATGAATTTCATATCTAACCATGTGGAGTATTACTAATATGTTTGTTTCCTTGGTAAAGTAAGAGAGTATATTGTCCTCTTGCTTAGTTTCTTCATATACCTTTGTGGTTTTTTAATTGATTTTATTGTTGCTTCTTGTGGTGTCTTTTTTGTGTTTGTTCCAATAAAAACTTTGTATATCTTTGGATCTAGTGGTGTGCGCTGTATCATAGTGTCCAGCTTTCTCTTCTTTTGTTTATTAGGCTGTCCTTGTGGACACTTAGCTGCACCCCTTTTTTTGCTATGTAATAGTATGGTGAGCTCCCCCATATCGTAGATTGGATTCCTCCTGTATATATGTATCCTCTATGTACCCCTCTGTATGTCTCCTCCTGTATATACATATCCTATATGTACCCCTGTATATATGTCTCCTCCTGTATATATGTATCCTCTGTATGTCTCCTCCTGTATATATGTCTCCTCCTGTATATATGTATCCTCTATGTACCCCTCTGTATGTCTCCTCCTGTATATATGTATCCTCTATGTACCCCTCTGTATGTCTCCTCCTGTATATATGTATCCTCTATGTACCCCTCTGTATGTCTCCTCCTGTATATACATATCCTATATGTACCCCTGTATATATGTCTCCTCCTGTATATATGTATCCTCTGTATGTCTCCTCCTGTATATATGTCTCCTCCTGTATATATGTATCCTCTATGTACCCCTGGTAAAGTCCAAGGTTGGAACAGCGGAACCTCCCAGGGATGCACAGTCTCCGTCAGGTGGGCCCACACCTGATACTCAATAGCGAAAAAGAAATGGTGTGGAGACAGCATCCATCCAGTGAAAAAATATTTTTACTTTATTTTAAGCCATTGCATATAAAAAGATTACCGACGTTTCGGCTCTAACACTCCTGAGCCTTTCTCAAGTGTTAGAGCCGAAACGTCGGTAATCTTTTTATATTCAATGGCTTAAAATAAAGTAAAAATATTTTTTCACTGGATGGATGCTGTCTCCACACCATTTCTTTTTCTCTATGTACCCCTGTATATGTCTCCTCCTGTATATATGTATCCTATATGTACCCCTGTATATATGTATCCTCCTGTATATATGTATCCTCTATGTACCCCTGTATATATGTCTCCTCCTGTATATATGTATCCTCTATGTACCCCTGTATATATGTCTCCTCCTGTATATATGTATCCTATATGTACCCCTGTATAGATGTATCCTCCTGTATATATGTATCCTCTATGTACCCCTGTATATATGCCTCCTCCTGTATATATGTATCCTCTATGTACCCCTGTATATATGTCTCCTCCTGTATATATGTATCCTCTATATACTCCTCTGTATGTCTCCTCCTGTATATATGTATACTCTATGTACCCCTGTATATATGTCTCCTCCTGTATATATGTATACTCTATGTACCCCTGTATATATGTCTCCTCCTGTATATATGTATACTCTATGTACCCCTGTATATATGTCTCCTCCTGTATATATGTATCCTATATGTACCCCTGTATAGATGTATCCTCCTGTATATATGTATCCTCTATGTACCCCTGTATATATGCCTCCTCCTGTATATATGTATCCTCTATGTACCCCTCTGTATGTCTCCTCCTGTATATATGTATCCTATATGTACCCATGTATAGATGTATCCTCCTGTATATATGTATCCTCTATGTACCCCTGTATATATGTCTCTTCCTGTATATATGTATCCTCTATGTACCCCTCTGTATGTCTCCTCCTGTATATATGTATCCTCTATGTACCCCTGTATATGTCTCCTCCTGTATATATGTATCCTATATGTACCCCTGTATAGATGTATCCTCCTGTATATATGTATCCTCTATGTACCCCTGTATATATGCCTCCTCCTGTATATATGTATCCTCTATGTACCCCTCTGTATGTCTCCTCCTGTATATATGTATCCTATATGTACCCATGTATAGATGTATCCTCCTGTATATATGTATCCTCTATGTACCCCTGTATATATGCCTCCTCCTGTATATATGTATCCTCTATGTACCCCTGTATATATGCTTCCTCCTGTATATATGTATCCTCTATGTACCCCTGTATATATGCCTCCTCCTGTATATATGTATCCTCTATGTACCCCTGTATATATGCTTCCTCCTGTATATATGTATGCTCTATATACTCCTCTGTATGTCTCCTCCTGTATATATGTATCCTCCATGTACCCCTGTATATATGTCTCCTCCTGTATATATGTATCCTCTATATACTCCTCTGTATGTCTCCTCCTGTATATATGTATCCTCCTGTGTAGGTCTCCTGTATATATGTATCCTCCTGTGTATATGTATCCTCTATATACTCCTCTGTATGTCTCCTCCTGTATATATGTATCCTCTATGTACTCCTGTATATATGTCTCCTCCTGTATATGTATCCTCTATATACTCCTCTGTATGTCTCCTCCTGTATATATGTATACTCTATGTACCCCTGTATATATGTCTCCTCCTGTATATATGTATACTCCATGTACCCCTGTATATATGTCTCCTCCTGTATATATGTATCCTCTATATACTCCTCTGTATGTCTCCTCCTGTATATATGTATCCTCCTATGTAGGTCTCCTGTATATATGTATCCTCCTGTGTAGGTCTCCTGTATATATGTATCCTCTATGTCAGGGAGGGGGAACCTTGACTCTTCAGCTGTTGCAAAACTACAACTCCCATCATCCATGGACAGCCTATGGCTGCCCAGGTATGATGGGAGTTGTAGTTGTGCACCAGCTGGAGAGCCTTGGTCCCCTCCCCCTGCCCTATGTCCTGCTGTGTAGATCTCCTCCTGTGTAGGTACCTGGCTTCCTGCAGACACCATCTTCTCTGTCTTCAGGCTCTTCTAGCCCAGTTGCAGAAGAACCAGCTGGGAGGAGAGAGCGGCCTCTGGTGGCCGGAGGAAGATACTGCCTACAGCAGTTTGCTTTTTACCATAAGCCTCATAGGCTTATAGAAAGCATAGTGGCCATACAGGGGGAGGGGCTTACCGGAATGGGGGCGGGGCTTCAGCGGCCGCTTCCATCACAGTCCGGATCCACAGCACAGCCACAGGTAAATATGACTGAAGAGGGCGGGGCTGTAAGCAGGGGAGGCGGGGCACTGAGGACTCCAGCCAGCTGTCAGCAGCCAGGCGGCCCTGACAACTGGGGGAAGACCGGCCCGGGGGGCATGTGTCCCCCTGCCCCCCGGCCCAGCCCGCCCCTGGATGGAACCAACCTAAAGGTTAGGATTTTTAGGTTGGCTCACGTCCGCTGCCAGTTGCCAAAAATTGGTGCAGAAGAGAGATGAGCTTGATGATGAACTGGAGAATAGTACAAGGGAATGCATTATGGCCGTGACCCTTTATATGTGTGTTCTGTGCATGGCAAAGCAATTTCATAACAATCATTGCAGTAGTTAACCTGCTCTCCCATAGATATAGCAATACCAGGTGTTGTTACTGTTGCTGTTGTCTCAGGGAGATATATTAAAGATATATTTTGACAAATACAGTGGCGCTTGGATTATGAGCATAATTTGTTCCGGGACCGCGCTTATAATCCAAATCACTCTTAAACCAAAGCAAATTTACCCATAAGAAATCATAGATATACAGACAATTGGTTCCACATCCCCAAAATAATATTTTTTTTATTCTGAATAACATGAAGAACAGATGAAACAAACATTCAGAAACAGCAGAATATGTGATATTATAGGTTACTGTACAGTATAGCAATCAGCATGTGGTGTATAATGTATAGTAAGGGTATAACCCTGATAACACAGCAGCTGGATATGTGATATATAAGTTACTGTACAGTATAGCAATCAGCATGTGGTGTATAATGTATAGTAACTGTATAACCCTGATAACACAGCAGCTGGATATGTGATATATAAGTTACTGTACAGTATAGCAATCAGCATGTGGTGTATAATGTATAGTAACTGTATAACCCTGATAACACAGCAGCTGGATATGTGATATATAAGTTACTGTACAGTATAGCAGCATGTGGAGTATAATGTATAGTAACTGTATAACCCTGATAACACAGCAGCAGTTTGTAGATACAGAATGGAGCTGCAGATCCCCATAATGCAGTAGTGTAGTACAACAGGCTAGAATAGAGAAGCAGGGCTGCTGTCAGAGGTCTGTGTGGTCACATGACAGCAATGGGAAAGGGGGTGTGTGCTCAGCTTGGACCAATCAGGAAGTGAGAATCACAGAGCTGTGCAGGAGGACAGTGACAGAGGGTCCTATTACACGGAGCAATTTCTAATAATTAACTACTTTAACGATAAACGATCGTAAAATGTGAAAATTTTAGGTTCAGATCTAAATCAACGATCAATGACATACGAACGATTTTTTATTCGTTGCCAGCAATTACACAGAACGATTATCGTTTAAATTTGAACGATATAATGATTTTTCGCACGATTATCGTCCCGTGTAATAGGGCCCAGAGACTTTTGGCCTTCAGGCCGGAAGATGCGCAACTATTGTGGTAGAACCAGAGGCAGAGCACCGCGGATCAACCAATAGTCCGTTATATGTATCGGTTTTCCAATTATATCCATGTGCTGGTGTGGCATGCTTGGCCAAAAGTGAATGAGAGCAGTGCCAGGATTTTGCTAATTTATAGCTTAATTTGAAACATTTCTGAGCGCACTCTGTGATCTTTTGAACAGTTCATTCCAAAGGGAGCTGCTATGGTCTCCTCTATCTACTGGTGTCATCTGATGCTGAAATTCTGCACAGATCACTTTACAGCAGCCTCCTCTTATCACCACAGACACAACAGGAAGTCTCAGCTTAGTTTTATATACATTGTTGAGAAAAAAAATACTGCAAGATTTCAGTATAATTTTTTTATATAGATAGGAAAATTAGAAAAGACATCACCAAAAATTCTTAAAAATATGTTTAACATAACAACTTGATAAAGTCTTTTATTGATAACACATTCCCTTTTAAAGGAGTACTCCAGCAACAACAACAAAAAAATCTTTCAAATAAACTGGTGTCAGAAAAGCAAAGATTTGAAATTTACTTCCATTAAAAAAAAAATCTACAGTCTTCCAGTTCTTATCAGCTGCTGTATGTCCTGCAGGAAGTGGTATTCATTCCAGTCTGGAGAGCAGGAGAGGTTTTCTGTTTCAATATATTTTATTGAATTTTTGTCAATAAATTTTTGCAAACAAAAGTAAAGTTTGGCAAACAAAAGTACAAGAGTACATCGAAAGTACAACAGATAAAACAGTTTTCACAAATGGAATGAGAAATAGAGCTAAGGTAAAGTTAACAATAACGTAACATGTATTAAGATAGCATGTCTATCAAAATATGCATGAGGATATATTGAGTCTGTATGTGATATGATCATATATGTAATTATAGCTTATTCATAAAACAGATAAGAAAATAAACAGAAAACTTGAGGTGAAAAAAGTGGACTAGATGTCCATAATGACCGCATCTCTCTAAATTTTTTTTAATTGTATTGTTGCCATAGGCTATAGCCTCCTCGTATTTATAAGTTATATTTAATTCTTGTATTAGTTCTGTTTTAGAGCAGGAGAGGTTTTCTATGGGGATTTGCTGCAGCTCTGGACAGTCCCTGACATGGACAGAGGTGGCAGCAGAGAGCACTCTGTCAGACTGGAGAGAATACAGCCCTTCCTGCAGGACATACAGCAGATGATAAGTACTGGACGATGATATTTTTACATATCTCTGGCACTTTCTTACATCAGTTGATTTGAAAGAAATACATTCTTGCTGGAGTGACCCTTTAAATACCTGTGCTATATTTTATTCTATCGAGCTGTTTTCCTGGCTCTAGACTGTTTTTAAGAATGAACAATCTAAACCACCGAAGATAACGCAAAGGCAACCTAGGACAAGTAGTAATTCAGCGAGGTGCTGTGTGTTACTGTATACTAACACCCCCACAATTATCCCCGGGAAGATAACTGGGAGTCACTGGGGAACAGCCAGAGGTGATGAAAATATATTTTTGCACTGAAGAAAATCAGAATATTTCCCCTTAGCACAGACACGACTGACTATGAATTATAGATCTTACTTAGCACTTTTAAGAGGATCAGTCAGCTCTTTTGACCTGTCTGTTTTAGAATCTATTGTGAAAATGCTATTTAATCTACAGGCATCATGTTATAGACCAGAGCTGAGCAGATTGATATGTATCTTTGTGGGAAAAGGCTCAATCTAAAGGCCCTATTACACGAAACGATTATCGGCCGACAATCGTCTCGTTATGCTGCGTTTACACAGAGTGATTAACGTTCAAATCTGAGCAATAATCGGCTTGTGTAAACACAGCGAACGATCAAGCGACGAGCGAGAAGTCGTTCATTGTGATCTTTCAACATGTTCTCAAATCGTTGTTGGTCGTTTGCTAAAAATTCGCAGATCGCTTCGTGTAAACAGTCTTTCAAAGATTCACCCTATGTGAAAGATGGGCTTAAGCGATCTTAAAAAGGATCGCAATAACGATTTTTCTTACCAATTTTCGTACGATTTTTCTAACGATTTATTGGTCTAAGTGCTGATCGTTATAAAATACAAATTATTACTTAAAAATCGTTAAACGATCGATTGGGCAAATTATCTCTTTGTGTAAACGCAGCATAATAGATCAAGACAACAATCAGACGACGTGAACGATGTAGGCTGATCGTTGTCTGTTGTTGTCACTTGTCACTCCTTGAAATAGGAGAGGTGGCAGCAGACTGCTGCTATCTTCTATGGGCTGCCCGAACTATCTAGCGATCACCCGGGCAGCCCCTTTGTAATGCTGGGAGGGTTATTCTGAGTTAAGTTGCTGATGAACTCACTGTGATTAATCCTCCCAGCATAACAAAGTTGCTACAAAGTTACAGATAAAGCTAGTCAGGGACTTGTTTACATCAGCTGTCTCACATGGGAGGGGGGAGAAAAGCTTATACACATTTTTTTGTGTCTTCAGCAGAAAGCATCAGCTCAGAACTGAGGGAAGGAGACTGAATAAAGTTGAATACCCTGTTAAATAAGCTTCAAAAACACTTGGCAAATAAAAAAAAAAAGGTCTTTAAAATTCATGTATGTAACGTGCATGTATTTCTCTACTTCTTTTTTCCAACTTGTGACCATAACCTTTAAGATGGTAAAAAACAATACAGACAGTCAGGTTTTATTCATGTAAATGAAACCGATTATATGCAAAAATCTATCTCAATCATAGTTTGGATCAGCTGGTTCTTGGATTTTGATGCTGACTACTGATTGCAACTTAACCACAGCACAAAGGTTCTCCTATGTGCCTTCAGTAGCTATCAGCAGGGCCTGCTCTATGGTGTATGTGGACCCTTGGGGTGACTGAGCTGAAGAAAATAATAAAGTATATACATACCTCTCTACGCTCCCCGATGCTTCTGTCTGCTCCCTGTTATCTTCCTCGCTTCTGCCCACAGCCGCCAGGAGAACTGCAAAGCCCCATTCTGAAGTGACAGGCTGCTCAGCCAATCACTGGCTGTGGAATTGTCCCGTCGTGGTCACTGATTGGCTGAGCAGCCTGTCACTTCATAGACTGGCTCTGAAATTCCCCACTGCTCACAATGGAGCATGCGGCCCGAGCTGCACACTCCATAGTGTGCACTGACAGGTTCTCTGTGGCCACTATTCATTGAATAGCGGCCACAGAAAACTGACATGTCTTGCGTTGCTGGATCCTGGCCGGAGTGTATACTATGGGGGTGATTTATGAAGACCCCTTTTCCCCGGCAGGATACACTAAGAGGCACGCGCGTACAAAATCTACACCTGCTCCCAGGTGTAGATTGATTTTGATCATGATTTACGCTTGTGAGCAGGGGTAAAATCGTGATAAATGAGGCGCGGGGCCTTATCACGCCCCTGCAAGCTCCGCCAGCCCACCTATCGGGCGAGCAGGGCGTACGGGAGGCATAAACCAGGGAGAATTGGCGAATCTGCACACGTGAAGCTTACGCTTTATAAATCCCCCCTGTGTGTATGCACTCTGGCCAGGATTCCATAGAAGGCAGGACTGCATAAGTTCTGTAGCAATCACGGCCGTTGTTACAACAGCCGTGATTGCTAGGGAACTTAGGTAGTGGGTACATAGCCTAAATTTTGATGTTTCGGGGACAGATGTTTCTCTTCATGTCTGTGTATTTTGTGTCTTTTCATTTGTTGACGGCAAAGTACAAGACAACTGAAAGACGTAAAAGCTCCTGGAAATATATGAAGATTGCTTGGATCATACAGAAGCAATACACAGTGCTCTGGCTTAAAGGGCACCTGTCATCACGTTCACACTGTCTGAATCATGAGTCATTGGGGTGACCTCCAGAGACTTCTCTCTGCTCCTTCAATCAATAGATCTCTCCTTATACACAAAGAGGGATCTATCAAGGCTGGTGGCCCAGGGAGAAGATGCAGGGGACCCAAATGACTTATTCCTTTTAACTGATCTCCCATGAGTCTTTGTTGGTCTCCAGTGCGGATGATGTGTGCTGTAACTCATATATCACAAGTACATTATATAGCTCAACATTTTTTACATCAATTTACCTGTAGAGTAAAATTTTGCAGTTCTTATTCTGACCACTAAACCTAAAACTAATCCGAGACTTCCTGTTCTGTACAGATCACTTTATGGCAGTGGCCTCCTTATCATCACAAGCAGGATTACAATGAATGATGACCAGTATATAACTGAACCGCTTTAAAATCTTTTGCAGATGGTTCATGCTGTGAACAAATGGGGGTTTGTTAAAACCTCATTTACTTATATTGTGCAGTACTTTGTTGCAGAATGAGGGAATGGATTTGGTAGATGTGTGAACACAGCCTTATGATTGATTACACAAAACTGTATATGACCGTATATGATGACTGCAATCAACCACAGTCTGAAAAAAACAAAAAAAAAAACAAATCCATAATGCATCCGTATTAAATCCACAATCTGTGATTTAAAATAATTACTCCATATATCCATATATTTACAGATTAGCAGACATTATGGACATTTCTTCTGTAAAAATTATGTATCCCTAAAAATTATGAACCGTCCTATAGACTTCTATGGGAAAATTTGTGCCACAATTACAGTCCGTACTAGAGCTTGTCAGCATTTATTGCGGATTGTGGATCTGTAAATATATGGACAGTGTGAACAGCCCAATTGAAATCAATGGATCCTAAATTTGTCAGTAATTTAGGGCCCACAACTGTAGAATGTGTAAATGTAGTCTTAGGGCTTATTCCCACTGAAGTTTTGGATCATGAAGCTGCGCAGAGCTGTAAGTGTTTAAATCTTCGCTGGATTGTACTCATACGGCCAGCTAATAAGTGATTTTTCCAAAAGAAACATAAAAATGTTAGGGGAAAGACTGAAAAAAATGCAGCTTTAGGTTATGTTCACATTCCCCACCCCATGAGCCTGGCAGTCACACCCCCTGAGCCTTGCAGTCACACCCCCTGAGCCTTGCAGTCACACCCCCTGAGCCTTGCAGTCACACCCCCTGAGCCTTGCAGTCACACCCCCTGAGCCTGGCAGTCACCACCCTTTTAGATATAAAGATCACACCCACCTGACTATTCAGGGAATGGTGCAAATAGTAAAAAAATATCAAAAACTCTATATCTTGGGAATGGGGCACAACGGGCTAGAACCTGATGAAACAAAAACATTTCTATGACCACAGGTCCTCTTTAAAGCACAAAATATCTAACAATAAATACCGCACCATACACAGTCATCCCTCAACTTACAATGGCCTCCGGGTACAATATTTTCAACATACAATGCAGGGGCGTAACTAGAAATGGCTGGGCCCCATAGCAAACTTTCCAATGGGCCCCCCTCGGTCAGTCCTCTTTAATGGTGCCTGGAGCTCTGACCCTGCCCTCCAATTGTACATGCAAGTACGGCAGAGCAGAGGGCACCTGCACACGTACACCTACGTCTAGGGCCGTATTTATAGTTCCTGCACTAAACCTGAAGATGTTCCCTTTTCACTCACCAATTATCATCATGATTTACTACTTTATAAACAATCATATTGATAATTGATCCGTCTTTGGCTCTGTTCCCAGATCTGCGTTACCAAAATGCAACTCCAACCAAACCCCCCATGCAGTACCCAATAGCCGTATGGCCAATAATCCTGGTAACAGCACATGACTTCTGTGGAAGAAATGGATGCATGGTTTTGGCCACATACATTGTATAATTCTTTTTTTTCTACATGATCTGCATATTGTCTGTGGCCATCCCATCACAGGACTGGTAGGTAATATTGCACATTTAACAACGCCTTACCAGGCCTGATACCACCATACTCTGACTGGATAACACCGCCACACCAGACCTGACCAATACCACCATACTGTGACTGGATAACACTGCCATACCAGACCTGACCAATACCACCATACTGTGACTGGATAATACTGCCACACCAGACCTGACCAATACCGCCATACTGTGACTGGGTAACACTGTCATACCAGACCTGACCAATACCGCCATACTGTGACTGGGTAACACTGTCATACCAGACCTGACCAATACCGCCATACTGTGACTGGATAATACTGCCACACCAGACCTGAACAATACCGCCATACTGTGACTGGGTAACACTGTCATACCAGACCTGACCAATACCGCCATACTGTGACTGGATAACACTGTCATACCAGACCTGACCAATACCGCCATACTGTGACTGGATAACACCGCCACACCAGACCTGACCAATACCACCATACTGTGACTGGATAAAACTGCCACACCAGACCTGATATCACACAGAATCAGTACTATTTTATTTTCATACACTGGAGGTTTCCACATGAGGTGATACCTAAAGTGATTATTTATCTTTTACAATTTTGATTCCCCCCCCCCCCTTATTTACAAAAAAAAGTAAAATGTGACAATACATATTCATATACATGAATATTATGCTTAGGGATGAGCTTTTCAGTTGTGCAGGAGCTGCAGTCACAGGGAAGCTTTGTATATAGACTGTGTGGGACTACAACTCCCAGTGTGGTCTGTCTCTCTCTGCAGTTTGTGCCTCATTTGAGTCTTTGGGGGGAGTGGGGGGCAGAGACAGCAGGCCACATTGGGAGTTGTAGTCCTACACTGTCACAACTACTGTAGAAGTAAACGCCACACTTATGCTGCTGACTAGTTGTGTGTAAGGCAGCAGCCACCATCCCCCCTCCCTTATCAGTGACAGTATATCAGTATGTACTCACACAAGTTGCTGTCACTGTCTGAGGTCCGGCAGGAAGGGGTCAGAGGTCATCCATCCGGTCAGAGGATCCTCCGTGCAGACAGCAGAAGCTAAGAAGAGGAGTCTCTACTCCAATCAACGCTGCCGCACAGTGACCGGGGGAGAGAGGGAGGGGGAGCGCGGATGGTTATCTCCCCCTCTCTATGCTCTGTACAGGTGACAGTGATGCCGGGGCCCTGTGTGAGCGGCTGTGGCGCAGGCTTATGTGCGCACACTATTCTCCCCTGGTTAGCTGGTGTCAGGACAAACGTCCTAATTGGCTAACCAGGGAACATCAGGAAGGCTGACCTGACCGCCGGGCCCCTTGATGAGGCGGGCCCCGTAGCAGCGGCTACCGCTGCTACGGCGGTAGTTCCGCCATTGATACAATGGTCCTTTCTGGACCATCATAACTTGAGACCAGACTCAACATACAGTACAATGCTATGGACAGTCAGGATCTGCAGTACATGTAAATAACTAGATGATCAACCAATGAAAGTGGCCATTTTACTGATAAAACCCCAGTATTGGTGATATGCCTGCACTGGTTGGCTGTCTAGTAGTGATTCTCCAGTATATAGTGTGATACTACATGTCCTATGCTGCTCTTTACCTGGGACAGTTTTCCATCGAATTTTGGTCTCAACATACAATGGTTTCAACATACAATGGTCGTCTTGGAACCAAGAAGAATTGTTTGTACTGTATGTAGTCAGATCTTTCCCATGATTTATAATGTGAATTTCCCATGTTTGTTTTCTCCAGTCTCGGAATAGCATGCAGCAGGGTGACATGGACGGAGCCCGGAGATTGGGACGCTTGGCCAGACTACTGAGTGTTGTATCTATCTTGCTGGGAATTGTCATCATCATCCTCTTCATTCTCAGTTTAACAGGTAAGAAGCTAAATACCTTGATTTCCATTGAAGTCTACGGAAACAACGGCCATTAGTTTACACAATGCATAGAATAACAGCTGTTGTTAGGAGCGGACGTCAAATTAATGTTTAGGACCTTTATTTGTAGTCGATATTTAGTGATCAATGCCCATCAAGTTGTTTACTTTCCCGTTTTTTTCCCGTCCTTTCACCGCCTTTGCAACAAAATCCATTGGACCTTTAATAAACGCCACATCCAAGAGGCCGTTACTTTGATGAAGGCCATCCTAGTATGTTAAACAACGGCCGTTATTTTGAGTATGACATAAGTCATTAAAATTTGTTGGATGAACGCAGCCATACACATTACATTTTGTGGGATATATTTACGGCTCAAAAAAACATCAATTTTTTTCATAAGTAATTGTAAAAAAAAGAAAAAGACATTTTAACCTAAAGTACAAACGAACTCAATATTAAAAAAAAAAATAGCCCTAAAACCAATATGAAAACATAACTCTACCCAGAGAGGGAATCAACTTGAACTTTTGAGGATTTCATTGAGTATTCTCAAATTTTTCTAGCTTTGTGGACCAAACCAGGATTTTTTTCTCTGATTGATTGTAAAATGAACAAAAAACCAGACAAACTGGAATAAAATGTAACATTAGTAGTATCCTCAAATAACAACATGGACACACAGTTGTAAAAAATATCAGTATCCAGAAATGATGAATAATATATCATCACGTCACCTTAGGGATATTCGGTGTGCCCGAAAGACAATATTTCTGTTGTACATATCCCAAATGGATACAATTCAGTAGACCACTGAATAAACATATGACAGGAGATATATCGATCAAGCAGCTAGATAGATCCTTGACAGTACATGCGAAACATTGCAATATAAAAGAAACAGACCTGGGATGTACAACCTGATATCGTCTACAATATTAGATTCTCAATAGCCATGACTCCTGACCTCTCTGGGATACATGGAGGTGCTGGAAAAAGGGTCTAAATTCATGGAGGTGCTGGGGAAAAGGATCAGATTTCACGGAGGTACTGGGGAAAAGGGTCTAAATTCTTGAAGTTACTGGGAAAAGGGGGCCAAATTCATAGAGGTGCTGAGAAAGGGGTCTAAATACATGGAGGTTCACGTGAAAATGGTCTAAATTTATGAAGGTGCTGGGAAAAGGGTCTAAATTCATGGAGGTGCTGGGAAAAGGGTCTAAATTCATGGAGATTCTGGGAAAATGGGTCTAAATTCATAGAGGTGCTGAGAAAGGGGTCTAAATTCATGGAGGTTCACGTGAAAAGGGTGTAAATTCATAGAGGCGCTGGGGAAAAGGGTCTAAATTCATGAAGGTACTGGGGAAAAGGGTCAGATTTCACAGAGGTACTGGGGAAAAGGGTCTAAATTCTTGAAGGTACTGGGAAAAAGGGTCAACATTCACGGAGGTACTGGGGGAAAGGGTCTAAATTTATAGAGATACTGGAAAAAAGGTATAAATTCATGGAGTTGCTAGGAAAAGGGCCTTAATTCATGTAGGTGATGGAAAAATGATTCTAAATTCATAGAGGTGCTGGGAAAAAGGATCTAAATTCATGGGGGTGCTGGGAAAAGGGGTCTAAATTCATGGAGGTGATGGGAAAATGGGTCTAAATTCATGGAGGTGCTGGGCAAACGCGTATAAATTCATGGAGATGCTGGGGAAAAGGGTGCTTGTATGTAACAGAAAGCCATGATTTAGATCCTATTGAATAACCAGTCGCCTGAGAATAGTGTACAGGTAGATAACCAAAAAATAGGACAGGAAACACCCTGTAATCACACATTGGGATGTGAAACACTCCAAAACAAAGCTGTTTACCCACATAGATAGGAGATTGCAAATAAATATAAATACACTGCCAAGGCCAAGGAGGCATCTCCAGTGCAGGACGGCATCCCTTATAATTATCCATCCACAATCATCCCTTGAAAGAGCCTGGGAGGGCGAAACATGCTGGGAATTTGCTTGTTTGAAAAGTATTTGTGACTAATATTCCAACCTATGGTGTATGCCAGTGATTTTCAACCTTTTTTGAGCCGCGGCACACTTTTTATACTTAAAAAATCCCGGGGCACACCACCAACCAAAATGGCACAAAATGACACTAAAACAGTACATATTATACATATAGTTAATAATATAGTTTCTAAATGTATTTATACTCAGTGTGAAACCTGGGCCTGTTTTCTTCTCCCCCCTGTGATTCTCTCCTGTGCTTCTCTCCACCATACTTCTCCCCCTGCTTCTCTCCACCATACTTCTCCCCCCTGCTTCTCTCCTGTGCTTCTCTCCCCTGTGCTTCTCTCCACCATACTTCTCTCCCCCCTGCTTCTCTCCGCTGTTTCTCTCCCCCATCCCCATGTTTCTCTCCCCCATCCCCATGTTTCTCTCCCCTGTTTCTCCCCCATCCCCAGGTTTCTCTCCCCCATTGGTTTCTCCGGTTTCACAGGGGCACCATAGTTTGGGGAACTTTCCCCGCGGCACACCCGACCATGTGTCGCGGCACACTAGTGTGCCACGGCACACTGGTTGAAAATCACTGGTGTATGCTATACTGTGTTAACTTGTGTGTTTTGTTTTGTTCTTTACCTACCTACTTTGACATTTATTTTGGCTATTGGTCAGGAAATTAGTGAAAATTAGTGTAAATTTATCACCAATTCAGTTTAGAAAGAATTTAGAAATTCAAATTAGAAAAATTAGGAATTCCCTGATATTTGCTAAGAAAATACAAATTCTGTTAGTTCAATCATTCAAATGAAAGAAAATACCCAAGTATTTAAGGAGACCTCTGGGCTGGGGTAATTTTTGGCAGAGTGCTGGGGAGGATGAAAGAAGTAACAAGCTCTCACCTTCCCGCTACAGCACTAATGCCAGTATCCTACAGCTCCGATCACCTGGTCCCGGCTGCTTCTGGGTCTTAGAACGTGGAACATTACAGGCCTGCTCAGCCAGTCAGTGGCCATAGTGGGGTGCTGCCTTGGCCATGGACTGGCTAAGAGAGCCTAAGACGTCACATCCCAGCTCTCCACCCTGACCCAGAAGCGTCTGGGACCAGGGGACTGGAGCTGTGGGATACCGACATCAGCAATGGAGCGGGGAGGTGAAAACATGTTACTTCTTTCATCCTCCCTCTCCCCAGCACTCTGCCAAAAATAATCCCAGGCCAGAGTTCTCCTTAAGGGTATGTGCACATTGAGGAATAGGTGAGGAATTTGAAGCAAAATCCACTGAAAGGGTGCATTCACACTATGGAATTTTTGCAGACAACATCCCATGGATTCTGTAACTCAGAATCAGGAGCGCATGAGGGAATCCATGGGATTTTATCCGCAAGAATTTCATAGTGTGAACGCACCCTTAATTTGAGCTTGAAATTCTTCCCGTAAAATATGTACAGAGCAATGTTCTATTGTGTTCTATTTCTGCTCTGTTGTTTACACGGCAGAATTTTTAAACAGAATTTTCTGCCATGGATCTATTTTCCGTCCAAAGAATTGACATGTCAAGTCAATGGGAGGATTCCGCTAGAGGAATCCTAGAGAAGTCAATAAGGCTTGAATTCCGCTTAAATTCTGCTCCTATTCTGCCAGAGCTGAATAGTCGAGGAATTTTAAGCAAAAAACTTTCCTCCTATTCACTGGTGTTAGCCAGTTTCAAGGTCAGCCAATGTGTTAATCCGTCAGTATTTCAGAAAATAACATCTCCAAGTGAAAGAATCAAGAGAGAGTAAGGAACAGCATAGCCTCTGAATTAGCAAAATTTTCACCAAACCAGTCAATGAAATTACTGATGAAATGCCTTCCACCTGATTGTTAACCAACAACAGGTCACCCTAAAATAAACTGCCTTGGTAATGGTAACCCCAGAATCAAGTGCTCTAAAAAGGGGTCCAGAGCCTGGTTCAAAAAGCTGAGACATAGGAGCAGCCTTGTTTAGTGCTGCCCTTTATTCCAAATGGTAGAGTTATAATAGAAGGTTATAACAAAGTAAAGGGGAAGCCGAAAAGATGAACTGTCATGGCCCTTATTAGATGAGATTTATGACAGTATAATTTTTATCTTTTGTCTGTCAGGATTCCAAACTCCTGCCAATAGCAGAACGACTATTATGCATGGGGCAGGGGCGTAACTACCACAGTAGCAGCCATAGCGACTGCTATGAGGCCCACTACATTAGGGGGCCCCATTGCCTGCTCCTGCAATCACCATCTCTCTGTCATATACGCATTTAGGAAAGAATCTGGTGTATTTAGGAGGCTTCCTTGTGCTGAACAATGCCATAGGCAGAGAAGCTGACAAGGAATGAATACAGCAGCTGTTGCAGACTGTTTTACACTGTAGAGCCTGTTCTGTAGCAGCTTTGGGTGGGTCTTTTTCCTATATAGATATGGCATACTCGTATGCCAATCTTACAGGAAACCCTGCCCAGATGTACTAAGAGGCGCACTGATCGGCCCAGCGCAGGCATTGCACAACACATCTATAACCGCTCGGGAGTAGGTGTAGACTTGTGTCATGATTTACGACTGGAAGTGGGCATAAATCATGATAAATCAGGTGCAGTAGGAGGCCACGTCTGCTCCGCGCCTTGCTGTGTACCCACCCCATTTGCCCCTTTTCCGTGGTGTATGTTAACTGGGTCCCCCGCCCACCTGATGGGCGGGGGACCCAGTTAACATACACCACGGAAAAGGGGCAAATCTCGTCCCTTTTCCATGGCGTACACCAGGGGTGCATTTTCATAAATGTTCTATGGTGCACAATATGTCATATAACAGCTCTGTTTTCATCTAAGTTTTTCAGAAATACAAATATACCAAACAAGGTAGCATGAGAAACATCTGACAAATCGGGTATGCCAGAACAAATTGTTAGATGATAGATCACAGCATTAGGATTTTTTAATCATTGAATGGATATGCTGGAATATGCATCTGGATGGCACCATTTCACTCTGCATTAAGTCCAATTTAAAGGGGTACTCCAGTGAAAATATTTTTCTTTTAAATCTACTCCTTTCAGAAACTTATATAGATTTGTAATTTACTTTTTTTTTTAAATCTTAAGTTTTCCCATACTTATCAGCTGCTGTATGTGTTACAGGAAGTAGTGTATTCTTTCCAGTCTGACACAGTGCTCTCTGCTACCACCTCTGTCCATGACAGGAACTGTTCACAGCAGGAGAGGTTTTCTATAGGGATTTGATACTACTCTGGACAGTTCCTGACTTGGACAGAGGTGGCAGCAGAGAGGACTGTGTCAGACTGGAAAGAATACACCACTTCCTGCAGGACATACAGCAGCTGATAAGTACTGGAAGACTGGAGATTTTCAAATAGAAGTAAATTACAAATCTATATAACTTTCTTAAACCAGTTGATTTGAAAGAAAAAAAATTACTTGAGTACCTCTGTAAAAGGGATGTAAAAATGTATTACCATCCTCGTTACCCAGCTCGCCATGGTGTCTGTGTTTAGTGTCATATTAACTGACTGCTGAATGGGGCAGACCGAAAGACGTATGCTGATGTAATAAGAGGAGCAGACCAGACGCAGCCTGAAACACATGGTGTAAAGTGAAACTGGCTCAGTTGCCCCTAGCAACCAATCAGATTCCACCTTTCATTCCTCACAGACTCTTTGGAAAATGAAAGGTGGAATCTGATTGGTTGCTAGGGGCAACTGAGCCAGTTTCACTTTACACCATGTTTGATAAATCTCCCCCTTTTTTTTATTGCAGCTATAAAAATAAGCCTGTATTAACGTTGCCCAAAACTGTCCCTAGGCTGAGAATACTGAGGGTTCTCTAGGCAGAGGTTTCAATTTTAGGCCATTGTTTTCAATTTAAAAAAAAGTGTTGCATTGAAGTCAATGCAAACTAAGTCCGTTGTTTCCACAGCGAATGTTGTTTGATACAGCCGTGGAAATAATTGGTGTCAATTATTTCTGTCTGTTCTACATTAATTCCAATGCAATTTTTAATGCAACAAAGGCCGTTGTTCATATGTTGTGTAAACATAGGCTATGTTCACACAACGTACGGACAATGTCTATTGTTTGGCTCTCAAAAACAGCAGACATTGTCTTGAGTGTCAAACAATGGCCGTTGTTGCTTTAAAAATTGCATTGAAATCAATGCACAATGGCTGGAAATAACTGACATGTCAATTATTTCAATGGCCTGTATCATACAACAGCTGTTGTTGGATACATTGTGTGATCAATGGCTTTTTTTCTGCTATAACTTCAATGCAACACATTGTCACTATGAAAAGAACGGTCGTTGTTTTAATTGAAAACGGCTGTTTTTTGTTAGTTTTGTTTTATAAAATGTACGTTGTGTGAACATAGCCTTGAAGTGTAACTGCAAAAACTATTAAAATTTCATAGAGACAATGTCAAACATTGTGATGAGTCGGGTTTGGGTGTCCTGGCCCTCACTGATCGATTTCAATTTCCACTATGGAATATCTGTGGAATTTCCGTATCTTTACAGTCAGTTTCCAGTCCGCTGTAATTTGTCCACAGCCCAGTGTCCCATATGGATGTTTTGAGTTCAGTCATTTAAAGGGAGCGTTATTGAACTGGTAAACTAACAAAACACTGTCCGTCTAGCCGGCCAGGGTAGTGTCTGCAGTTTAGTGCTAGTTGCCAGACGGCACATGGACTTGTAGTTTCAGACAATGGTGAGTCGGGTGCCGCCCAGCAATTAAAACGCACATTCTCCAATTGGGCAGAAGGGACCATGAAGGAGCAAGTGGTTTTTCTCTGTCTGTTCCTCTGATTTTGGCTACTAATACTGACCAAAATACTAATTTCATGGAGATCATTTGTTGTCAAGGTCCAAGTGACTGTGTTATAACTGAATACTCCATAGACACCAAACTGTATCAGTACGGTTCCCCAAAGGTTTAGACTCTCCTGGCATCACATTGATACTGGATGCCGGGAGGTCTACGAGTCCATTGCCTAGCTTCACGCACTGTAGGGTCAACAAAGTGTGTGAATGACCCCTATGGCTGTGTTCCTACATGCAGAAGGAGCCATGCAGCATCTGTCAGCGGGCCGCTATTACAGACCACAGATAGCGTGGTTTGGGCCAGATGTGGTAATTGAAAATGTGTGAATGGGGCCTAAGGGTGTGTTCACATGTGCAGGTTTTTAATTGCTATAATTATATAAAAAAAAATAGGAATTGGTTTGAAGAGAAGTGTCAGCATCACAGTATGGCTATGTTCCCACTTAGGTAACATATCGGGGAAGGTAACATAGACGGCCTCTAATATTTATCATGACCATTATTGGCGGACGTCTATGTTACGAGATGGCCGTCTTCCTCCATATGTTACCTAAGTGTGAACATAGCCGTACGTGTCAGCACAGTCTATAAAGGTTATTTACTATGACTGCAACCTACTTCCCCGCTTAAGGGCCCTATTCCACCGGACGATTATCGTTTGCATAATCGTTAACGATTAACAATCTCAAACGACCGCTATTGCGAAAGACCTGAAAACGTTCACTCATTTCCATGAAACGATAATCGTTACTTATGATGGTAATTGCGATCGTTTTTCTTCGCTATTTATTTGCTATTGCGTTCGTATCTATTGCAAACGACCGAACAATGTCTTATTTAATGCGAACGATTTGCGAACGTTTTGCGAACGAGCAACAATAAAAATAGGTCCAGGTCTTATAAAGCGATCAACAATTTCTCGTTCGGTCGTTAATCGTTAACTGCATTTCAACCGAACGATTATCGTTTAGATTCGAACGATTTAACGATAATCTGAACGATAATCGTCCGGTGGAATAGGGCCTTTAGTCAGATTTCTCTGACAGATTTTGGAAGCCAAAGCCAGGAATGGATTTGAAAATAGGAGAAATCTCAGTCTTTCCTTTATGACCTTTTCTCTGTTTATAGTTTATTCTTGGCTTTGGCTTCTATAATCTGTCACATAAATCTGTCAGCGTAAATGCACCATTAGTCTATTTTGATCTTATAGTGGTATGTACAATTGAAAGGGATCCTGTCCTCACTTTTATACTGCCTGAACCAGGAGTCATTGAGGTAGTCCCTGGTGGCTTCTTTCCACCCAAACAGCCTTAGGGTATATTCACACAGGCGGGCTCGCAGCGAGATTCTCGCTGCGAGCCCGGCAGGTCCTGGCAGTTCCCATTAACTACATACTTGCTGCGGTCTAAACGACCGCAGCGAGTATGTAATTATACCGCGCTTAACCCCTTCTACTCCCGCCGGCTCCCCCGCTGTAAGCAGCATACATTACCTGTCCTTGCTGCACGGGTCCGGCGTCCTGCTCTCTCGCCCGGCCAATCAGTGGCTGCAGCTGGGCAACACACTAATTGGCCGGACGGGAGAGCAGGACGCCGGACCCGTGCAGCAAGGACAGGTAATGTATGCTGCTTACAGCGGGGGAGCCGGCGGGAGTAGAAGGGGTTAAGCGCGGTATAATTACATACTCGCTGCGGTCGTTTAGACCGCAGCAAGTATGTAGTTTATGGGAACTGCCAGGACCTGCCGGGCTCGCAGCGAGAATCTCGCTGCGAGCCCGCCCGTGTGAATATACCCTAACAGGGAGAGATCTATTAAAGCGTCACTCTCACCAGACCCATACCGATCGTGAGAATGAGCCTGGAGTAGACCGTCCTAAGCGCAGTTCTCTCCCTGCTCTGTCTTGTGATCAGACCCAGACTGATCAAAACCTTTGACATGTCTCTATTAGAGATGATCGAACTTCGGGAAATCTTAGGTTCGATCGAACTCGAACCTTCTCGAACCTTTAGCATTTTATTCCCGATGCCTTCCTATTCCGTGGGGAAGGTCGAGACTGCCCGAGTACCGCCTGGAAAACAGGGATACGGGCATCGGGAATGAAATGCTGAAGGTTCGAGAAGCTATGATTTCCCGATGTTCGATCATCTCCAGTCTCTATGACATACCATGAAACAAATTATCCAACAGCACCAATTGTAGAGGGTCACCTTCCTATCAGTAGATGTGGGATGCACACCAGAGAGTCTCAAATCCCAAGTGAAGACTGTATAACATCCAGAAAAGAAGTACTGGACAGCATCCAGCAACATACACAGAGGCAACGATAGAGGCTTGATAAAGACCCATAGCGGTCAAAACGTTGCCACTGTTTATGTTGCGTGAATAAATTTCATCACTGGATGCTGTCAGACAACTTCTTTTCTGGATGTCTCCATGACATGTCAAAGGTTTTTTATGTTGACAATGATACTTTAAGGCTGGTTGGATGGGAAGAAGCCACTGGGGACCACTCTGATGACTGATGTGATGGCGGGTTCTCTTTAAATAAAGACATCCATGGGGTAAAGCACCATGAATGAGAGTGGGGGTGCTGTAAACTCTTATTAAGCCATGAGTCTACTGGCATCGATAAGAGGTCTCTACATCAGACGCCACTGGCCTGACTGTTTATGGGCACCTTATAATTGCCCTTGTTTGATCTATCACTTCCAAATCCATAAACCTGTTTCCCAGAATACATCCCATCATCGCCCATTCAAACAATTCACATATCAATGGTGTTTTGAAACCCTTCAGAAGTACGACTAATGCATTTAGCCTAATGCGTTCTCCAGTCATTTCTCTGCTCTAATTACCACCGCTTACTTCTCTTCTAGTTTTCCACTAAGATTCGCTGATGATATGGGGCTCAGACGGAGATCCAGAAATGGCCTGCCTTATCGTTTCCTTCAGTTTTTAACCTCTTCATTGCAAAAAGGCCCTTCTATTTTGGAGGCTGGCTGGAGGAAAGAACAGGCCCAGCTCTTCCCAAGGTCCAAGGGATTGCATGCAGCACTTTACACGCCCTTGGGAATTGAGAGAGATGCAGGAGAACAGCACAAAAGGAGAAGGACTTGCAAAAGGGGAAACAGAGAGATGCCTTGATGCAACCCTCCTATCATAGAAACCTACCGATGGACAATATATGGAGGGGCATCCGGGGACTGGCAATCAGGTGATAGCACAACTCCTTTTTTATTTCCAGCTTTTGTATCAAAGGAATGAAAGCTATTGTCTGTATTAAATAATAAAGCTGAAAACTGCCATATGTAGGGTTGCGACTAGGAGAGGACTTGACTCTGCACCGTGCTGTGTGACCTCCCCCTGTTTTGGATGATGCTGCTTCCTCGCTGACAAAATGGAACAGGACTTTTAATCTCTTTTTTAGCATTTTTCATGGGTTGTTTAAAAACACAATATATACAGAAAACTGCGGCTAACCGTCTGCATGGTCGCTTGTTCTTCCTCGATCAAAAGCACCTCTTCTCCTTTGCTTTGGCAGCAGTCTGGCGCTGCGACATGCATACGAGTTCAGGGGGGTTATTGACATGGGTTGGCTTCTACTTAGCATTTGTAAGAAATCACCCAGATATATGCAGCAGCTATATATAGCCAATGCTGCAATTTATTCTTTCTGTAAAATTCAAGTCAAGATCATAGCCATTCAATATGCAAGGCTCCGAAAGATGCATCTCGGGAGACGGGAACAAAGAGGTCACAAGTTCTATTGCTTCTTTGCCTCCTCAGCTTATTAGAATACCCAACCCTGTTATGTGATGGCTTACCACTAGCCCTGTTATGTGATGGCTTACCACTAGCCCTGTTATGTGATGGCTTACCACTAGCCCTGTTATGTGATGGCTTACCACTAGCCCTGTTATGTGATGGCTAACCACTAGCCCTGTTAGGTATTGATATCATAAGAAAATATAAGCTGAATATTCCACTATTTATTAAACCTGTCAATTGCAAATTATAGCGTCCTTGGGTCTTGAAGCCAACTGTATAGTACCTATCAATTATACTAATGTGGATGTTGACATCAGATCACCTAGAAAGTATAACCTTATGGATGAGCAAATTTACAGTACTAGCAAAGTGCTTTGCTGGGCTCAGCTGTCTGCCTTTGAACTCTGTGCCGCGCCTTTTCGGGTGCCTGGGAAGCTGGATCCAGTCCTGGGAAACTAGGAGAAGTTTCCCAGGACTGGATCCAGCTTTTCCAGGCACCCGGAGTGGGGCAGGCGGACAAGCCAATGGCTGAGCCCTTCACTAGTTCTGCAGATATGCTTAATCCCTAGTTAACATAAAAGGGAATCTGTCAGCTCAGAGCTCAAGCGTAAAGGAGGCATTTCTGAGCTGCAGCATGCACGCTCCCTCCCTCCCCCACCCTCCCTACCTCGTTCGGATGATGTACATGTTTTGGCTTCCAGCACTGAGCCCTGCACATCACTCAGTCAAGTCAGGGAGGGGTGGGGGAGGGAGAAGGCCTGCATGCTGCGGCTTAGCACAGCCTTTGTGACACATGATCTCTGTACTAGAGCTGATCTAGAGCTGACAGATTCCCTTGAAATCTTTATCAATTACTTTATCAAAAGATCCATAAAATAATCTGTTAAAGAAGTTGTCTGGTATAAACTATGACTCTAAGCTGCTTCCAGGGTCCCGGGCCGCCTGTTCTCTGCTGCTCTCTGGGCTATGACATCATCCACTGGAGTGGCGTTCCCAAAGGAAATGGCTGCACAGCAGACAGTATGCAGTCTATGCTAAGCAGCCAGTTGGAGTGCCAGGTCAACGGATGTTGTCAAAGCGCTGACAGCGATAGAGGACAGGACAGGTAAGTATACCGTATTGTTATGTCCCCCGTAGCCACCGCAGCAGCCTAGGTTCATAGTTTATCCTGGACAACCCCTTCTATTTACTATTGTCCGTACCTAATATCTCAGTAATCTGGTGGATCTAAATCAGGGATGGGGATCCTTCAGCGCTCAGGCTGTTGCACAGCTACAACTCTTATCATGTTTGGACAGCTAAAGCTTTCAAAAACTCAAGATGTTCTTTGTCTTTTACCTGTTATTGACTATATTCACACAACGTACGGACAACGGCCTTGGTTTGGCACTCAAAAACAACGGACGTTGTTGCATTACAAATTGCATCGTAATCAATGCACAACGTCTTGACATGTCAATTATTTCAACGATCGTATCAAACAACGACCATTGTTCAATACACTGTGTGAACAACGGCCATTGCTTGCATTGACTTTAATGCAACACATTTCAAATTGAAAAGAATGGACGTTATTTTCATAAAACGTACGTTGTGTGAACATAACCTATAGGTGAGAATTATTTCGAGGTGCAATTATTTGTATTACATTTGATCTTGTGTTGTTACTCTTACGTTGGAGATACTTCTTACATCCGAATACCAACATTGCCAGGAAAACCATTACAGCCAGCGTACGCTATAAGTTCTCTTTAATTACTTTTTAGTCATTAAAAACACATTTCGCACTAAAGAAAAAAACATTTCACCAAGTTCTAAATATTTTATTGCCCCATCATCATTTACATTCTATTGTATCCTGCAGTGTTTGTGCAGCTGTAACACGTAACAGCACGATATATTACAGACCTTAAAGGGTGCGCTCACACATTCAGGTTTTTAAAGGTAATAAACTAATACAATGTCAGAAATGGATATTAAAAGAGGAGGGATTTCAGTCTTTCCTGTATAAAGGCCCTATTATGCCAGACGATTAACGTCCGGAGTCAATCATTTGGTGTCATGGCGCATGTTAACAGACCACGGTTAGCTCACATGACCGATGTCAGCTGATTGTGTCCTTTCAATGTATTGAAATGGCCCGATCAGGTCAGAGATGGTCTGCTGCTCGTCACTCCGTGTAATAGGAGCGGTAGCCGCCTACCGCTACTGGCTTTAATGAGCAGCCCGGACGATCTAAGGATCCCATGGGCAGGGCCCTGCAGCCTGTCCCACTCTTTCCACCTGCTGTCTGGGTGTGTAATAGCACAGACAGCGAGCGGGGAACAAAGAGGAAGTGAGCGCTGAGCTGAGAGGTCAGCACTCACCTCCTCTTCAATTTTGTACCGTGTAATACGGCACCACGGGGCCACATGAGGAGCAAACGAGCGCTGTCAGCCGCTATTCCACGCATCGGCAGCGAGCGAGTGAGTACGGGGGGGGGCGCAGGGGGGCTGCCCGGGTGATCGCTAGATCTGCTGCTGCCGCTCCTATTCCATTGGCATTGGCTGTATCCCAGTTTTCCAGGCGTTCCTTAGGAGGTATCCACCCGCTGCATGGAGCGAGCAGACAGCGGGAATCCGACGCCGATCGTTCTGGTTCTCACAAACCAGAAATCCAAAAAGTCCGCTCATCTCTAGTTAAAAGACAAAGGACAGCAACGATCAGCAACGGACAGCAACGATGTCATCCGATCCTTGCCTTCTATTACACAGCCCGATTATCGGCAGAATATGGCCGATAATTGTTCTGTGTAATAGGGCCTTTAGAGTCCTCCATGTATGATCTGTTTCTCTCTTTGTATTTCATATTTGCAGTTAAAGGCTATGTTCCCACCTAAATCTTTTTTGGGCCATTTTGTGGACTTTATTTGGTTTCCAAAATTTTTTACTAATTATAAGAATAACATTATTCTTGCAACCGTTCTTTTTTGGACGGCCTTTATGTTGGCACCTAAACGTGACGGCTTATGCAAATTATGACCATTAAAATGGCTCCAAAATTATGTCTGTCAAAAAAAAACAAAAAAAACTGCAAAATGGCCAAAAAAGAAGTTGTGTGAACATAGCCAAAAACCTGAACGTGTGAACACAACTTGAGATGCTTGAAGCCCCCTCACCCCAGTTAATCACCCTATTGTCCTTTTTGTTAGAATTTTCTTTTTTAGGCATTCACTCACTGAAAAAACTACAGTATGCATAAATTATAGTAACATACTATATGCTGAAAAAAACAATAGCCCAGACAGTCCATTAAATATAATAGATGCCTTATAACACAATAATGTTAGTGGAGTCACTTTTACAGTATTTTACATATATGTTGATCATTTTAATTTTCACTAGCTCCCCCCCCCCCCCGATGGGCAGAAACTATAATGGTGACTGGTGTGTGCCGATTAGTGACATCTATTTGGAACTCAGGTCAGGAACATGTTGCGATTTATTAGTTGTTTTCGTATATTCGATAAGCCATGGTGCTAATGGTTGCCAAATAATATGTTCACTCCATTTATGTTTCCTGTGTTTCTGTTGTTTGATTTAGATAGGTGTGTGTTCTCTATGGAGCATTCAGAATTGTCAAGACCAAGTAGGCAGTCTTCAGCAGATGTCATGGTGTAATCCATCTATGATCAGTGATCAGCAGGGGTGGGGCAGGCTCTGTTGGCTTCCAGGGCATTGGTACTTTCCCCTAGTTTAATAGTTGCTTCAGATAGTTCATAGAAAGATACTTTATAACAAATGATTGCTGTCTCTTAGCTGATGGGTGTTTGAAAAGTTAAAAAATAATGTTTTCCTTCTAAGCTCATGTGCCATAGAGTCTGTGCTGAGCTGAAGCATACATGCCTACTCCCTCCCCCACCTCTCCCTGCTCTGCACGATTGATGTACACAGCTCAGTGCAAGAAGTCAAAACCTGTACATCAATCATGCAAAGCAGAGAGGGGTGGGGGAGGGAGGTAGGAGGCATGCATGCTGCAGCTCAGCACAAACTCTATGGTAATTGAACTTGAAACGTAAACAGGATTTTATAACTTTGCAAATAGCCATCTAAAAGACGGGTATTATTTGTTTTATTTCCCACATTGCCCACATTGTTGCATGTAAGTCACACCTTCTATCCAGCTAAACTCCACCCATTTCTAGTGACGCCCCACCCCTTCCTAGTCAAGGGGCAAACAGTGTAATAATGATGAACGCCTGGCATTTTTGTGTTGCCCTTTACTCAAAGTACATAGGAGTAAGATGCCCCGAATCTAATAAGGAGCACAGACCAGTGTTGCGGAATCTCTAACTATCCCCGCACCACAATCTACGTCAGGTAGGAGCTAGTTTAGATATCTGCTATAATTCACATCCATTTCCTGTACTTAAAGGGGTTTTCCAGCATAAGAAAAACATGGCTATTTTCTTCCAGAGACAGCATCGCTCTTGTCTCCAGTTCCGGTACAGGTTTGTAATTAAACTCCATTCACTTCAATGGAACTGAGTTACAAAACCTGAGCTGTGCTGTCTCTGGAAGAAAGTGGCCATGTTTTTCTAACCCCTTTAAATATAGTAAACTTGCCAGGCTAATGGTGGTCATACCCATCTGGCTAATACTCACCCACTTGTGAGTATGGCACAAGGCGGAAAGGTTGCAATATCCTTGGGCAAACATTTGCATGGAGCTTCTCTCTATTCATATATCTTTCTTTTAATGCTCCTTGGTGGCATTTTTCTTCAGAGAAGAGCTCGGCCTTGGATCCCTTCTGCCATAGTCACCATACACTGAAGGCTGCCTGCTCGGATCTAGTTTGTGATGCCGATGCTGATGGAATATTTTGCCAAAAAAACAACAACAACGTATACAATGCTTTTGTTTCACAGCTCTATATGCAAGATGTATAAGATTTTCCATTCTTTTATGAATTAGCAGGAGCCCAGGCCACGACGTCCATTGTCAGGCACTGTAGAGGCAATGCCCTGTTCGGTAACTCCTGTAATTTCTGTAATCAGCAACTTTTTTCTTGCTGATTAGAGGAGACGTTTAATGGAGACATAGCAGGAAAGTATTTATGATGAAATGCGGTGCAATGCAGGTAGGGCATACTGCCATGAGACTAGAAGCTTCGTGGCTGTGCTCCAACTCTCGCTAAGAAGTGGCATGGCCATTAAGCATTTGCATAAAACCCCGACAATTCTCCTCTAGCGTACACAGCTGACCTTCCCTGGATAATGAGGTCCTTCCTAGAGTCTTACTGTATATCACTCAATCAACAAACAGTAGCATGCAGGAATCCCACACTGACTCCCTCTTGCCAAAAGACAAGGGCATGTTATTAGGAATATATATTATACAGAATTGGAGGAGAGGAGGTGAGGGATTGAATGCATTCCATTTTGTATTTTTTGGCATGAACGAAAATAAAGTTTGACAATGCATGGGGCTACTTGTCTGGCGTCTCGTCTTTTGCTCGCCTATAGGATGACTGCAGTAGGGAGCGTGGTATGGACGTTATTTATTCCATACCTCCGCAGGATGATGGTCTTGGCAGCTTCGCCAAGGAGAGAATGTGCATCAGGATGGAACACACTGGAAACTAGCCAGATTTACAATATATCAATGGTGAAAAATTAGATGGAACAAGGAACAGGTTGTGCTCCCAGAAGGAGAACATTCATCAAGCTGGGTTTCCTGAGGATTAGTGTTTGCGCTGCAGGTAGCTTCCAATCTCACAGAGAACTCTCGTCAGACCCAAGGAAGCTTACCGAAATATGAAATATTCTCAGCTTGGACATCATTGTTGTAAATCTAAGTGAGAAGACATAAAAGCTAGTTTTAGGGGGGGGGGATGGTGTGAAATGTGCGTAAAAAAAGGCAGAGAGTGGTAAAATGTATTAAAGGGGAACTCAGCACTTTAGACAAATCTAACCTGCTGATAGCTCCCTAGTTGGCACAGAGCGCCATTCCCTTACTAGGAGCACTGGGGGTGTGGCTATCGTTCCCTGAGCATCGAGGGGGGGGAGGGTGTTACAGCTCCTTTCAGCCTGCCCTTTCTAATGATTATCAATGGAGGGGGTGGGCCGGATCGGTGCTCGGGGAAAGCAGCCACGCCCCCAGTGCTCATAGCAGTTTACCAGGCAGAGGATTTCGGAATACACAGCACAGGAATGGCACTGAGGATGAAGGTAACAGAGATACCTTCATCCTCAGCACTTCGGCCCACTAGGATCGGATTCCCCTATAGGATAGAAACACATATCGTATCAGCAGCGGATTTCACTCTGCAAATATATAATTGCATTTAAAAATGATAGCCTTAAAGATGCAGAATATTGATGCACGTAGAGGACACACCCTCTGTAGTAAAATAACCATGGTCACATAGGGACCTATTCCACGGAGCGATAATTGGCCGAATCGGCCCAATTCAGCCGATTATTGCTCCATGGAATAGAGACAACAATCACCGATGATTGTGTCATCGGCTGATCGTTTATTTAGGTTCCAACCTAAAATCATCGGGCCCGCAGCGATGTGCAGCGGGCGACTGACGATTTCAGAAGCACCATACATTACCTACACATGTTGCAGGGCTTCTCCTGCGCTCCTTCTTACTCCCTTTCCCGCGCGCAGCAGCAGCTTCGATGCAGCCAGCCTTAGCTGACAGACCGCTCAGCCAATCACTGGCCAGGACTGCCGTGGCCAGTAATTGGCTGAGCGGTATGTCAGCTCAGACTGCCTGCAACAAAGCTGCTGCTGCGCGCGGGAAAGGGAGTAAGAAGGAGCGCAGGAGAAGCCCTGCAACATGTGTAGGTAATGTATTGTCTTTTAAAATCTAGCAGATCGGCGCTAGTTTACATTATTGATCGGGCCCCCATCGGCACATGGAATAGGACCCATAGTCCATTTTTATTGCATCATATTCAGTCATTCATGACACTACTGAAAGATCACCGCACTGAGTTTTCAGCCCAATAACATAATGATTAATAGGAATGTATACAATAAAGTGTGAGCTGAGGAAATCGCAGGAGCCGTGTGGCCAATGGACCAACACAAACTGCTGGGGACAAACTTTTTTTTAAATTTGTTTCCAATGATTTTATGGAAGTTCTAATTCTCCATCTCCTAAAAGAAATCAATGTTACTCCAACTGGCTCCGGTAATTTGTCCAACCCTGCATTGATTCCTCCCTTATAAGCTTTAAAACCTTTATTTTATTTCTAAGTTGCTATAAATTACAGGAAAAAAAAACAAAAAACGACAATTTATTCATCCCTTTTACTGTGCTCAAGTTTCTGTAGAACGTTAAAGGTTGTCGAGAGTGATGGGTAGTTTCAAGACGGGGCAAATTATTTTAATAACACTCTGTACATGGCCCTGGAAATAGCCCTGGTGACCAGAATATTGGGAATATTCCTCCTGGTATATATACATTGACAACTAGGTGAAACAATTTGACTTGTCAGTGGTGCATGTCCCAATACACTATGTATGACAGTTCCTGAATTTGTAGTTTACTTCTATTTGAAAATCTTCAGTCTTCTAGTACGTATCAGCTGCTGTATGTCCTGCAGGAAGTGGCGTTTTCTTTTCAGTCTGACACAGTGCTCTCTGCTGCCACCTCTGTCCATGTCAGGAACTGTCCAGAGCACAAGGAAATCTCCATAAAAAACCTCTCCTGCTCTGGACAGTTCTTGACATGGACAGAGGTGGCAAACAGTAAAGAATACACCACTTCTGCAGGACATACAGCAGCTGGTAAATACTGGAAATTCTTTAAATAGAAATAAATTACAAATCTCTATAAATTTCTGAAACCAGTTGATTTGAAAGAAAAAGATTTTGGCTGGACTACCCCTTTAATAGAAGTAATGACAACTGGGGTGAGGCTAAAGGCTCCTGTGTCCTGGTGCAAAAAACCTCAGCTTCAAACCATCCGGGGAAACTTCTCTTTGCTGCTGTCATCCACCACCTGCCCATCCATCACTTTCAGCTGCATTGTTCTAAGCTTTGTCTCTATTAAGTGTTGCAGTTGCTCCCTCACTATAAAGCAGCCACATACAGGGCTAAATAGGTCTAGCTCTGTGAAGGTTTTTCTACATCCCTGGGGGTCTAGGGCAATGACGGGATTAATATGTGTGGTGTATGGCAGTATGGGTATAAGTGTTATCCTCCCTGCTGATCCTGATACAATTGTGATGTCAATATTCCTTGTGGTCTATATACATAGAAAAACATATGATCATATACTCACCACACCACCTGATATTCCCTGAGTCCATCAGGGTGCACAGGAAAGCAGCAGCAAGAACATTTTCAGCATTTGGATTGCCTTTTATGTGAGATGTGTTTTAATAAAGTGGAACAATTGTTTATCCAAGATACATGATATCTTTATGAGTTTGTAAACTCCTGTGTGTGCATTGTAACATAACCTGACACACATGGGCTCAAAGGCAAGTTAGATTCAAAATTACACATTCAACACATTCAATTCTATTCACTTCAAAAAAAGTGTTAACGTGGACCTATTGGCAGGAAAACAGGAGAGTAAATACGCCCATGGCTACACAGAGCTTCTTGTCGGGATTCTGGGAATACTTTTCTTGTTTCCATACTCTTTTCCAGTGCCTATATATGTCTTTTTGTTATACTCTAAATGAGGCTGAAAAGCCCAGGGGGCGTTCCTCAGAACAGCAAGAGCCCAGGTAAATCCAGCCCATGTTTTTTTTTTTATCATTAAAAAAGAGTAGGCGGATGCAAGTGGGTACAGAGGACATGGTTTGGACTGACCTGGGTTCTTGCAATGCTGAAGAACGCCTCCTGGGCTTTTGAGCCTTATTTATATATTAATGAAAAGGCATATATCTCAGGGATGGAAAGGACTAGAGAAACAAAAAATTATGCATGAAATCCTGATAAATTTCCCTATCTAGCCATGGGCTTATTTACACACTCCAATATTCCTGTTGGCAAGTTTAACATTTAACATGCATATATTTTAAAATGGTAAAAACACTGATATATAGGTAGAATGCAAAATAAGAAACTATCCCCATTTGATCCCCAAGATCTCAAGCATGCGACAGAGAGAAAGGAGCACCTCACACCTATGGCGGACACTAATGCCTCTCGGCTACATTTAAAAACCGACGCCAGGATGTTGGTATATAATTTGATCAAACCATGTTGCCCCATGTACCACGTGCAGGTCCCCTGGTTCACATGAGTCCCTATACTAACTCACCACTGTGTCATTCAGCGACCACTAACCCTGCAAAGCGAGCACAAACATGGAAGGGAGGCCATAGAACGGCCCTGCAACCCCACTGTCACAGGACCAAACCCCAAGGACTCCCCCAAAACCCAGCAGGCACCACAGACGGGGAAAGCTGCCGCCAAGCAACACAAGTATGAATATGGTCTTACTACTCACCATTACTCCTGCAGGTATGAGGTGCAGCGCTCCTTTTTCTCCTTGTCCGTATTTAACGTTTTAACGTTACTATTTTCTTTCTGTACTAATCATAGAGATAGATGTAGAGAGACTGTAACAATATGGCTGCACAATTTTCCCTAAGAACAGACAGAGCACTCTGCCCGATCAATCGAAGGGACATTGTGATATGGGGGGGGGCAGTGGACCCCCCCCCCCGATTTAGATGTTAAATTGCACAATATTAGGGTCTGTTCACACTGTGGAATTTGCATGGAATTTCAAGCGGAGTCCACGCTGCGGACTGCACGAGCAGATTCTGTAGTGTGAACAGAGGCTTATAGTCCACCTTCTCGGTCTATGTATCAGGTTGCGTAACTTTCCAAAAAGCTTGCTCTTCTTATCGTGTATCAATTTTCAGATACAAAACCTATTTTGGGACTTGTGGGAGCTGAGCTGTTAGATCACATGGGTGAGAGCAGAGTAAAGATAGACCGCCCGAAGTCACAGTCAAGGGGAGGAAGCAGATGACATTACAGCCGTTGTATATAGGCCACTTCATTCTGCAACATTGCATTGCCAGTATTTGTTGTGCACTGTCTGACACTGTGTAGGTCTAGCCTTATGAATGTATATAGGACGGGGGCTTCACTGTCTGTCCCTCTACCCCATCACTTGACCCTGGTCACCTATCAGTGGTGTGGCGTCTGACAAGCGCTCCCTCTATTCCTGACACTCTAATGTTATGTACATCAAGCGTGACAACTCCAAACCCAGTTTCCTAGAACACATTGCATCAAGTTATTTGTCCTAGAAAAATCAAAGCTGCATTACATGGGGTTTCCCAGAAGACGGCTGTCACAATAATGGAGACACATGAATTGTTCTTTTCTTCTTATTGTCTGACTATGGTGGCTCTACAAAGATGTATTGACTCAGACGGCAGAATGAAGAGTCTCCTGGTATCATTTTTCTTGTTTGCTGAGAGAACAGAATGGGGCAAAAGTCAATATAGCAGCAATTCTTCTCAGCTATCGCACTTTTATTTATTTATTTATAATGGATGGTTATTATCCTTAAAGCATACCTGTCATTAAAGGGGTATTCTACTCAATCATAACTTTTAATATGTTGCTGCCCAGGGTGAGACTAACAATTCCCTCCATACTTTGTGAGTTTGTTTCGCAGCTTGACCTCAGAATAAACCCTCCCAGCATTACAAAGAATTTACAATGTTGCAGATAAAGCCTGCCAGGGACTTGTTTACATCAGCCATCTTAAGAGGAAGCTCACACATAATTTTTTATGTCTTCAACAGAAAGACATCCCAAATCCAAATCCCAAATCCCAAATGGATTCACAATTCTTGTACAGGAACTTTGTATTTTCTAGGGTCACTCTTTACTCTTTTGTTCTTTAGCCCTATAGACAGGTTGTAAACTGCTTGGCTCACATTTTCAGGAATAGTTATTTGATCTCAAACCTGAGCTCGGAGGAAGGAAAATACATAAACTTGTCCTATTAGTACTGCAATTCCCATCAGGACTTTGTGGATCTCAAGAATCAGAACACGGAAGTCACAGTAATCCTGGACGGACTTTGGCCCTAGTTTGTAGCTATGAGAGCCTTGTGCAACCTCTCCCCATTGGGCTGCACTTCTCCTTTCTGGAGAAGTAGGAGGTGACTTTGCCCCAGGATATCCTGGACTATAAGGGTATGGGGCATAGCCCATCTATGGGAGAGAGCGTGCTCCTCCACTTCCGCAGCTAGTCTCCGCTCAAAGAAGTGAGTTCTGTCAGATTCCGTTGCTCATACCCACTCACAGCAGCACGCATATCCGCCCATGCCATAGACACCATTCTATGTCTAGGCTGAGTCGTCAAAATGTCAATTCTTTTGGCGGACAGCGGAATCCGCCCATGGCCGTGTGTGGGTATGAGCAACGAAATCCGCCAGAACTTATCCGTGCGGATTCTGTAGTGTGAACCCACTCTGAAATGTCACTTCTCTGAGCGTAGAGCGGCGGCAGCGGGGGAGCGTGCACTCTCCCACTCTGCACTCTGTCAAGCCCTTTAACCATTAAATTCTTGATGCAGAAATGTTTCTTAAACTCTTTTGCAGAATAAAATCCTTCATCTTGTATATCAGCAATTCATCTAGGGTGCAGGAAGCAATGTGCTCCCCATGGAGAGAGAAAACCTACGTTCACACCACTCCAGAATGTTAATGTCTCAGGTCACAGAAAACACTTCGTTTGACAAAAGAAAACTCAGTGAACCTCCATGATTTAATAAACGGAGAATAGACCAGATATCTCCAAAGACCATTTTTAGAAGACCACCTGATATCAAGACTACCTGCATCTTTGTCATGAATTTTTAGTTTCAACCAACCAAAGATACCTTTGCAGTTTTAGATGGTTGTCTCAAAGATGATAAAAAATATATTTTTTTAAACAAGTCTCATAGTAAAAGTATAGTCTACTTTAAAGAAGTACTCCAGTGCTAGCAAATTATATATGTCTGGTTCCTTTGTACAAAGTAAAAGAGGTGCTCCGGGTCAAGGTTATTTTTGGTGTATGGCCGGGGAGGGGGTGGACCAGCTCCGGGTCCCGGATCACGCCGCCCTGTTCTCGCTTGCCGCTGCCGCTTCCTGGTCTGAGCTGCGGCTTGAGGCGTGAGGCAGCTCAGCCATTCAGCGGTCGTAACAGGGTAGCTATCTCAGATGACTATAGTAGATGGCCCCCTTTGCTGGTTCCCCCTATAGTAGATGGCCCCCTGACAGAGGTCAGTTGACCATGCCAGCCACCTTTGGCGGAGGAGTACACAGAGACCACCCAAGATAACATGTTAGGGTCTAGGCCTATATGGTGTAAAGTACGCAAAAGAAGAGGCCAACTAACTCGGTCAAATGAGAAAAGGCATGATGATCTCTATTCACTTCAATGGAACTGGGCTGCAAAATCTGCACCCAAACTGGAGACAAGAGCGGTGCTGTCTATGGGGAAAAAAAGGTTGCCATGTTTTAGTAGTGTTGGATAACCCCTTTAAGCAGGCTTCTAATAACACATAGGTTTTTGGTGGAGCAGAGAGGTAAGCAATGTTATATGCTTCTGTAGCATGTCTATTTTTTATCTGATGTCGGAGTACTTATTTAAGTATTAATGTGCTAGCAAGAATAGGGTCCCAAATTGTTTTCATGCCCCCCTTCCATCGTCACCATCGTCTGCTCCTTACCTCTAGTAAGTATGCTGGGACTATATTTTCAGCTGCTAAAAGGGAAAAATGACTGATTATGTACAGAGCCTATCCCCAAAAGTACAGATTAGCAGAAGCCCCCAAGGGGTACATATAAAAGCAAAAATGATGAACAGGTTATATTTTATGCTAGAAACCCTGCAAATTATTTTATAACAGCTGTTAACAGATTTTAAGGACTAAAGAAAATGATTCAAAGAATAAGCCCTTTAATGACTACAGCTGGTGCTCAGCCTATGTCCATATGGAATTTTTATCCATCATTTGCTCCTATTAAAACTCACTGTAAAATGTTGTATGAGTTAAGACTACTTCTGATCACATAGTCAGCTCTCACTCTGTTCGTCACCATGAAACAGTACATTGCCATGTGCACATATACAAAGTGGCTTTGCCAGTCCCCAGTACACTGTCATGTATCTAGCTGCATTCCTAGCATTTATTCCTGTTATTGAGTTTATAAGGTTTCTCATGTCAATGGGTTTGATAACTGTTACGTTTTCATATACAACACACAACATCCTATTTAGAGGGTATTCACAGAGCTTTATTTCATCCTGTAAATCAAGGGATCTGTCTCCACTATTTTCAGGACAGTTACCACAGCAAGGAATTGTACCCCATTAAGACAAAGCGGTGCAGCTGAAGTATCTTACTGATTAGGGCACAGCTATCCTGGGAAGTGTCGGAAAGTCTCCTACACCAGTTCTAAAGGCCTGGGGCTCGTGTTACCTAACCTTGCACTCTCTGATCTGGTTGGGCAAAAGGCTGTCAGATACAAGGTATCTATACGTGAGTACGAGTATTCATCTACACTTCTTCTACACTAATCCTGGCAGAGAACAGTACTGCATTAGACAAGGACCCCCTATACCTTCTCAAAGTCAGCTCATCTTTCTTCCATTTTCTACACTACAGTCACCTGCAACTATTAAGTCTACTATTTTGCTGTTTCTCTACACTGACACTGAAGTTTGTCAAGTAAAGTCATTTTTGGTTAAGTGCTGGTCTCTGTCTTATTTTTGTGTCACTGCACCAGCCAGTGCCCATGTGTCTGTGGGTGGGTATTACAACTCCTGGCCACCGTGACAAGAGAACCGGAGAAACACCAAGCCCACCTTATGTATAACACCACCTCAGGCGATGGCATTGCCTTGCATGGCGTCACGAACGGGATTCGTACTGTTTTTTTGCTCTCTGAAACCCTTCTACAACTGTCTAAAGTGATTTCCTATGAAAATTTGTTTCTAGATACATTTCTAGCATTTATTCCTGTTATTGAGTTTATAGGGTTTCTCATGTCACTGAGTTTAATAACTGTTGTTTGTTTGTTTGTTTTTCTTATATAAAACACACAACATCCGTTTTAGAGGGTATTCACACATGACAAAGGATTCTCCAGCTCCATAAAAATTTATCAGAGCTTTATAGCAGCAGCTGCAGCATATCATGGCAGCTATGTAAATAGGCTACAGGAAAGGGTTCTTGACAAAGGCGAGTGACAAAGGTGTAAGGAATTGTGCAGCTCAGTCATTGTCACAATGTCTATATGTATATTGCTTTGCTTATATTGCTTTTACTATATTTATTTAAAGGGGTTGATTACCATTTTTTTTAATCAGCTGGTGAAAGTTATATAGCTTTGTAATTTACTTCTATTAAAAAATCTCAAGTCTTTCTATACTTATCAGCTACCGTATGTCCTGCAGGAAGTGGTGTATTCATTCCAGTCTGACACGGTGCTCTCTGCTGCCACCTCTGTCCATGTCAGGAACTGTCCAGAGCAATACCAAATCCCTAAAAAAAACCTCTCCTGCTCTCCAAACTGGAAATAATACACCACTTCCTGCAGGACATATACTTGAGACTTGAGATTTTTTAATAGAAGTATATTACAAATCTCTGGCATTTTCTGGCACCAGTTGATTTGAAAAATAATAATAATAATAATAATAATTTGGTGAACAATCCCTTCAAACATTTACACCCATAGAGAAAGCATTATGAATTCATTGGATATATTGATTTCAGTTTCTTCAATATGTCCATATAGACAGCCTTATGAATGTGAACATGTACATAAACCTTGCATCTGGGGTCAAAGCCTCATTCTCACAAGATGTATATAATGTAGCAGAATGGATCCAACATTCACATGCAGAATAACCGATGCCCAATGTTAGTTTTTACTATGGGGAAATGGGGTATATCTATATATCTATTTGTCACCCTGTACTAGCATGCAAGTAAAGCATAGATGTCCTGTTACATACAACTAATTATAAGAAATTGGTAATGGGAGAAAGCCATTACTTGTTCTAGTCAGGGGACCATAGGCATGTGGCGGTAATGATTATAATATGATGGTGCCATAGGAGATTTATACTGTGAGATATGCAGGAAATCTGAGGCTAGCCAAGGTAACAGCATGGCAAACATTGCAAGTGGCACTGTCTTCCCATATTCTGTAGGAAAGGGATAGAAGCAGCCAGAGCTTTGGCCCGATAAATAATTAATCAAGCAGCCTGATGTGCGGATGAATAATACATGGGTGGGAAATGGCACTTGGTTCTCCTTCCTCCATCCAAGCATCATCCACTTATCCAGCACAGGACAGGAACATATTTGTTTTTCATGACTACTCTGTTGCATTATACGATAATAACGCAGCAAAACAGTGGAAGTATTAAGTCACTGAGTTGCTGGAAAATGCAATCTGGTCAAGTCCTCACATTGAAGATCAATTTTTGCCGTCAATTTTAAATTGAAATTCAGTATTGGTGACATGCACTACATATATCATCATGGCATCAGCCATTGATCCCTCCCTACTATTTCCATACAGAGTAAAAGGAGGAAATATGGCCGGACAGACATAGCAATAAGCACCAAAGCCAAGCCCTCCCTAACACATATCCATTTCTTAAAGTGTTTTTGTCATTTACCAACATTTTTGACATGTCCAAAGTTTTAATAAGTTGGCATCCCCACCAATCATTGGAATGAGCTGGGAGAAGCATGCAGCCAAGTGCTTCACTGCCCTCTTTACTGTGATCTTCATCCAGATGCAGGAGATGCGCTCCTTTATAAGTCCATAGGGCCATCTTTGTTACTGGTAAGCAGGGCTGGACTGGGACAAAAAATTAGGCCTGGAATTGAAACTACCACACCAGCCCACATAGAACTGTTGGCCTTATTGACATAGAATGTTGGCTTAGAATGTTGTCATAAATGTAGGTTTAGAATTTTGGCATAAAATGTAGGCTTAGAATGTTGACATAGAACACTGACATAGAATGTAGCCTTAGAATGATGACATAGAATGTAGCCTTAAAATGATGACATAGAATGTAGCCTTAGAATGATGACATAGAATGTAGCCTTAGAATGATGACATAGAATGTAGCCTTAGAATGATGACATAGAATGTAGGCTTAGAATGCTGACATAGAATGTAGGCTTAGAATACTGACATAGAATGTAGGCTTAGAATGCTGACATAGAATGTAGCCTTAGAATGCTGACATAAAATGTAGCCTTAGAATGCTGACATAGAATGTAGGCTTAGAATGTTGACATAGAATGTATCCTTAGAATGATGACATAGAATGTATCCTTAGAATGATGACATAGAATGTAGCCTTAGAATGATGACATAGAATGTAGCCTTAGAATGATGACATAGAATGTAGCCTTAGAATGATGACATAGAATGTAGCCTTAGAATGATGACATAGAATGTAGCCTTAGAATGATGACATAGAATGTATCCTTAGAATGATGACATAGAATGTAGCCTTAGAATGATGACATAGAATGTAGCCTTAGAATGCTGACATAGAATGTAGGCTTAGAATGCTGACATAGAATGTATCCTTAGAATGATGACATAGAATGTAGCCTTAGAATGATGACATAGAATGTAGGCTTAGAATGCTGACATAGAATGTATCCTTAGAATGATGACATAGAATGTAGCCTTAGAATAATGACATAGAATGTAGCCTTAGAATGCTGACATAGAATGTATGTTTAGAATGTAGACATTAGCCTTATTAGACTCCAGGGTCCCCCATTCCTGTTCATGGTTCCCACTCTCTCATATAAACTACTGTCTGTGGCCCTCTTTTTCAGACCCCTGCTCAGCACCCCCAACTTGTCTCTATGACCCTTTTTCCCTTTAGCAAACATTCCTTAAAGCGACTCTGTACCCACAATCTGACCCCCCCCCCCCCAAACAGCTTGTACCTTCAGATAGCTGCTTTTAATTCAAGATCTGTCCTGGGATCCTTTTGGCAGGTGATGCAGTTATTGTCCTAAAAAACAGTTTTTAAACTTGCAGCCCCGTGCCCAACGGCCGGGGCTTAGAATGTCTATGCATTAGGCTGGCACAACCTCTCTGTCCCTCCTCCCCGCCCTCCTCATCATTAGGAATGCTCCAGGCAGATTGCCTCCTATTCATCAGCTGAGTGAATACTGAACATGGGCTGGATTGTTAAGACACCTGTGCAATGTTCAGACAGGAGAAAATGTTTCAGTGACATTCCTAATGATGAGATGGGTGGGGAGGAGGGACGGAGGGGTGGTGCAAAGTTAGGGCACAGATAGTCTAAGCCCCGGCCGTTGGGCACAGGGCTGCAAGTTTAAAAGTTGTTTTTTAGGACAATAACTGCATCACCTGCCGAACGGACCCCAGGACAGATCTTGGATTAAAAGCAGCTATCTGAAGGTACAAGTGGTTTGGGGGGTCAGATTGTGGGTACAGAGTTCCTTTAAAGACTTTATTATCTCATCATCTTTCTCATGCAAAGGTCCTTAAGCTTTTAGTTGCTGATTAGCTCTGCTGAGCTCTAGCTAGTGCTCAAGAACTTTGAATGACGTCATCATAGCTTCTAGCTGCTTATAAGTCTGTGTAGTTTTTGCCATGATTTGCGCAAAATAGAAGAACAATACTTAATTCACTGGTTGGGAGAAGAAGAGTGGCCTACAGAGGGCACAGGCCCATATGGCATTTGCCAGAACTGCCAGATATCCAGTGCAGCCCTGCTGGTAAGAGATCACAGTGATCCAGGGAGTGAGGTGCTTGGCCAACATGTTTCCAGTTTGTTTGATGGGATCTAAACATCAAGACTACAACCAATCAAAATATTTGACATGCATGTAAAAACGTTATGTTTAATGGGTTGTCAAGGATTAATAAAACATGTCTGCTTACAGGAAGAAAAGTGTCTATCTGGTGCCAAAACGTCAAAAATATGGATGGAGATAGTAAAACTGCATGCAGAAATGACATCCACCACATTGTATTTTAAGAAACTCTAAGAGAAGAACAATGGAATATAGAGAACTGTATAGACAGGGCTCTTTTAATGTGTTTTAAATACTTTTGTGCCATGCTGGATGAGGAGGGAGTGGCTTCCAGGAAAGTGAGTATGACTTTGGTTTTAAAAGAGGGATGGGCCTAAAATGTAAAAAAAAAAACAACATCTTGGTGCCCCATAAGGCCTCATTCACATGTTCATTGATTTTTCAGGTCCGCTATTTGTACTCTGTGACCAGTGAAATATGTTCTGTATCTGCCTTCGGATCCACATCAGCAAATATGTTAAACTGGTAAAAAAAAAAAATTAACTAGTTTTTTTAGATTTGATACACGTTTTTCTAAGTCATAGAATGTAGGCTTAGAAAGTTGATATAGAAAGCTGACATAGAATGTAGGCTTAGAATGTTGGTATAGAACGCTGACATAGAATGTAGGCTTAGAATGTTGATATAGAACGCTGACAGAATGTAGGCTTAGAATATTGATATAGAACACTGACATAGAATGTAGGCTTAGAATGTTGATATAGAACGCTGACATAGAATGTAGGCTTAGAATGTTGATATAGAACGCTGACAGAATGTAGGCTTAGAATATTGATATAGAACACTGACATAGAATGTAGGCTTAGAATGTTGATATAGAACGCTGACATAGAATGTAGGCTTAGAATGTTGATATAGAACGCTGACAGAATGTAGGCTTAGAATATTGATATAGAACACTGACATAGAATGTAGGCTTAGAATGTTGATATAGAACGCTGACATAGAATGTAGGCTTTGAATGTTGATATAGAACGCTGACATAGAATGTAGGCTTTGAATGTTGATATAGAACGCTGACATAGAATGTAGGCTTAGAATGTTGATATAGAACGCTGAAATAGAATGTAGGCTTTGAATGTTGATATAGAACGCTGACATAGAATGTAGGCTTAGAATGTTGATATAGAACGCTGACTTGGAATGTAGGCTTAGAATGTTGATATAGAACACTGACATAGAATGTAGGCTTAGAATGTTGATATAGAACGCTGACATAGAATGTAGGCTTTGAATGTTGATATAGAACGCTGACAGAATGTAGGCTTAGAATATTGATATAGAACACTGACATAGAATGTAGGCTTAGAATGTTGATATAGAACGCTGACATAGAATGTAGGCTTTGAATGTTGATATAGAACGCTGACATAGAATGTAGGCTTAGAAAGTTGGTATAGAACGCTGACATAGAATGTAGGCTTAGAATGTTGATATAGAACGCTGACATAGAATGTAGGCTTTGAATGTTGATATAGAACGCTGACATAGAATGTAGGCTTAGAATGTTGATATAGAACGCTGAAATAGAATGTAGGCTTTGAATGTTGATATAGAACGCTGACATAGAATGTAGGCTTAGAATGTTGATATAGAACGCTGACATAGAATGTAGGCTTAGAATGTTGATATAGAACGCTGACAGAATGTAGGCTTAGAATATTGATATAGAACACTGACATAGAATGTAGGCTTAGAATGTTGATATAGAACGCTGACATAGAATGTAGGCTTAGAATGTTGATATAGAACGCTGACAGAATGTAGGCTTAGAATATTGATATAGAACACTGACATAGAATGTAGGCTTAGAATGTTGATATAGAACGCTGACATAGAATGTAGGCTTTGAATGTTGATATAGAACGCTGACATAGAATGTAGGCTTAGAATGTTGATATACAACGCTGACAGAATGTAGGCTTAGAATATTGATATAGAACACTGACATAGAATGTAGGCTTAGAATGTTGATATAGAACGCTGACATAGAATGTAGGCTTTGAATGTTGATATAGAACGCTGACATAGAATGTAGGCTTAGAATGTTGATATAGAACGCTGACATAGAATGTAGGCTTTGAATGTTGATATAGAACGCTGACATAGAATGTAGGCTTTGAATGTTGATATAGAACGCTGACATAGAATGTAGGCTTTGAATGTTGATATAGAACACTGACATAGAATGTAGGCTTTGAATGTTGATATAGAACACTGACATAGAATGTAGGCTTTGAATGTTGATATAGAACACTGACATAGAATGTAGGCTTTGAATGTTGATATAGAACGCTGACATAGAATGTAGGCTTTGAATGTTGATATAGAACGCTGACATAGAATGTAGGCTTAGAATGTTGATATAGAACGCTGACAGAATGTAGGCTTAGAATATTGATATAGAACACTGACATAGAATGTAGGCTTAGAATGTTGATATAGAACGCTGACATAGAATGTAGGCTTTGAATGTTGATATAGAATGCTGACATAGAATGTAGGCTTAGAATGTTGTCATTGAATGTATGTTTAGAATGTAGACATTAGCCTTATTAGGCTCCGGGGTCCCCCATTCCTGCTCATGGTTCCTGCTCTCTCATATAGACTACTGTCTGTGGCCCTCTCTTTCAGACCCCTGCTGTTAAACTGGTAAAAAAAATTTACTAGTTTTCTTAGATTTGATTTGCGAATGTTTTTCACCAACGTCACAGATGAAGTCCACAAAAAAAGGTATCCCAAAGACTTCTATTAGTAATCCGTACTTCAAAAAAATAGGACATGCTCTAATGCGGATTGTGATTGCGGTACACAGATCCGCAATAGAACAGACTGTTCGAATAGCCCAATGGAGCTTATTATCAGGCTCTATAGTTGGGCAGGGAGACCAGAATGGATTAAACCTGCTGCAACCGAATACTACAAAGGGAGATGAGTGTCTGACAGCGAGGATCATGGTGACCCTAAAAACGATAATTGCTCAATGTCATAGAACCCTAAGTCTTCTTATAGGGAATAAAAAGCATATAATAGTCAGCAGAATGCTCTCTCGTTGACTATAAATTAATATCTAACTAAATTCTAAAGAACATTTTTTTGCAGCTCTGCATCAGTAATGCTCAGAAATCTGCCTGCACCACCAGCACCCGCTATAAATGACCCATCCGAGACACGCTGGGGTGGAGTAATAGTTTAATTATACGACTACTGTAACAGGTTGTGACCTTTAAGATCACATTATCACTGAGTGATGTTATAGTCACAGGGAGAAGGAAGCGACAAGCTCACATTCATTGTAATGGCCAGGAGAGTGATTGTCGTCATGAATAAATTACACTGTACTGATGGCTGAGTATGATGGATCTCAGGAATGGATGAGGAAAATTTAATATGCATATGGAAATCTAATCTAGGCTAATATACCTATAATTACCTTTTACTCAGTGATTCAAGTCAGAAAAAAGCAAAAAAAAATGAGCAAATTCAGCATTTCTTAAAGTGTCCCTGTCATAACTTTCAAAATCTAAATCAACAGTAGATGTGATATAAAACAAGTTTGCAATTTATACTCTTTTTTTTCTACATTATCATGGAGAACACGGCACTTCCTGTTTTCTGACTCTTTTTTTTTTTTTCTCAGAGAGTCAGAAAACAGGAAGTCCTGTGTATCCCAGGCCATCTGAGCACTCACAGAGAGGCAGTCATGTGATTGTCGGACACATTGAGCCGTGACTCTCTGTACTGGCTGGAATTCCTTTATTTATTCAGTTTTATTTCTTTCAATGAACACAAGTCACACCTGGATACAGTAAGTATAGTTGTTGTATAGCTGCCTTCAGGAGACTGGACCTCGATTTCTGGTAAGTATAGCTGTTATATAGCTGCCTTTAGGAGACTTGGCCTAGATTTCTGGTGAGTACAGCTGTTATATAGCTGCCTTCAGGAGACTGGACCTCGATTTCTGGTTAGTAAAGCTGTTATATAGCTGCCTTCAGGAGACTGGACCTGGATACAGTAAGTATAGCTGTTACATAGCTGCCTTCAGGAGACTGGACCTGGATTCCTGGTAAGTATAGCTGTTATATAGCAGCCTTCAGGATACTGGACCTGGATACAGTAAGTATAGCTGTTATGCATCTGCCTTCAGGAGACTGGACCTGGATACAGTAAGTATAGCTGTTATGCATCTGCCTTTGGGAGACTGGACCTGGATACAGTAAGTATGGCTGTTGCATAGCAGCCTTCAGGAGACTGGAACTCAATTTCTGATAAGTATAGCTGTTATATAGCAGCCTTCAGGAGACTGGACCTGGATACAGTAAGTATAGCTGTTATATAGCAGCCTTCAGGAGAGTGGATCTGGATACAGTAAGTATAGCTGTTATGCATCTGCCTTCAGGAGACTGGACCTGGATACAGTAAGTATAGCTGTTATATAGCTGCCTTCAGGAGACTGGACCTGGATACAGTAAGTATAGCTGTTATATAGCTGCCTTCAGGAGACTGGACAACAAAATAAATAATAAATGTATATGGCAAACTTGCTTTATATGATATCTACTGTTGAATAAGATTTTGAAAGTTATAATGACAGGTACACTTTAAGGGCCTTTTATTATCGGCCAAGAACTTTGCAAGAAACGCTCCTGTGGCTGATAATAGGCCTATGTAAAAGTGACAGCAAAATGCCCGGCCACACATCTTCCTTTGTAAACAGAGGATGTGAGGCTGATTAAATAAAACTGACAGCACGGATATACAGTACATATATTAACCCTTTGAGGACCAGGCCCAAAATGACCCAGTGGACCGCGCAAATTTTGATCTTAGTGTTTTCGTTTTTCCCTCCTCCCCTTCTAAGAGCTCTGGCACTTTCAGTTTTTTATCTACAGGCCATGTAAGTGCTTGTTTGTTACAGGAATAGTTGTACTGTGTAATGGCGTCTTTCATTATCCCATAACATGTATGACGGAATCCCAAATATATTATTTATGAAGATATAAATAGGTGAAATCGCAAAAAAGAATGTAATATGGTAACGTTTGGGGGGTTCCTGTGTCTACGTAATGCACTATATGGTAAAAGTGACATGATACTATTATTCTATAGGTCAGTCCGAACACAACCATATGCAGGTTACACAGATTCTCTAATGTTATATATTTTTTTTAAATGAAATCCTTTTTTTTGGCAATTAATTATAAATAAAATGGGACTATTGTGACGCTTATAACGGTTTTATTTTTTCACCTACGGGGCTGTATGGGGTGTCATTTTTTCCACCATGATCTCTAGTTTTTATTAATACCATATTTGTGAAGATCGGACGTTTTGATCACTTTTTATTAATTTTTTTTTATATATAATGTAACATAAAATCGGGAATCCGCGCACTTTTTTCCCTCTTTTCGTGTACGCCGTTTACCGTTCGCAATAACGCTTGTTATATTTTAATAGATCGGACAATTACGCACGCTACGGTATATTATATGTTTATTTGTTTATTTATTTTTATATGTTTTATTTATATAATGGGAAAGGGGGGTGATTTAGACTTTTATTGGGGGAGGGGTTTTGGGTTTGTGTGTTAGTGTTTTTAACTTTTTTTTTTTTTTTACACATTTGAAGTCCCTTTGGGGGACTTTTACATCCAGTACTTGGATTTTTACACTGATCATTGCTATGCCATAGGCATAGCATTGATCAGTGTTATCGGCGATCTGCTCATTGAGCCTGCCTGTGCAGGCTTAGTGCAGCAGATAGCCGATCGGACCGCACGGAGGCAGGTGAGAGACCTCCGGCGGTCCGTTTTACCGATCGGGACCCCCGCAGTCACACTGCGGGGGTCCCGATCGGTAAGTGACAGGGGACTCCCCCTGTCACCTACACTTAAACGCCGCGGTCGCGCCGTTTAAGGAGTTAATGACACGCGGCAGCGCGATCGCTGCAGCGTGTCATTACCGGTGAGGTCCCGGCTGCTGATTGCAGCCGGCCCCCACCTGCTATGAAGCGCGCTCCGCTCCGGAGCACGCTTCATAGCGGGAGAAACACCCAGGGCGTACAGTTACGCCCTAGGTCGTCTGGGGACAGACTTCCATGGCGTAACTATACGCCCTGGGTCGTCTAAGGGTTAAAGTACCCAGGAGGAAGAGAAGCTTTGATCATGGACATTTGCGGACATTCGCTATAATGGAAGGCCATCACTATCTCTCTTTATTGTACTTCCAAGGGTTAACTTGCACTGTGTTGTGCACACTTGTACTGTGTTGTAGTATTGAACTTTGTTTGGTATGTAATGTCTTTTTGTTATGTTCACTGTAATAGCATTGCACCTGCACCATGCCCTGAAGGGGTTAATATAAAGCCAAGCTATGACACAAGAAGCTTAGAAGCCAGTAGTTTTTCATTGCTGCTGTGAGATAGTTTGCAGAGCTGAGTTTTTGGAGGGAAACAGACAAAAACAGACATGTTGACCTTTTAAATGTTGTTTATGTCTAGAAAGAAGCTGCTGTGTCACTCCCATAGACTTGTATGGAAACGCAATACAAGTCTATGGCAGACTAAAGTTGATACATTGTATCTGTTAGGGCTTTGCTTCTCCACCCCATCCACTAGTAGGTTCTAGTTTTCTCACAAACAATATAAAAGGAAGAGTTAGTGGCAGCTTGTTGTTCAGAAGGGCTGGAACGGGGCCGCAGGCCTGCGTGCAGGCCCGCATGACTGGGGTTTGGAGGTGGGACCTGCACGTGGGTCTGGGGCGGGGAGAACATAGGAGGCTATATTAGGGGGTGGGGGTGAGCAGGAGAACATTCTGGCAGGAGACCGTTGAGCAGTGTGAATCTCCTGTGCTGTCCTCCCCTCACCATGGCTGACGTACCAGGGGTCAGGCGGCGCCCACGGAGCCCCTCCAAGGACCCTCCTGGCCGAGCCCCACGGCCTACTGCCTGTGGCAGGCGGGCTCGGTCCGGGAGGAATCCGTACAGGCGGCCTGGCCTAGTGGTGAGGAGCAGGTCCCCTGCCGGCGTGGGGGCGAGGCCTGCCCGTCCCTCCTCAGCTCCCAATACCTACCCCGCTGCGGCGGCCTCCGGCGATGCTCCGGCCCCCTGCTTCGGGTCCCAGTACGTCCCGGCCCAGACCCGCTCAGCCGTGACCCGGCCCTACAGAGATGGCGAGGCGCCTGTCCTGGCAGCCCCTGGTCTGCAGTCGGTTGCAGCACAAGTCCCTGCAGTCCTGGCAGCGCCCACAGTCCACAGACGTGCCTCAAGCTGGGCCTCAGGTGGGGCGCTTGATGAAGACGTGGGGCACAGCCCTGCAGCCCTGACTGAGTCGGACGGTCGTCGGGTGGAGTTGCCTATGCCGGCTGGTGGGATCACAGCACCTGCGCAGCCTGGTGAGTGTTTGTCCCTGTCTTATCCTTTTCCCCCTATTCTGATGTCTCAGGGTGCTGAGGTTAGGCCTACGTTGGGTTCCCCTCTTACTCAATCAATTGGTGGGGGGAGTGGGTTGGGGGGCCAAGGGGATAGCGTTAGCGAGCTGCTGGGTAGTGTACGGGAGCTCCTGGCTAGGTGTGAGTCTGGGATGGGGTGAGTGGGGGGGGTTCCCCTATTGCGGCTTGAGTTCAGCAGCAGTCTGGGTCACTGGGGACTAGGATGGAGAGTTCGGTGGTGGGGGGGGCAGAGTTCACTACCTACTAGGGCAGTGGTGGGAGTTTTGGTGCAGACGAACAAGGAGAAGGAGGGTGATCAGGTGAGGTTGGACGATAGGGTGCGGGGGGAAGTGTACGTCTGCTTTGAAGGCCCCCTAGGTTCCCACTTGAAGAAGGAGATTAGAGAGAAAATATGGAAGGATGAATATATAGAGATATTTTCGCTCCTTCCATTGGAAAAATTCAATCTAGATAAGACCAAGAAGGATGATAGTAAAAAAGAGGATGAGGAGAAGAGGCGGTGGCGTCTGATCCCTCAGACTTTTAATAACTGGTTGCAGGCATTTGCCATCTTGGCAAGTGTTATAGGAGAAAAGGCGCCGGAACATTGTTCGGGCCTTTTCTGCTATATGGACGGTATCAGTGAAGCTCATCGGGTTTATGGGGGCCAGGCTTGGCTCCGCTATGATGAGCAGTTTCGACAGCGAAAATCGATTAGACCCTCAATTAGGTGGGATCATAAGGATATAGGCCTGTGGCTTAGAGTAATGGCTCCCACTCGTTACGGGCATTCCTTTCCAGGTGGGGCCGGTTCGGCCGGCCATGGAAATTCGGGGGGGGTAGTCCTCCGGTGGCCAGCACGCGGGACAGAAGTCCGATGTTTGTTGGCAATACAACGAAGGGCAATGTAGATGGGGGAATGATTGCAAATTCAAGCATGTTTGCTCGGTCTGTAGCAGCACCTTGCATGGGGCAGCAAAATGTTATAGAAAGGGTAGGGAGCGGGGTTCGGGGTCCGGTAATAGCCAAGGGGGAAACACCGGTGAGGCTGGTCGCGATGCTCTCGGATCTAAGTAGTTTCCCTGATAGGCGGAGAGCAGAATTATTGCTTGCAGGGTTCAGGGATGGTTTTGTTATCCCATCACCTCTGCACCATATACCCTTATCGTTGAGGAATTTAGTCTGCTTAGCAGCACCCCCAGGTTGTTATGGATAAATTGGGTAGGGAAGTGGCATTGGGTAGGTTGGCGGGTCCTTTTAGTTCCCCCCCCCATACCAGATTTGATTGTTTCTCCTCTGGGGGTCGTCCCTAAAAAAGAGCCGAATAAATTTCGGCTCATACATCACCTATCGCATCCCAGAGGTTTGTCTGTCAATGATGGTATAGACCCGGAGCTTTGTTCTGTGGTCTATACGTCGTTTGACGCAGCGCTACATTGGGTTAGGGCTTATGGGGTGGGCTCCTTGATGGCTAAGGCCGATGTGGAGGCGGCATTTCGACTCCTGCCGATCCATGCCGATAGTGTCCGGCTTCTGGGTTGCTTCTGGGATGGTGCATATTATGTGGATCGGTGTTTGCCCATGGGATGTTCCATCTCATGTGCTTACTTCAAGGCCTTTAGCTCGTTCATCGAGTGGGTGGTACGGGATGTGGCCGGTGTCCAGTCCCTCATCCACTACTTGGACGATTTTTTATGCATCGGCCCGGAGGGTTCCCCTGTATGTCGGGCGCTGCTGGACACTTTGGAAGGGGTGACATGGTCTTTTGGAGTCCCCCTTGCACCCGAAAAGACTGAGGGGCCCACTACGGTGTTGAGTTTTTTGGGAATCACGATTGATTTCATTGCCATGGAGTGCCGGCTGCCGGAGGACAAACTGTTGTCCTTGAGGCATGAGGTTGGGCGGATTAAGTTGTGCAGGAAGGTTCAGCTTAGGGTGCTGCAATCGCTGCTGGGGAAGCTGAACTTCGCCTGCAGGATCATCCCTATGGGCCGGGTGTTTTGTCGTAGGTTAGCGGCTGCTACCGCGGGCGTGCAGGCCCCCCATCATTTTATTAGGCTGACCCGGGACCATAGGGATGATCTGGCGGTGTGGGACAGTTTCTTGAAGCAATATAATGGGAGGTCTCTGGTGATGGCGGAAGTTAGGGACAATGCTGACTTTGAGCTGTTTACCGATGCTTCAGGGAGCTGGGGTTTCGGAGCTTACTGTCAGGGGCAGTGGTGCGTGGAAAGGTGGCCGGCAGAGTGGGAGGGGTCGGGGTTGCAGCGGAACCTGGCCTTTTTGGAGTTGTTTCCTGTGGTGGTTTCGGTATTTTTGTGGGGGGACAGGTTTCGGGATAGAAAGGTTAGGTTCCACTGTGATAATATGGGGGTTGTCATGGCTCTTAACAATCTGACGGCTTCTTCTCCTCCTGTGGTGCGTTTGCTGCGTTGCCTGGTGTTGGAGTGCTTGCGGTTGAATGCGTGGGTGGTTGCCGTGCATGTGCCAGGAAGTCTTAATTCAATTGCGGATTCTCTCTCCCGCACGCAGTTCGATCGCTTTCGGCAGCTGGTTCCCAACCCGGAGATCATCGGTCTGAAGTGTCCGGAGCACCTCTGGGAGCTGGGCTGCAGGCGGCTGGACAGTTGATTCGGTCTTCCTTGGCTACTGGTACGTGGGCCTCTTACGAGTCAGCGTGGCGGCTGTGGGAGGAGTAGTGTGAGAGTTTGGGGGGAGTGTCCTCAGAGGAGGGAATGAGAGTAAGCTTGCTTTGTTGGCTGGGGGACATGTTAGTTAAGGGGTGGTCGGTGTCAAGGCTTAACAGGGTGCTGGCGGCCTTGGCTTTTGGATTTAAGTTGCGTCGGTTGCCGGACGTTACAAAGGATTTTGTGGTGGCACAGGCAGTAAAGGGTTTTAGGAGGGGTAAAGCGGTTAGAGATTCGCGGCGGCCCGTCGGGTTTCAGCTGTTAGAAAGGTTGGGGGCGGTGGTGGATGAGGTATGCTGTTCTCCCTATGAGGCAGTGCTATTCAGACTGGCATTCGTGTTAGCATTTTTTGGGGCCCTCAAGATTGGTGAACTGGTGGCGCCTAGTGGTAATAGGTTGGGCGGGTTGTTGATGACTGATGTGCAGATTTTTTCGGGTCGGGTAGAGTTCTGGATTAGGAAGTCAAAAACGGACCAGTTGGGTGCAGGCCGCCGGGTGGTGCTTGGGGAAGTGGGCGGTTTGATCGTCTGTCTGGTTCGGTGTTTGGAGATGTTTTTGAGTTTGCGCCCTTCTGGTGCTCTCCCGTTATTGTGCCATGCAGATGGTAAGTACCTGTCCCGATACCAGTTTACGGTTATTTTCCGACGGTGTTTGTAATTTTTGGGGTTTGATCCGTCTTGTTTTGCGCCACATTCTTTTAGGATAGGGGCCGCGACGGAGGCGGCCGGCTGGGGTCTAGGGGCGGAGGTAGTGAAACGGATCGGGCGTTGGGACTCAGATCACTATAAAAGTTATGTTCGCCCAAATTTCAATCATAGTTGAGTGCTTATGGGTAGGCTTGGGGTGCCGGGGGGATTGCTCGGGCTTAGTAGTGAATTTTTGTTATGTGTCTTGTTTTTCCTCTTGCAGACGTACGCCCGCGCTTAGTGTGGATATTGGGGCATTCCTACGTGGTCCGGGGTGCTCGGCGTGCGGATGTCCGCCAAAACGGGAGGCAGCTTGGTTTCTCACGGGAGGTGGCGGCCATCAGATGGCTTGGTTTTAGCGGCTTGGTGTGGAGCAGAGTCTTGCCGGAGGTACATCGTTTTGTGGGGTTGGATCGTCCTCCTGAGGTGTTAGTTCTCCATGTGGGGGGAAACGATCTGGGCGCCCGCCTTATGCGGGAGCTTATCAGGGACATCAGGAACGATCTGTTCAGGCTGTGGAGGGAGTTCCCGCGTACGATCATTGTCTGGTCGGAAATTGTTCAGCGGGCAACTTGGCGCACAGCCAGATCAGTCGAGAGGTTGAACAAAGCTAGGATTAAAGTTAACCAAGCAATCTCTGGGTTTGTTACGCGTAATGGGGGAGTGGCTGTCCGTCATGTGGAGTTGGAGGGTGGCCAGGAGGGATTCTGGTTGGGGGACGGGGTACATTTGTCAGCGATTGGTATTGATATTTGGGCTCTGGCTTTGCAGGACGGAATCGAGAGGGCATTGGTGTTGGGGGGTCTCTTGCAGGCTTGGGGGGTCAAGGCCTACTCGTTTATGTCGGGGGAGTTCCTTGTAGTTAGAGGTCAAATTGGTGGGGGGATGGGGGGATCATTGTGGGGTATGACCCTCCTCCTCAATAATGATTAAGGCATTTTTGGAGGTCTGGCGCATTAAGGGGCTCTCTAACGGAAGGTGTATCACCAGAGAGCAGGAGTTGGTTTTGGTAGCCATACATGGCTTGGTGTCTCTGAGTCGGGCTGGGCGGCTGGAGGCAAAAGACTACAGAGATTAATAATTAGAAGTGGGCGTCAGATCTACGGGGTAGCTACAAGGACCTCTTCCAGGGCTATTGAACCTGTGTTAATGTTATAATAAAGTTATTGGGTTAATTGCAATAAAAGTTTGATACATTATTAAATGTTTTTGTATAAATAAACATTGGCTGCTGTGGCCATATTTAGCCAATCAATGTCTCAGTGTTTCTTGGGGGGGAAAAACGGGAGGTAAAGTGGGTGGGGGGTGTGGGGTGGTCAGGGAAGGGTTGGTGTCGTGGGGCGTGGTTTTGGGACCATACTCTACAATACCAAAGTCATGCAGATTGAGACCAGAGAGGTAAAGAGACTGCTAGACTATACAGAAGACAAAGAAGAAGACCCTGACTCTACAGACCCTGGGTCACCAGCCCTTTGGCCAGACCACAATTCTTCAGAGACCCAGAAGAAGAGTGCCAGCTTAGGCCTTTCCCTTGCACAAAAAAACTTTTTCTTCTGCTACGGGCTGGAGACTGAAGAAGCCGGCTCGGGGCTTTGTCTGTATTGTTTTGCACCTGTAATTTCTTCAGTAAAGAAGCCGCTGTTTACTGTGAACCCTGACTCTCTGGACTTATTTCCCATTGGGGTGCACCACACCTTACCATCCCCTCCAGAGAGCAGCGACACCTCAAACAGTGTCTGGGGGCCCAGCATTGAGGCCACTCGGACGCTGCACAGTGAATCCTGGTTACATAGTCTGCATGTGGACTTAGGGTCCTATTCCACGGGTCAAGCAGGGCCCGATCAACGATGTAAACGAGCGCCGATCTGCTAGATCGGCGCTCATGTATTGGGCCTATTCCACGGCCCCGATGATCGTTAAGCAAGGGCTGCAGGGACATCTTTACCGATGTCCTTGCAGCCCTTGTTTCATACATTACCTATCCGGGCTGCAGGTCTTCTTCTTCTTCCTCCCAGTCCCGCGCCGCAGCAGCTTTGGAGCGGGGCTGTCTGAACTGACAGACTGCTCAGCCAATCACTGGCCGTGGCGGTTCAGACAGCCCTGCTTCGAAGCTGCTGCGGCGCAGGACTAGGAGGAAGAAGGAGAAGACCTGCAGCGCGGACAGGTAATGTATGGTTTTGCTGAAATCGTCGGTCGCCGCCGTGCACCACTATTCCACCGTAACGATGCCTGGTGGCGAACGATGATTTTAGGTCTGAACCTAAATGAACGATCAGCCGATGACACGATCATCGGCTGATCATTCTCTCTATTCCACAGAGCGATAATCGTCCAAATCAGGGCGATTCGGCCGATTATCGCTCCTTGGAATAGGCTTACTGTGGCAAATCAGCACTATGTGGATGTAGTTCAGTCAAGTTACCTGTTATATACTGTTTTACACTGCACTAGTAACATCGCAGACATCACCACCAACCAGGTTATCATTACCCAGGGGATAGTTATTTGTCAGCAGATCCTGAGCTGCGCCCTCCTGGGGTGGAACAATACATGATTGGGGACGGGTCTTGCATTATTACAATATGAGACTGCATTTTTATCAGCCTTAAAGTTGCACATATTGGGCATATCTAATATGCGATCCCCTTACTAAGGGTTTTAGTTCTGTACGGCGTTACTGTATCACACAATGAGCCACCGCTGCCGCCTTCAGCTTTCACGCTCGGAAATTCAATTGCCCACAGGGAATCCCTTCACAATAAGGAACAATTGCAAACGTGGTCTGCATACAACTGCAGTCAGCACAAGTCTGGCCCAGGGATGGCAGCCACGGTCCTGATTCAGCATGAAGGATATTTATACACCCGCCGCACACCCTCCTGACACCCAGACTAACAATAAATACAAGTGTCAATGTCAAACACTGTGAGATATCACTCACCTGCATCATGGAGAACACAATCTACAAAAATGCCTAAAGATCGATGTGCTTTGATAACACATAAGAAACAAACATAGAAGAAAAGAAAAAGAAAGAAAGAAATAAGGAGAAGGGGTCAGTACCTGCTGGTTCAGATGCTGGATTCCATCTAAATGGGAAGAAGGATAAGAGTAATGGTGCGTTTACACAGAGAGATTCATTTGACAGATTTTGGAAGCCAAAGCCAGGAATGGATTTGGAAAGAGGCGAAAACTCAATCTTTCCTTTATGACTTGTTCTCCGTTTATAGTCTGTTCCTGGCTTTGGCTTCCAAAATCTGTCAGATAAATCTGTCTGTGTAAACACACCATAAGGGTCCATTTACACAGAAAGATTATCTGACAGATTATCTGCCAAAGATTTGAAGCCAAAGCCAGGAATGGATTTGAAAAGAGGAGAAATCTCAGGCTTTCCTTTATGACCTGATCTCGGTTTCTGGCTCTGGCTTCAAATCTTTGGCAGATAATCTGTCAGATAATCTTTCTGTGTAAATGGACCCTTAGGGTCCTATTACACGGAGCGATTTCGACATTGTTTATCGTTAACCTGAAATCGTTCACCATATTACACAGAATGATAATCGTTAGATAGGCACGTTATTACGATCGTTATTATTGCCCGTTATTAGTGCCCTTTACATTGTAAGGCTATGTTCACACAATGTAATTCCCGCGATAATCACGGCTGTTGTTACAATGGCCGTGTTTTCTGCAGTACTTACGTTGTGCTGCAGGCTGAGGGAATCCCGGCGGGAGTGTATATGCATAGTATACACTCCGGCCGGGATCCTTAGCGGCACCGCGAGAAACTAACATTCAGTTTTCAATGAATAGCGGCCGCAGAAAACCCTGTCAGTGCACACAGTGGAGCAAGCAGCTCCAGCAGCTCGCTTTATAGTGTGCAGTGGGGAGTTCTGATGTGGGCGCACACGGATGCGCCCGAATCAGGACTCAGCGGCGCTAAAGATCATCCAGCCAGTACTGCAGTACCAGTCACGATGACCTTTTCTAAGACCGGCCATTCCGTGACCCAGCTGGGCCACAGAACGGCCGGTCTCTTACAAGGTGTGAACATAGCCTAAAAGTGTACCCCACCAAATAATAGTACCCCTTTATTGACTCTCTCACAGTAATAGTGCCCCATACAACGTGCCCACTTCATACCCAACGCAGTCAAAGTGCCATCTTAGTGCCCCAAACACACAAATAAAACGTCCCCCCCAGTGCTCCACATGTAGATAAAGTGTCCATAGTGCCTCATACACAACTAAGGTGGCCCTCATACCGAGACCTCTCAGTGTCACACATACAACCTATCCCCCCCGCACAGTTAAAGTGCCCCATTGGTGCCTCTCACACAACTAAATCGACCCCTCAAAACCCTGAACAAAGTTAAAGTGCCCCACATACTGCTAAACAACCCCTTACTGCTCCACACTGGGGCACCACTGCAATCACTGACTGGCTGAGCGGGCAATTTATAATGATTAATGATCAGCTGCTGTATGTGCTCCCTGCTGCCACCTCTGTCCATGTCAGGAACTGTCCAGAGCAGGAGAGGTTTTCTATGGGAATTTGCTGCTGCTCTGGACAGTTCCTGACATGGACAGAGGTGGCAGCAGGTGAGAGCACTGTGTCAGACTGGAGAGAATACACCACTTCCTGCAGGACATGCAGCAGCTGATAAGTACTAGAAGACTGGAAATGTTTAAATAGAAGTAAATTACAAACCTATATAACTGTCTGAAACCAGTTGATTTGAAAGAGTACCCCTTTAAAAGCTCTGCATGTCTTTCCCTGGGACAAAGCTTGGCATAACTCATCACACTTAATTGTACACTGAACCTGCAGCTGCTGCTGGTAATATCTCCATTAGAATTATTGCTATTGACTCTTTGTAAGTACAGTCATTTGATAGAGTTGCTCAAAAATCAGCTGATTTTTATCCTAATGGTCTCCTCAGTGCAACAATCAGATCAGGTTAGCTGAAGAGAAAGCTCGGATACAATCTCTGGAGAGCAGGCAGCAACGTCCACTCATTTACTGAGAAGATGGGAACATTTAAAGGGACAATGGCTAAAACATTGCATAGTGGCGGGCAGTCCAATAAGATGTCATACAGAATACGTACATGATCCCTTGATATTGTCCTATGCTACTTTACATTGTCAGACAGAATCATGTACATACTGTGGGTTAATAGGCAGCACTGGGGCCCTGGGTTAGAATGTGGTTTAACAGCTACGGCCTATCAAAACTAGATTTTATGGATTAGATTTTCTGCTGAAAGACGTCATTGCCATTAAAAGGGGTAGTTCACCAAAAATGTTTTTCTTTCAAATCAACTGCTGCCAGAAAGTGCCAGAGATTTGTAATTTACTTCTATTAAAAAAAATCTCAAGTCTTCCATTACTTATTAGCTGTTGTATGTCCGGCAGGAAGTGGTATTCATTGCAGTCTGGAGAGCAGGAGAGGTTTTCTATGGGGATTTGCTGCTGCTCTGGACAGTTCCTGACATGGACAGAGGTGGCAGCAGAGAGCACTGTGTCAGACTGGAAAGAATACACTACTTCCTGCAGCAGCTGATAAGTACTGGAAAATTTAGATTATTTTTTTTTTTTTTTTTTAATAGAAGTAAATTACAAATGTCTGGCACATTCTGGCACCAGTTGATTTGTAAGAAAATGTTTTGGGGTGAACAACTCCTTTAAGGAATAACATTACCATCAAGAGATGTAGTGTACTTGGTCTACAAAATTTTGAATATGTGATATGTCTCAAAGTAAAATCCACAAGAAAGTCAGGGGGTCAATGTTTCCTAGCATCACATTGCCATTGCAGACTTACTCCCATAGTGCATTTTGGTGCCATCTCTTTCCCAAACTTCAAGACCTCCTATTTTGAAGGTTATCTAGCCATCATATTTTACCCTTTTTCCTGCTTCCAGCACATTTAAAGGGGTTGTCCAGTGTTCAGTATATTTATTTTTTATATACCGCTGCTGGTGCATATAAAAAAATAGACATCCTATACTTACCTCTCCATGCTCCCCCTGTGTCCTCCTCTGGAGTCTTTGGTGTGCCCCACTGACTGCAGAGCCTCCACCTCCGAATTGAACTCATCTCGAAAGTAACGCCTGGCTTAGCCAATCACTGGCTGAGACAGGACAGCCCCCCCAGCCAGTGATTGGCTGCTAAGGCTGTTTCTGAAGTGGAGGCTCTGCAGTTGGTAGGGGACACCAGTGACACCAGGGGAGTGTGGAGAGGTAAACATAGGATGCTTATTGTTCTATATGCAACAGCAGTGGCGTAACTACCAGGGTCGCAGCGGTAGCCGCTGCGACCCGGCCCGCCACAAGGGGGGCCCCCCATGTCCCGTCCTATGCCCGGCAGCGCGAGCATCAACTCCCTGTGTGCTTGGGGCACTGACTTCCGGACTGTGTCAGAAGTCCCAGCCCGGTCGCACGGGGAAGTCTCTGATGTGCGCGCTGCTGGGGATAGGACGGGACACTACCGGCAGCCGCACATCAGGCGGGGCCAGACCGATGCTGCAGGAGGAGAGAGGCTCGAAGGGGGAGCGCATTGTGAGGTGAGTTGTGTGTTTGTTTGTTTTTTAGTTGCACCGGGGGAGAGGGGGCCATCTTTAAGGGGGGGGGAGGGGCCATCTATACGGGGATAGAGGGGGCCATCTATAAGGCGGGAGAGAGGGGGCAATCTATAGGGGGGGAGAGGGGGCCATCTATAGGGGGGAGGGGGCCATCTATAAGGGGGGGAGAGAGGGGGCCATCTATAAGGGGGGGAGAGAGGGGGCCATCTATAAGGGGGGGAGAGAGGGAGCCATCTATAAGGAGGGGGGGAAGAGGGGGCCATCTATAAGGAGGGGGGAAGAGGGGGCTATGTATAAGGGGGGGAAGAGGGGGTCATCTATAAGGAGGCGGAAAAGGGGGCCATCTATAAGTGGGGGAGAGGGGGCCATCTATAAGGAGGGGGGGAAATAGGGGGCCATCTATAAGGGGGAAAAAAGGGGGTCATCTATAAGGGGGGAAGGGGGTCATCTATAAGGGGGGGAGAGAGGGGGCAACCTATAAGGAGGGCAAATGGGGCCATCTATAAAAGGGGGGAAGAGGGGGCCATCCACAAGAGGGGCGAAAGGGGACCATCCGCAAGGGGAGGAGAGAGGGGGCCATCTACAAGGGGGGAGTGAGGGGGCATCTACAAGGGGGAGGAGAGAGGGCCATCTACAGGGGGGGAGAGCGGGGGCCATCTACAAGGGGGGAGAGAGAGGCCATCTATAAGGGGGGGAGAGGGGGGCCATCTATAAGGAGGGGGGGGAGAGGGGGGCCATCTATAAGGGGGGGAATACAGGGGGGAGCCATCTATAAGGAGGGGAGAGAGGGGGCCATCTATAAGGGGGGAATACAGGGGGAGCCATCTATAAGAAGGGGAGAGAGGGGGGCATCTATAAGGGGGGAGAGAGGGGGGCAACATAGGGGGAGAGGGGGCCATCTATAAGAAGGCTACCTTATATCATTAGGGGGTCACATACAGTCAGTCTACCCACTAAATGAGGGTGTAAAGGACCAATACAGATGTGCAGTTTGTAGGGATGATGATGGTGCCAGTATGAGGAGCTTAATATGTTTGTCTGGCAGATTCTGTGGATTCGTGGCTCGGAGAAGTTCTTATAATGGACCAGGGCAGATGGAGAAGAAGATGAAAAGAGAAGAACTCGGATCAGAGAAGACGTCCCCTGTGGGTCACCTGATGTAACTGCACTGTAATGTATAAGGAGTACAGAACCTGTGTACAGCTGGGTCAGCCTCTATATGACTGGATGAGGTGATGGTGATCTGTGTACAGTGAATCTTATTCAGTACCAGCAGTGGTGTTAGTCAGTATGTGGTGGTATTAGTCAGTAGCAGCAGTGGTGTTATTTTTTACTTGTTATCCAGTATTGTGTTTTATTGGACTTAGTATACAGGATTTGGTCAGTAACAATATGGTGGTGATGGTAGTGGTTGTGGTGTGGCGGTAATATTTCCTTCCTATATACTGGTATTATTGGCAATATTGGTCTCAGTATACTGGATTTGGTCAGTAACAGTATAGCGGTAATATGTATGGTGATATTTTCTTTCCCTATATGCTGGTGTTATTGGTAATATCTGTCTTGGTATGTATGTATGTATGTATGTATGTATATATATATATATATATATATATATATATATATATATATCTCAATAGCATCTCTTGGTTGTGAAAGGAGAGGGGGGGGGCCCAAGTTGACCTCTCGCACCAGGGCCCAGGAGACATTAGCTACACCCCTGTGCACCAGAAGCAGTATATTAAAAAATACCATACACCGCACAAGCCCTTTAAAACTTTTGATATGTCAGAGAGAAATTTCAAAAAAATTTCCTTCCGGATTGAGTGTTTAGGCCTGTACCAATCAATAGAATGGGGGGGGACGACCATGCTGCCGTGCGGTCCACTCCCTGCTCTGTGTTAGTAAAAACAGAAGTATCCTATAGCCTTTCATTATGAGGCTTGTCTTGTCACAAGTCGAAAAAGAAATTTGCTAAGCGTGGCTTCTCCTGATCAGCCAGATTTTGAACAACGAATTGTTTTTTTATTGGTGATAGCGTCTCCTTAAAGTGGTTTTTCACCAAAATATATTTTCAAATCAACTGGTTCCAGAAAGTGCCAGAGATTTGTAATTTATCTCAATTAAAAAATCTTGTCTTCCTGTACTTTTCAGCTGCTGTGTGTCCTGCAGGAAGTGGTGTATGCTTTCCAGTCTGACACAGTGCTCTTTGCTGCCACCTCTGTCAATGTCAGGAACTGTCCAGAGCAGGAGCAAATCCCCATAAAAAACCTCTCCTGCTCGCCAGACTGGAAAGAATACATCACTTCCTGCAGGACATACAGCAGTTGCTAAGCACTGGAAGACTTGAGATTTTTTAATAGAAGTAAATTACAACTCTAATACAAAAAAAGAAAAAAGCTAGACACTATATGATAAAGCGCACACCACTGTATACCAAAGCAAGACACCAAAACAAACAGCAATTAAAACCAATTAAAAAACCACATAGATATGTAGAAGACTATACTGGACATACAGCAGCTGATAAGTACTGGAAGACTGAAGATTTTTTAATAGAAGCAAATACAAATCTCTGGCATTTTCTGACACCATTTCAAATAATTGTTGATCAGTGGGACACTACGTGGGATGGAGATTATTATGTTATCAATGCAGGTTCTGTTTTGCACTTTACAGTAAGGGTTTGGTGTCATTGCTTTTTAAGAACTTTTCTTGATACAAGCGTTGTGTAAAAATTAGCATTTTTCACTCAGAAAACCATTGTAATTCACACCTGGACTGTAAGAACCTGACGACAACCAATAATCTGCTGAATTCTCTTTTCAGAGTGCAAAATCAGCAGCAGAAACATACAAAGTATTAACAGGATGGAGGACAGCAGGAAAGTAGTGAGGGCATGGCTTCTCCTGCTCATCGGGGGTTTATTCCTCTCAGTGCATGTAATGAAATGAAACCAGATGCATGGTGTACCCCATCTGGGCTATCCTCAAGGGGCTGTGGATGATCCGGGCTCTGACATCACACAGTGACTGCAGATATACAAGTGGGACAGGGTTGCTGCTAATGTGTCCAAAGCCTAAACATCCCCACAATGTAAGACCAGGACCTGTGCAGGCATAGTAATGGTAGTTATCAGGGCTCCCATTTAATTGTCATTGGAATCTTTTGCTTAAATGACAGCATCAATGCGGTGTGGCATGGAGGCGATCAGCTGATGGCACTGCAGAGGGGTAAGTGAAGCCCAGGTTGCTTTGATATCGGCCTTCAGCTCGTCTGCATTGTTGGGTCTGGCGTCTTTCATCTTCCTCTTGACAATACCCCATAAATTCTCTATGGGGTTAAGGTCTGGCGAGTTTGTGGCCAATCAAGCACAGTGATGCTGTGGTTAGTAAACCAGGGATTGGTACTTTTGGCCGTGTGGACAGGTGCCAAATCCTGCCGGAAGATGAAAATTCTCTCTCCAAAAATCTTTTCAGCACAGGGAAGCATGAAGTGCTCGAAAATTTCCTGGTAGACGGCAGCGTTGACTTTGGTGTTGATGAAACCCAGTGAACCTACACCAGCAGATGACATGGCTTCCCAAACCATCACTGATTGTGAAAAATTCACACTAGACCTCAAGCAGCTTGAATTGTGTACAGCCTCTCCACTCTGCGGTTCTCCCGGTTGCTTGTGCCCCTTTTTCCTTCCATTCAACTTTCCATTAATATGCTTTGATACAGCACTCTGAGAACAGCCAGCTTCTTTAGCAATGAACTTTTGTGGCTTACCCTCCTTGTGGAGCGTGTAAATGACTGCCTTCTGGACATCTGTCAGCAGTCTTCCCCATGATTGTGTTGCATACTGAACCAGACAAATGGTGCGTTTACACAGACAGATTTATCTGACAGATTTGTTAAGCCAAAGCCAGGAATGGATTTAAAAAGAGGAGGAATCTCAGTCTTTCCTTTATGACCTGTTCCCTGTTTATAGTCTGTTCCTGGCTTTGGCTTTAAAGATCTGTCAGATAAATCTGTCTGTGTAAACGCACCCTTAGAGACCTTTTATAACACTTAGGAAGCCACTGCAGGTGTTTTGGGTTAATAATTGTAATTTTCTGAAATACTGACTTTTGGGTTTTTCTTGGCTGTAATCCATAATCATCAACTTTAACAGAAATAAACGCTTGAAAAAGTTCACTCTGTATGTAATGACTCTATAGAATATATGAGGTCACTTTTTGAATTGAAATACTAAAAGAAAATTTTTGTTGATATTCTAATTAATTGCAAACCACTGTGTATATGTTGAAGTGAAATGATAGAATCCAGGATTATTTCCCTGAAGAAAGTCAGTGATTTGATCAAATCACTGCCCCTTTCAGGGAAATGATGCAATGGAATTCTATAATTTCCCCTGCAACATACCTCCAGCTCCCTGCTTCCTGTGTGATGCTGCCTCCTGCTCCCCTGTCCGTCTCCAGTCCCATGTGCTGTGTGATGCTGCCTCCTGCTCCCCTGTCCACCTCAGGTCCCATGTGCTGTGTGATGCTGCCTCCTGCTCCCCTGTCCGCCTCCGGTCCCGTGTGCTGTGTCATAATTAGCATACCTCCCAACTTTGGCTGAGAGGAAAGAGGGACATGGACACGCCCCTAACCCCACCCAAAGACACACCCTATCCCCCAAGACACGCCCCTAACCCCCAAGACACGCCCCTACCGTCCCATATCACGTCTTCCACTGTAGTGCCACATTGGTTTTCTTGCAGAAATAAATGGTTTGACCAGGATGGTAAGTATAGCACTTTAACTTATATCTCTTTTCCTTCTGAGCTAACTCTTGGCTTTGGCTCATTTCCTCTGCAAAAAAAATCTTTTTAATTTCTGAAGACTTTAGCTGGCAATAAGTGATAAAACTTAGAATATAACATATTGTGGATTACATCCCTACACTTAATGGAGAGATATATACACACTCAGGAGGAAGATAAGTATATAATACACTGCTGTATACCTACACAGAATGGAGAGATATATACATACTCAGGAGGAAGATAAGTATATAATACACTGCTGTATACCTACACAGAATGGAGAAATATATACACACTCATACAGGAGGGGGATAATAAGTATATAATACACTGCTGTATACCTACACAGAATGGAGAAATATATACACACTCATACAGGAGGGGGATAATAAGTATATAATACACTGCTGTATACCTACACAGAATGGAGAGATATATACAAACTCATACAGGAGGATAATAAGTATATAATACACTGCTGTATACCTACACAGAATGGAGAGATATATACACACTCATACAGAAGGATAATAAGTATATAATACACTGCTGCCTACATAGCATGGAGAGATATATACTCACTCAGGAGGAAGATAAGTATATAATACACTGCTGATCACCAGGGCTGTATTTACAGCTTGGGCTGCCCTAGGTCTCAATACGCCCGTTGTGAAGGCCCATTTGAACACGCCAATTATCGCTATTAGCAAAAGATCTAAATATCACCAACATATATGACTAAATAATGCCACCATACAATAACTTAAAGTGACTGTACCACCAGGCCCAGGCTGAAGCGCTGGAGGCGGGCCGACCCACCCTTAGGGTACTATTACACCAACAGATCTGACGACAGATTATCTGCCAAAGATTTGAAGCCAAACCCAGGAGTGGATTTGAAAAGAGGAGAAATCCAGTCTTTCCTTTATGACCTGTTCTCTGTTTATTGTCTGTTTCTGGCTTTGGCTTCAAATCTTTGGCAGATAATCTGTCGTCAGATCTGTTGGTGTAATAGTACCCTAGTGGGAAGAAACTCCAGCCCCTCCATGACGTGACTGCATTAGAATCAATGGAACCCTATCATAGAGGGGCTAGGGTTTCCTCCCACTGGGGTTGGGTCGGCCGCCTCCAGTGCTTCAGCCTGGGCCTGGTGGTACAGTCGCTTTAATGCAGCTACTGTAGAATAACTGCATAGCATGATAACTAAAGTACCTCTAGTAATTGCCAAGTTGCATTATATAAGCAAGAAAAAAAAATCCTGTAGTGCTTCTCTAACTGTTAACTCCCCACTTTTGGCCATAAGTACCAAGGCCTATTTTTCAAATCTTTGTGAAACTTAAAGTGTACTGATCGTCTTTCTCTGGTGGCAGGATATCCTGTACATGCGCGCAGCGGAGATGGAATACTTCCGGCAGTGTCGTTGCATACAGTGCAATTGATGGTATTGTTGGACCTTCACAGGTACTGTAGCATGGTGGCAGCATTTTGACAGCGTATCCTGCCACCAGCGAAAGATGATCGTTACACTTTAAGGCTATGTTCATATGCTGTACAAACAACAACCGTTCAGCTTGAATGGCTGTTGTTTAACACAACCTACGGCTGGAGTTATTGAACACGTTCATTACTTCTGACCATAGTTAGCTGTTAGTTAGTTAACTGTTAAACAACAGTTGTTCACGTGGAACGGCCGTTGTTTGTACAGCGTATGGACATATATGTGGTCACCAGTAGCTGCGCAATCATGGCAACATTGTACATCTATTGGTGACCACATAGGGACATGGATTAAACTACATATATGGACCAGAATTGTGGGGAAACAGTATTAAAGGTGATATCCTCTCTTTTAGGAGTGATTCTCTATTATCAGGAGTGATTCTCTATTATCAGGAGGGATTCTCTATCATCAGGAGGGATTCTCTATCATCAGGAGGGATTCTCTATGATCAGGAGGGATTCTCTATTATCAGGAGGGATTCTCTATTATCAGGAGGGATTCTCTATTATCAGGAGTGATTCTCTATTATCAGGAGTGATTCTCTATTATCAGGAGTGATTCTCTATTATTATCTCTCTGTACCCTCTGGACTGCCATGATGAGTTTTAGCTACTATGCAAAGTTAAGTTGTGGCTCTGCCTCCTCAGCCTCATGCAGCAGCCTGCTGGGAGTAGTAGTGTTAGAAGTCATATGATTACTCCCCCTAGAGAAGGGGTTTTCCTTATAGTGACTTTAGGGGACATCAGACAATACACAGATAATGAGCACTTCTTCCACAGTCCCTCCAGGTCACTGTCTGCCGTCCAGGCTGGTCAGGCAGAGAAGCCTCATTCATCACACTTAACTCCTTCCCTCCTGGCAGTGACTGGTAGCGTCAGCAGCTGGCTGACAGACATGATAGCAGCTAACCTCAGTGCACAGCAGGGAAGGGGTTAAGTCACTCCCATCCTCCCCTCCCCCCTTCTCTGCTGAGTCCGTACAGTGCTCTGGGTGCTCAGCATGGATGGTGGGGGATGTTCTGACTCCAAAGGTAACTTAACCCCTTCCTTGTAAACTGCCTCCTGCTCGGCCTCATTAAAGGGGTTGTCCGGCGATAAAAAATTATTCACAGAATAACACACATTACAAAGTTATACAACTTTGTAATGTATGTTATGTCTGTGAATGGCCCCCTTCCCCGTGTCCCACCACCCCCACCCGTGTACCCGGAAGTGTGGTGCGCTATACATTACCTGTCGCGTGCCGACCACGGTCTCCGATCGTCAGCAGTGACGTCTTCTTCGGGAGGCCAGCGGATCTTCCCGAGTGCCGGCCGCCCTCTGCAGCGTCATCCGAAGCTCAGCCGCGATTGGCTGAGCATAACTGTGCTCAGCCAATCGCGGCTGAGCAGCTGATGACGTGGCCGCGTCATCAGCCGCTCAGCCGCGATTGGCTGAGCACAGTTATGCTCAGCCAATCGCGGCTGAGCTTCGGATGACGCTGCAGAGGGTGGCCGGCACTCGGGAAGATCCGCCAAGCTCCCGAAGAAGACGTCACTGCTGACGATCGGAGACCGTGGACGACACGAGATGCGGTGAGTATAATGCACCACACTTCCGGGTCTAGCGTGGGTGGGGGGAAACACGGGGAAGGGGGCCATTCACAGACATAACATACATTACAAAGTTGTATAACTTTGTAATGTGTGTTATTCTGTGAATAATTTTTTATCGCCGGACAACCCCTTTAACACCCCCCATCCCCTGATACCGGGCCGTGCAGCAGCAGTGCTCCTCTTCTCCCTCCTTCGCGGTCTTCTGGTGGGCGGGAGCAGGGAGTAGTTCCCCAGCCGGCTGATACACTCCTGAGGCCGGGAACAGACTCATCAGAGGTAGTTTGTATCTCCCGCACTCTTGAGGCAGAATGCAGCTTCCGGTCACAGGAGCCAGCCAATCACAGCTCCGCATCTGCCAGCGCTCACCAGGAGCACTCGTAGTTAAAGGGCCAGCTGTGTTTTGGGAAGCGGGACACTTGGGGCCCGTTCCGGGACGGCGGGACATGACCCCGAAATCGGGACTGTCCCGCCGAAAACGGGATGGTTGGGAGGTATGTAATTAGAGATGAGCGAACTGGGTTCGGGTTCGAGTCCACCTGAACCCAAACTTTTGGCATTTGATTAGCGGGGGCTGCAGAACTTGGATAAAGCTCTAAGTTTGTCTGGAAAACATGGATACAGCCAATGACTATATCCATGTTTTCCATATATCCTTACGGCTTTATCCAACTTCAGCAGCCACCGCTAATCAAATGCCGAAAGTTCGGGTTCGGATGGACTCCAGCATGCTCGAGGTTCGCTCATCTCTAGTCATAATGCCTCCTGCTCCCGTCTCTGCTCCCCTGTTGGCCTCCGGTCCAGTATGCTGTGTGATTATGCCTTCTGCTCCCAACTCTGCTCCCCTGTCCGCCTTTGGTCCCATGTGCTGTGTGATGATGCCTCCTGCTCCCGGCTCTGCTCCCCTGTCGGCCTCCGGTCCCGTGTGCTGTGTGATGCTGCCTCCTGCTCCCGGCTCTGCTCCCCTGTCTGCCTCCGGTCCCGTGTGCTGTGTGATGATGCCTCCTGCTCCCGGCTCTGCTCCCGTCGGCCTCCGGTCCCATGTGCTGTGTGATGCTGCCTCCTGCTCCCAGCTCAGCTCCCTGTCGGCCTCTGGTCCCGTGTGCTGTGTGATGCTGCCTCCTGCTCCCCGCTCATCTCCCCTGTCGGCCTCCGGTCCCGTGTGCTGTGTAATGATGCCTCCTGCTCCCAGCTCGGCTCCCTGTCGGCCTCCGGTCCTGTGTGCTGTGTGATGCTGCCTCCTGCTCTCGTCTCTGCTCCCCTGTCTGCCTCCAGTCTAGTATGCTGTGTGATTATGCCTCCTGCTCCCGGCTCTGCTCCCCTGTCCGCCTCCAGTCCCATGTGCTGTGTGATTATGTCCCTGCTCCCGGCTCTGCTCCCCTGTCCGCCTCCAGTCCCATGTGCTGTGTGATGATGTCCCTGCTCCCGGCTGTGCTCCCCCGTCTGCCTCCTGTTCCATGTGCTGTGTGATGCCTCCTGCTCCCCGCTCATCTCCCCTGTCTGCCTCTGGTCCCGTGTGCTGTGTGATGATGCCTCCTGCTCTGCTCCCCTGTCCGCCTCCGATCCTATGTGTTGTGATGATGCCTCCTGCTTCCTAAAAATTATCAGCTTAGCTACCTGTTTCTTTTCTTTATTAGTTTCAAATAAATAATTTTCGTTTCAATGACTATTTGTGAGTTACTTAATAAGCCGGGTGACTCCTGACTCGTTCATTCCATCATTTCCCTGAAAGGGAAATGGGATTCGATGTATGTGTGTGTGAAAATAAAAAAAATATATATATAGTTACACAAACATATATCTATAAAAGAAGTACAAAAAAATTATTAAATGTTGTTATTAAGTCATTGGACGTACTTTGTCCATTTACCGCTTAGGGTCCATTTACACAGAAAGATTATCTGACAGATTACTGCCAAAGATTTGAAGCCAAAGCCAGGAATGGATTTGAAAGGAGGAGAAATCTCAGGCTTTCCTTTATAACCTGCTCTCTGTTTATAGTCTGTTTCTGGCTTCAAATCTTTGGCAGATAATCTTTCTGCATAAACGGACCCTTACTTTGAGGCCGAGTTGAATCAATTCAGGAAAGATTAGAACGCATTAATGTTAAAAAAAAGAATAAATAAAAAAAGTCCTCATTGCAGCATTATAGCTGCGTCCATTCCTGTAAAACATGCTATTAAAGAATTACAGACAATGAAAACACTATTTCACCATTATTGTCTTCTTCTATACTTTCCATTCTCCACTTAAGATGTTCAGTCAGATGATATATGTTTATAAGGTCAGTGGAGCGACTACTCAGCAGCAGCTTGTAAACCAGTAATGGAGATGGAGGATGGTGACATTTCACTTTCCAATGTGTTCTGATCTTGTGAAGTCAAGGAAAGGCTAAACATCTTGTGCCGCATGCACTGCTGGTGTAAGACATTGATGTCTCCGGTCAGAGATTCTGTATAGACAGCGCTCTGATCCCAATATTTCTTTTAAATGTCTTGATCCGGCACAGATCCTGCGCTCTGACAACTGTATAGTAGTCGTTTCCAGCAGCTAATCGGTTGGCCTTTTACATGCATCAATGTGAATGATTCACAATAAGGCTATGTTCAGACTACGTACAACTACGGCCGTAGTTTTGCAGTGTGTAACATAGCCTAATTTGTAATGGGATCCCGGCCGGAGCGTACACACATTGTATGTGCTCCGGCCGGGATCCTATGCGGCGCCAGAAAAAACTGACATGTCAGTTTTCTGCGGCCGGAATTAAGACCTGTCAGTTCACACAGCTCCGGCCGCTTGCTTCACTATGCGCTATGGGAAGCTCTGATGCGGGCGGAAGGATCATCCGTCCGGTACTTAAGTACCGCTCGCAATGATCTGGGCACAGACTAGCCGTTCCGTGACCCGGCCGGGGTCACGGAACGGCCGGTCTGTTACCTAGTGTGAACATAGCCTAAGTCTGGTTTCAGACAAGGGTTATATGGACCCATGTTACAAACTTCTACAATTGATCACAGCAGGTCTCGCTGCTTTGACTGCGGCTTCTCTCTGTTAGAACAAACGGGTCGGGCAGTGATTTTCCATCATGCTCGAACCCCCATCATCAACATCATCTGTCGGTGGTTGTTCAGAACCCCATATTCCTTATACCAAAATGCAACCTTGACTTGAACGGCAAGTATGCCCAACAAAAGTATAAGGTATATAGAGACCCTAATACTTTGTTAAAGTTCCCTTTGAATTTATGACAGCAGTCAGTCTTTGTAGTTGTCTACCAACATGGTACATCTAGACATCGCAATCTTTGCACTCTTATTTCTTTTAAAAAGTTTCAGTTTCCTTCCCCACAGCCATGACATACAGTATAAAGAATATAGAGATTGTTGGCACATGCAGTACACAACCAGTACTTGCCAGAAATTCCAACAGCTCTATTATTTTTGCTGTAGGCCTTTTGGGCCATTTAATTTTTTTATTGACTGGAGGGACGTCCTGTTCTTGGTAACATCACTGCTGTGATTTTATTTGACTGTGTTCCATAGTATATCTAATGCCTTGGGAATGTTCTCATTCCCTTCTCCTGACTGGTTTAATAATGCTATCCCTTTGATGGTGAGTTAAAAGCCATTTATGGGCCATGGCTTTTACTGTAAAATGTCAGGAAAATTCTACTAGAACAGGGTAATGTTATACAAGGTTCTTCAGAATCACTGAATATAATAGAAGCCATGTACTACTAGGTAACATACATGTTACATACTTAAATGCTAATTCTGAACACGATTATATCTCCAGTAAGGGTGCGTTTACACAGAAAGATTTATCTGACAGATTTTGGAAGCCAAAGCCAGCAATGGAATTGAACAGAGGATAGATCCCAGTCTTTCCTTTATGACCTGATCCCTGTTTATGGTCTGTTCCTGGTTTTGGCTTCAAAGATAAATCTGTCTTAGATTTGTTGGGGGAGATTTATCAAACATGGAGTAAAGTGAAACTGGCTCAGTTGCCTCTAGCAACCAATCAGATTCCACCTTTCATTCCTCACAGACTCTTTGGAAAATGAAAGGTGGAATCTGATTGGTTGCTAGGGGCGACTGAGCCAGTTTCACTTTACATCATGTTTGATAAATCTCCCCCATCGCGTTTTTTTCTTCTCGTCAGTTTTTCCAAAAACGCAGCATACTGAGGGAGTGGCATCTGTAGCATTTCATCTCCCATAGACTTCAATGGGATTGTTCTGGCTGTCTCAAAAACGCCATTGCTGTGTGTATGGAGGTTTTTCTTGTGGTCCAGCAACTAGGTCATGAGATGGCAGAGGGTAAAAAAAAAAAAAGTTCAGCACACAAACATACCTACCACAAAACGATCATTCACACAAACGGAAAAAATGCCAGTAAAAGCGCCTTGGCAGTTTTCCTGCCATTTGTTTTGGAGGCGATTTTAAGAAACGTTGTAATTATAGTGCTTGAAAATCCCTATATTGTAATCCGTATTCTTCTTCCAGCCATTTTTCTGCGCGTAATACAGCCCGAACCGCTTTGCGTACAGACTCTGTTCAAACTGCGTTTCGAAGCCCTCGACGGTGTGTGGTGTGCTATTTTTCGTTTCGATCGAATTTGTCGTTTTTAAGAAATTTACGTTTAAAGACCTTAAATTTCCCATAGAAAATAATGGCCCATTGAAAATAATGGCCACACTCTAACCGCTAACAGCCAATCACAGCACATATGCAAATAGCTGAAATATAGCAGCCAATAGGAACTCTAAGGTCTCGTCAGGCAATGTCTCACAACATCCACAGTCACATGTCCACTATTGGCCAATAGTTACATAGTTAATACGGTTGAAAAAAGACACATGTCCATCAAGTTCAACCAAGGAGGGGATGGATACAGGGAAGGGGGAGGGGTGATAGGTTCTATACATATGCATTTATATTATTTTGCTCTAAGAACTTGTCTAGCCCTGTTTTGAAGCCCTCTACTGTTTTTGCTGTGACCAGATCCTGTGGTAGACTGTTCCACAGATTCACAGTTCTCATGGTAAAGAAGACTTGTCGCCTCCGGAGATTGAACCTTTTTTTCTCCAGGCGGAGGCAGTGCCCTCTTGTCCTTTGAGGGGGTTTTACCTGGAACATCATTTCCCCATATTTCTTGTAGGGGCCATTTATATATTTAAATAAGTTAATCATATCTCCCCTTAAACGTCTCTTCTCCAGACTAAACAAATGTAATTCTTTTAATCTCTCCTCATAACTAAGATGCTCCATTCCCCTTATTAGTTTAGTTGCCCGTCTTTGTACCCTCTCCAGCTCTAGAACATCCTTTTTATGAATCGGGTTCCAAAACTGGACGGCGACTCCAGATGGGGCCGCACCAAGGCTTTATAAAGCGGTAATATTATATCCCTGTCCCGAGAGTCCATGGCTGTTATATACATGACAATATCCTACTGGCCTTAGAAGCAGCTGACTGACATTGTGTGCTGTTCTGTAGTCTATTATCTACAAGTATACCCAGATCCTTCTCTATCAGCGACTCTCCCAGAGTAACTCCCCCCAGGACATATGATGCATGCGGGTTATTAGTACCCAGGTGCATAACTTTACATTTATCCACATTGAACCTCATTTGCCAAGTGGACGCCCAAACACTCAGTGTGTCTAAGTCATCCTGTAACATCTGCACATCCTCCATAGACTGTACTGTACTACAAAGCTTGGTATCATCTGCAAAGATAGAAACATTGCTGTTAATTCCATTCTCAATATCATTAATAAACAAGTTAAACAGGAGGGGACCCAGTACTGACCCTTGGGGTACACCACTTATTACCGGGGACCATTCAGAGTAGGAATCATTGACCACCACCCTCTGGGTACGATTATTAAGCCAGTTTTCAATCCAGTTACACATTAAATTTTCCAAACCGACTTTAACTTACCCATCAGACGTCCATGAGGAACTGTGTCAAACGCTTTTGCAAAGTCCAGGTACACGATATCCACAGCCACGCCGCCATCCAGGCTTCTACTTACCTCTTCATAGAAACATATTAGGTTGGTTTGAAAGCTTCTGTCCTTAGTAAAACCATGCTGGTTATCACTTATAATACTATTAGCCACTACATATTCCTGGATGTAGTCCCTTATAAGCCCCTCAAATAGTTTCCCCACAATGGACGTTAAGCTTACAGGTCTGTAGTTACCTGGGGAAGTTCGAGAGCCCTTTTTAAAGATCGGCATTACATTTGCCTAAGCCAGTCCCTCGGCACAATACCAGTAAGCAAAGAATCACGGAATATTTCATACAAGGGTAGAGAAATTACAGAACTGAGTTCCCTAAGAACTCTGGGGTGTAATCCATCAGGCCCTGGAGCTTTGGTTACATTGAGTTTGTTTAATTTATCTTGGACCATATCTATAGTAAACCAGTTCAGTACATTACATGTGTTAGCAGCACTGGCCCCACCCACCTCAGTACTGGCCCCACCCACCACAGCTCCATCTTCTTTTGTATATACAGAACTGAAGAACCCATTAAGTAACTCAGCTTTCTCCTGATCCCCAGTTATTAACTCCCCGTCGCCATTATTTAGGGGTCCTACATGCTCTGACCTTGGGTTTTTTGCATTAATATATTTGAAGAATTTTTTGGGGTTTCTTTTGCTTTCTATAGCTACCTGCCTTTCATTGTGAATTTTTGCTGCTTTTATTACATTTTTACAGGTTTTGTTGACTTCTTTGTAATGTTTAAAGGCTACAGCTGACCCCTCTGATTTGTATTTTTTGAATGCCCCTTTTTTCTCATTTATAGCCCCTCTAACCTCGGTTGTAAGACATGTGGGATTGGATTTAAACCGTTTATATTTGTTACCCATAGGAATATATTTGGCAGTACAGTTATTTCATGTGGATTTGAAGATTTCCCATTTATTATCAGTATCCGTATGTGACAGCAGCCGCTCCCAGTCTATGCCCTGAAGTTCTGCCCTCAACCCATGAAAATTGGCCCTTTTAAAATTAAGACTTTTTGCCCTCCCAACATGTTTTTCTTTTCTACACTTTAACCCCTTAACGACATCGGGCGTACCCATACGCCCCCGTTGCCTGGGCTTTAACGCAAACGGGCGTATGGGTACGCCCGATGTTTCCCCGATCGCTGCGTGTTCACACACAGCGGTCGGGGAAGATGGCCTGCTATAATGTATAGCAGGCCATCTTAGCTTCACGGCACGGGGGGTGGTTAACACCCCCCGTGCTTACGATCGCCGCTATAGGCTGATCAATTCAGATCAGCCAATAGCGGCGATCGGAACCTTTCCGGGTCATCGGTGACCCGATGACCCGGAAAAAAATGGCGGTCGGTGCTGTCCGAGGACGGCACCGACCGCCATTACTGTAAAAAGTAATGTTGATCGCCGTGCCACCGGCCCGATCGCCGTGAACGGCCGGCCGGCCGTTCACGGCGATCGGGCCGGTGGCACGGCGATCAGAGTCCCACAAAATAGTAAATACCTGCCCTGGACCCCTCAGCTAGAGAGCCGAGGGGTCCAGAGCAGGTATTTGTACATTACTCACCTGTCCCGGGCTCCTGATCGGCGTCTTCCGGGTTCGCGGCGTCCTCCGTCATTCCGTTCGGTCTTCGGGTCTTTCCGGCGGTCCTCGTCGTCTTCTTTCGGCTATTTCCGGCTCCAGCCTCGTCATTTTCCGGATTTTGCGCTCTGCTGCCCCCTAGCGGCTGATATGTGTAATACACTTATCAGCAGCTACAGGGATATTCAGAATATAAAAAAAAAATATTTTTTTTTCCCAAATTTTTTTTTTTCTATTTTCCGCACCCTATCGCCGCTGAGTGTTGATCAGCATCGCACGAAAGTGCGCTGCTAATCAGCAACTCCTCCTTTTTGGCGTAGGGTGTTTTTTTTCTATATTCTACTGCCACGGTCTGCTTATAAGTGCCGCACATAAGTGCGGCATTTATCCGCAACTCCTTTGTTGGCGTAGGTTTTTTTTTATACTTACTGTAAAAAAAACACGTAAAAACACTACATTACACCACACTACATTGAATAAAGTTTGACACTACACCACTACATACCCCATATACCAATCCCCGTATAAAGATGGCCCCCAGGGTGTTTTCGGCGTCAGAGGGATACGTTATTATTGCCTCCGACACCGAAACAGCCAGTGAGGATGAATGGGGGGGATCGTTCTTTCCTCCATTCATCCTCATCATCCAGTGACGTGTCTGGGGGGTAGCGTAGCGTACGCTGCCCCCCAGACACGTCTTTTCCGCCAGTACCGTCCCAATAAGAGATGACGGTATGGCGTGAAATTCTACAAACTGTGTGAGCGTACCTCAGGGTACACTTACAGATTTAGGGTACGTGCACACTGCGGAATGGAGAAGGATAACCCTTTGTGCATTCCGCAGCTGGCACCCGCCGGCGGACTGATGCGGGCGCATGTCTCTATCCGTGTCATAGACTCCATTCTATGCACGGGCGGAATCCGTCGTCCATCCAAAGAATGAACACGTTGGACGGAGAGCGGAATCCGCCCGTGCATAGAATGGAGTCTATGACACGTGTGGAGACGTGCGCCCGCATCAGTCCGCCGGCGGGTGCCAGCTGTGGAATGCACGAAGGGTTATCTGTCGCGATTCCGCAGTGTGCATGTACCCTTAGAGTGTATGAAGGAAGGGACACCCGAATCCAGCCCCCAGATGCCCCCTCCCCCCCCATCCTCGGAGTTAATGGGGAGATCGTCCGGGAACTGATCTTCCCACTGCTGGATAAAGGTTACCACCTGTACGGGGATAACTTTTATACCAGCACCCCCTCTTCCGGTCCCTCGCTGCCCGAGCTACTGTAGCTTGCGGCACGATCCGAAAATATCAGAAGCAGTAATAGCGCCCTAATATTTAGTAGCCATGGAGCGGACCCAGCACTTCTGGATATGAGGGACCCCGTATCGCACCAGGACAACATTCTCCAGGTGACGTCCCCCACACTGGAGAAAGGGAGACCCCAGAAGAAGTGCAGAGTGTGGGGTAACAGGGGGATCAGGAAGGACACCATTTTCCAGTGTGACGCCTGTCCTGATCCCCCCGGCCTCTGCATATTGGATCGCTCCAAGGCGCACCACACGTCACTGGGGTTCTACATTATCTAAATTCTGTCCCTTATTCCTATTTCAGGGGTCACGTTGATCCAGGGATTATTCTGATCGCCATTATGGAGTCGGGAAGGAATTTTTCCCCTGTGATGAGGCTACTGTCGTCTGCATTACGAGGGTTTTTTTGCCTTCCTCTGGATCAACACAGGTTGAATTTGATGGACACCTGTCATTGTCAACCTTATAAACTAAAAATTGGCCTAATACCCCCAAATAAATTAGAATGGTCCCTTTTTCCCCAGCTAAATAGGTATGGCCGCCATTCCCATTAGAGGATGCCATGATGCAATTACAAAGCCTCTGTGCGGCCAGGACAGTAGAAACCCCCCACAAGTGACCCCATTCTGGAAACTACACCCCATAAGGAATCTAACAAGGGGGGCAGCGGGGATATGGCCCCCTGGTGACTGCCACATTTGGGACGTGAAAATGAAAAAAATTGTATTTTTTATTTTCTCGGCACATGTTCTACGTAAGTGCCCGTCACCAGTGGGGTCCATATGCTCACTGCACCCCTTGTTAGATTCCTTATGGGGTGTAGTTTCCAGAATGGGGTCACTTGTCGGGGGTTTCTACTGACCTGGCAGCACAGGAGCTTTGTAATTGCGACATGGCCTCCATCCTCCATTCCAGCCTCTAAATGGCGCTCTGTCCCTTTGGTGACTTGCCCTGTGCCCATATGGCACATTATGCCCACATGTGGGGTATTTTCGTACTCAGGGGACACTACCCTACACGTTTTGTGTTCATTTTCTTTTTTAACCCCTTGTGGAAATGGAAAAAAATCAAGGCTAGACCAACATTTAGTGTAATTTTTGTAAAATTTTTACTCTAAATTATTAATCTTGTCATGTTTTTTCATTTTCACAAGGGGTTAAAAGATAAAAAAAAACATTTAATGTGTAGAGCAATTTCCCCTGAGTACGGAAATACCCCACATGTGGACATAAAGCGCCATGCGGGTGCAGGGTAAGCCTCCGAAGGGAAGAAGCGCCATTTGGTTTTTGAAGGCTGGATTTGGATGGAATGGATTTCGAGGGGCCATGTTGCATTCAAAAGGCCCCTGTGTTGCCAAGACAGTTGAAACCCCCCACAAGTGACCCCATTATGGAAACTGCACCCCTCAAGGAATGTAACAAGGGGTGTAGTGAGCATATGGACCCCACTGGTGACGGACACAAATGTGGAACAATGTGGCGTGAAAATGAAATATTACATTTTTTACACTATAATGTTGGTCTAGCCTTGAATTTATCATTTTCACAAGGGGTTAAAAGAGGAGAAAAAAAACAAAATGTGTAGCGCAATTTCCCCCGAGTCCGTAAATACCCCACATGTGGACATAAAGCGCCATGCGGGTGCAGGGTAAGCCTCCGAAGGGAAGGAGCACCATTTCGTTTTTGAAGGTTGGATTTGGATGGAATGGATTTTGAGGGGCCATGTTGCATTCAAAAGGCCTCTGTGTTGCCAAGACAGTTGAAACCCCCCACAAGTGACCCCATTATGGAAACTACACCCCTCAAGGAATGTAACAAGGGGTGTAGTCAGCATATGGACCCCACTGGTGACGGGCACAAATGTGGAACAATGTGGCGTGAAAATGAAATATTACATTTTTTACACTATAATGTTGGTTTAGCCTTGAATTTATCATTTTCACAAGGGGTTAAAAGAGAAAAAAACACACAATATGTGTAGAGCAATTTCCCCCGAGTCCGTAAATACCCCACATGTGGACATAAAGCGCCATGTGGGCGCAGGGCAAGCCTCCGAAGGGAAGGAGCGCCATTTGGATTTTGGAGGTTGGATTTGGCTAGAATGGATGATGAACGCCATGTCGCATTTACAGAGCCCTCGTGCTGCCAAAACACTGGAAACCCCCCACAAGTGACCCCATTCTGGAAACTGCACCCCTCAGGGAATCTAACAAGGGGTGCAGTGAGGATATGGACCCCTTGATGACGGACACATTTGTGCCATGAAAGTGAAAAAATGAAATTTTTCCCTTTCACGTCACATTGTTCCACATTTGTGCCCGTCACCAGTGGGGTCCATATGCTTACTGCACCCCTTGTTAGATTCCTTGAGGGGTGTAGTTTCCAGAATGGAATCACTTGTGGGGGGTTTCCAGTGTCTTGGCAGCACGAGGGCTCTGTAAATGCGACATGGCCCTTGAAATCCTTTTCAGTGAAATTCAGCTTCCAAAAGCCAATTGGCGCTCCTTCCCTTTGGAGGCTCGTCCTGCGCCCCCTTGGCACTTTATCGCCACATGTGGGGTATTTCTGTACTCGGGAGAAACTGCGCTACACATTTTTTGTCTTTTTTTGCCTCTTATCCCTTTAAGAAAATGAAAAATTGAAGGCTAGAACAACGTTTTAGTGTAAAAAATAAATTTTTCTTTTTTCACGCCATATTGTTCGGAAAATCTGTGAAGCACCTGTGGGGTCCAGATGCTCACCGCACCCCTTGTTACATTCCTTGAGGGGTGTAGTTTTCTAAATGGTGTCCCTTTAGGGGTGTTTTTTAGGTTTTGACACCCCAGAGCCTCTGCCAACCTGAAGTGGTACAGTCAAAAATGACCAAATATAACGGAGGCGTTGAAATTCACTAGGCGCTCCCTTATATCTGAGGCTTGTGGTTGCGTCAAATAGCGCAATAGGGTCACATATGGGGTATTTCTATAAACTGCAGAAACGGGGCAATAATTATTGGGGTGCATTTCTCTGGTAATAGGTTTATAATTATGAAAAATATTGGATTACAATAAAATCTCTGCACAGAAAATTAAAATTTTCAAATTCCTTACACACTTCGCTTTTATTTCTGTGACTCCCCTAAAGGGTTAAAACACTTTCTGGATGTGCTTTTGCAGAGTTTGGGGGGTGCAGTTTCTGAAATGGGGTGCTTTGTGGGGCTTTCTAACATACAGGCCCCTCAAATACACTTTAAACCTGAACAGGTCCCTAAAAATATCTGATTTTGAAATTTTACTGAAAATTTGGAAATTTGCTGCTAATGTTTTAAGCTTCCTATCGTCTAAAAAAAATGAAAGATAGTTTAATAAATGCCGCCAACATAAAGTAGACATGTTGCTAATGCTATTTAATATATAATTTATGTGGTATAACCACTTTCTGTATACGCAAAAAAGTTTCAAAGTTGGAAAAATGCATTTTTTCACATTTTTTCACATTATTTGGGTTTTTTTCATAAAGATTTGTTATGAGTATCGACTCCAATTTACCAGAAATGTAAAGTACAATATGTCACGAGAAAACAATCTCAGAATCAGCCGGATAGGTAAAAGCATCCCGAAGGTATTAATGACTAAAGTGACACTGGTCATATTCATAAAATTTGTCTCTGTCATTAAGGCCATTTCAGGCTCTGTCCTTAAGGGGTTAAGCTAAAAGTCACTATATTGTGGTCACTATTACCCAGGTGTTCATGGACAGTGACATCCCCAACCAGCTCAGCGTTGTTAGAAATAACCAGATCCGGCAGCCATCACTTCTAGTTCACAGAAAAAAAAAAGGAAAAAATTGGTCAGCTCTCCTAGAACGCTGTTCACACTAGGCAGGAGCACGTGGCCATGGCTGAAATTGCAAAACACACAAAAACACAGAAAAATGCAACAGCTCACCGCAACAGCAAGATACAGACCCACCATAGACATGAAAATAGTTAAAAGCAGCCCCCCCAACTGCCCAAAAAAGTCTCTTGGTTACTAAAGAGTCTCTTGGTTACTATTTGCAAACAGCGTAAACTGCCTCACCACGATAAGGTGGTCTCGAGGCAGACCCTACACTGTATGTACACTATGGTCTCTCCATGGCGTATAATACGCCTATGCTCTGGGCATGCAAGATCCGTCTAATACCTGCAAAAATAATTCATGGACATGGACAGTGGCATCCCCAACCAGCTCAGAGTTGTTAGAAATAACCAGATCCGGCAGCCATCACTTCTAGTTGGCTCCTCCACAAACTGGCCCAGAAAATTATCCTGCAGGAGGTTAAGAAATTCCCTCCCCTTTGTGGTTCTAGCTGAACCGTGACCCCAATCTATATCTGGGTAGTTGAGGTCCCCCATTACCACTACTGTCCCCGCCCGGGCAGCCCGCTCTATTTGTCTATTCAGCTGACCATCTATTACCTTAGTAATGTTGGGGGTCTATAGATTACACCAAGAATAATTTTTTCCCTCTTTTCCTCCTTCTGTAGTTCTACCCATAATGCTTCCACATCATCACAGTCATCGCCCACTATTGCATCTTTTACACTCACTTTAATATCATTTCTGACATACAGAAGACACAATAGAAGATGTAATATATGGAAGGTCCTTAACCTCTTAAGGACATAGGACGTACCGGTACGTCCTATGTCCTCACTTGCACTTCAAAGCGGGGCCGCGCGGCGGCCCCGCTTTGAAGTGCCGCGATCCCGGGTGCCGCGAGTAGCCCGGGACCGCTGCTATTAGCGGGCACGGTCTGATCGCCGTGCCCGCTAATTAGCTAATCGGAGGCAGCTGTCAAAGTTGACAGCTGCCTCCGATTACAGGAGGCAACGTTTCCCTGGTGTCTAGTGGGGGAGATCGCTCCTCCGGGACCTTGTCCCGGAGGAGCGATCTCCGTTACTGATGCCGGCCGGGGACGCGTCCAAGATGGCGCCGTCCTCGGCTCGGCACTCGTTTGTATTCGGCTGCAGCAGCCGAAAGCAAACGAGTGCCGATCTCATGGATCTCTGCAGCATATCTATGCTGCAGAGATCTCAATGAGAGATCCAAGTGTATATACTAGAAGTCCCCCAGGGGGGCTTCTAGTATATGTGTAAAAAAAAAAAATAAAGTGTTGTTAATAGTAAAAAGCCCCCTCCCCTAATAAAAGTCTGAATCACCCCCCTTTTCCCAGGTTTTAAAAGTAAACAAATAAATAAATAAATAAACATGTTTGCTATCGCCGCGTGCGTAATCGCCCGAACTATTAATTAATCACATTCCTGATCTCGTACGGTAAACGGCGTCAGCGCAAAAAAATCCCAAAGTGCAAAATTGCGCATTTTTGGTCGCATCAAATCCAGAAAAAATGTAATAAAAAGCGATCAAAAAGACGTATATGGGCAATCAAGGTACCGATAGAAAGATCACATCATGGCGCAAAAAATGACACCTCGCACAGCCCCATAGACTAAAGGATAAAAGCGTTATAAGCCTGGGAATGGAGCGATTTTAAGGAACGTATATTGGTTAACAACGGTTTGAATTTTTTACAGGCCATCAGATACAATATAAGTTATACATGTTACATATCGTTTTAATCGTAACGACTTGAGGAACATGCATAACAAGTCAGTTTTACCCCAGGGTGAATGGCGTAAAAACACATTTCCCCCAAATAAAAGAAATGCGTTTTTTTTTTCAATTTCACCACACTTCGAATTTTTTTCTGGTTTCGCAGTGTACTTTATGCAAAAATTCAGCCTGTAATTGCAAAGTACAATTAGTGACGCAAAAAATAAGGGCTCATGTGGGTTTCTAGGTGGAAAAATGCAAGTGCTATGACCTTTTAAACACAAGGAGGAAAAACCGAAAACGTAAAAACGAAAATGGGCCATGTCCTTAAAGGGTTAAAGTGTCACTGTCGTGAATTTTTTTTCTTGCAGAAATCAATAGTCCAGGCGATTTTAAGAAACTTTGTAATTGGGTTTATTATCCGAAAAATGCATTTTTATCATGAAAAAGCAGTTTGAAGCTCTCCCCCCTGTCTTCATTGTTCTCCTATGGAGAGAGCTAAAGAAAAGACCAAAACAGGACAACAAAGAGTTAATCTACAAATCCCTCACCTGATATCTCCTGTGACAGTCACCAGTGACCTGTCTGAGCTCGGATTACAGCTGTCACCCAGCTCCGTGCCTGTAATCCTCTGTTATCTGCTTTCTGCTGCCGGCTAACTCCCTCCTTCCTCCTCCCCCCTCCCCTCTCCCTAGAGCAGACAGGGGACGTCTCCTGCAACAAGTCACAGTTTTCAGATTTTTCAGAGTGGATGAAAAAGAGGAAGGAGGGGGGGACCTGGGAAAAGGCTTTTTACATGCAGATAATGGCAGATTTGGCTAATAAACCCAATTACAAAGTTTCTTAAAATCGCCTGGACTATTGATTTCTGCAAAAAAAAAAATACGACAGTGACTCTTTAACGATTTTGTCTCACTGACATGAGTAAGATTGTCATGGTAACCGAGCAATGATCTTTACCATTATAAGTAGCCAGATCGCTCTTAAAAGGGACCCAAGTCGCTCTTAAAGGGACGGGAGCCATGTCGCTCTTAAAGGGACCCAAGTCGTTCTTAAAGGGACTCAAGTCACTCTTAAAGGGTCCCATGTCACTCTTAAAGGGATCCAAGTCGCTCTTGAAGGGACAGTACCCAAGTCGCTCTTAAAAGGGACAGGACGCATGTTGCTCTTAAAGGGACCCGACGCATGTTGTTCTTAAAGGGACCCAAGTCGCTCCAAAAGGTATGGGACCCATGTCGCTAGAGCGACCTGGGTCCCTTTAACAGCGACCTGGTTCCCTTTAAGAGCGACCTGGGTCCCTTTAAGAGCGAAATGGGTCCCTTTAAGGGCAACTCGGGTCCCTTTAAGGGCGACTCGGGTCCCTTTAAGGGGCGACCCGGGTCCCTTTAAGGGCGACCCGGGTCCCTTTAAGGGCAAAATATGTCCCTTTAAGAGCGAAATTGGTCCCTTTAAGAGCAAAATGGGTCCTTTTAAGAGCGACCTGGGTCCCTTTAAGAGCGAAATGGGTCCCTTTAAGAGCAACCTGGGTCCCTTTAAGAGCGACCTGGGTCCCTTTAAGAGCGACCTGGGTCCCTTTAAGAGCAACCTGGGTCCCTTTAAGAGCGAAATATGTCCCTTTAAGAGCGACCTGGGTCCCTTTAAGAGCGACCTGGGTCCCTTTAAGAGCGAAATATGTCCCTTTAAGAGCAAAATGGGTCCCTTTAAGAGCGACCTGGGTCCCTTTAGGAGCAACCTGGGTCCCTTTAAGAGCGAAATATGTCCCTTTAAGAGCAAAATGGGTCCCTTTAAGAGCGACCTGGGTGCCTTTAGGAGCAACCTGGGTCCCTTTAAGAGCGAAATATGTCCCATTAAGATCGAAATGGGTCCCTTTAAAAATGACCTGGGTCCCTTTAAGAGCGACTTGGGTCCCTTTAAGAGCGACTTGGGTCCCTTTAAGAGTGACCTGAGTCCCTTTAAGAGCGAAATACGTCCCTTTAAGAGCAACCTGGGTCCCTTTAAGAGAAATTGGAGTCCCTTTAAGAGCGAAATGGGTCCCTTTAAGAGCAACCTGGGTCCCTTTACAAGCGAAATATGTCCCTTTAAGAGCGACCTGGGTCCCTTTAAGAGTGACCCGTGTTCCTTTAAGAGCGACCTGGGTCCCTTTAAGGGCGACCTGGGTCCCTTTAAGGGCGACCTGGGTCCCTTTAAGGGCGAAATGGGTCCCTTTAAGGGCGACCTGGGTCCCTTTAAGAGCGAAATATGTCCCTTTAAGAGCGAAATATGTCCCTTTAAGAGCGACCTGGGTCCCTTTAAAAGCAAAATGGGTCCCTTTAAGAGCGAAATGGGTCCCTTTAAGAGCGAAATGGGTCCCTTTAAGAGTGACCCATGTTCCTTTAAGAGCGACCTGGGTCCCTTTAAGAGCGAAATGGGTCCCTTTAAGAGCGAAATGGGTCCCTTTAGGAGCGACCTGGGTCTCTTTAAGAGCGAAATGTCCCTTTGAGAGCAAAATGGGTCCCTTAAAGAGTGACCTGGGTCCCTTTAAGTGTGACCTGGGTCCCTTTAAGAGCCACCTGGGTTCCATTAAGAGCGAAATGGGTCACTTTAAGAGCTAAATGGGTCCCTTTAAGAGCTACATGGGTCCCTTTAAGAGCTCTTAAAGCGACCCAGGTTGCTCCTAAAGGGACGGGAGCCAAGTTGCTCTTAAAGGGATGGGACTCAAGTCGCTCTTAAAGGGACGGCACCCAGGATTAAAGTTTCTCTTAAAGGGAAGTCACTGGTAAAGGGGCGCTCCTTTCAAGCACTATGTATTTCCCTGGAAATGCAAATCTAGTTGGGTTTATTAGCCGAAAAATGCATTTTTATCTTGAAAAAGCAGTTTGAAAATACCCCCCCCCCCCCGTCTTCATTGTTCTCTATGGAGAGGGGAGGGGTGGAGGGAGATGAGGCACCAAAACAAGACAACAAAGAGTTAATTTACAGCTACATCAGCTGCCTACTAATCTCCCTCCTCCCCTCTCCATAGCACAGACTGGATCTGACTGATGTAAAACAGGTAAAATTTCCTGATTCTGAAAAGTGGATGACAGAAAGGAGAGGAGGGGGAGACCTGGGAAAAGGCTTTTTGCATGCAGATAATGGCATATTTGCCTAATAAACCCAATTACAAACTTTCTTAAAACCACCTGGGCTATTGATTTCTGCAAAAAAAATTTAACGACAGTGACTCTTTAAAGGCAATCTGTCACTAGGTTTATTATGCCACCTTAAATGAGGGCAGCATAAACCAGTGACAGAAATACTGAACAAATCAGTGTATTACCTATATCATTCTGTTCATCTGTTCTCCTAATATGCAGGAGAATAGGATTCTTGCTACACCCCTCCCCCCGCCCTCCAGCTGCTGACTGACAGGTCACTGCCTATACACGGGTAGATAACGGCCAATCAGCAGCTGGTGGGTGGAATTTTTTGCTTCTCATGAATATCCAGGACTACTGAGCTCATGCACATAATGAAGAGGACTACTTATTATCCATGTTAATCAGGAGGAGATCTCTGGATCAGCTGCACAGAACAATGTAAGTGATACATCATTCTGTTCAGCTTCTCTGTCACTAGTTTATGCTACCCTGAGATAGGACACCATAACCCTACTGACAGAGTCTCTAAGCTCAACAACTAAGCAAATCCAGAAAGTTGATATAATTCTACTACTTTTTATAATAATGAAGAAGTGAGGTCTCCCTCAAAAATAAAGCACACGCATACAGAAACATGTATAACTCTAATTTATTATTAAATTACATAACAAAGCTTTTTTTCTTTATTACAGACAGGATTTGCACATTAGGTGCAGAAATGGGAAAATAATTACAAGAGCAATAAAATATAATTAGTTGTAATGAGCAATTTGTAAAGCAAAATAAGAAAGTGCTATTACATGGGGAAGAGTATATACAGGTGGGTATACTTTTGGTTCGGTTATCCCTTCATAATGCCAGCACGAGGTTTGGAGAATAAATTATTTGTCACATTTGACAGGAGACCACACGTGGTAGAAAGGATTATGGTTAGTACATGTGCCTGACTGCACCCTTATATTTCCATAGGAGCTATGAAGTAAAGCTATAGGTTGCATATGATTATTATGGATGTGATGGCAGGATTGTTGTATAATTGTGGTTCCAGAGAGGCTCAAGGAGAATCTTTTTATGTTTTATAGCAGGATAGGGAACCTTCGGCCCTCCAGCTGTTGCAAAACGACAATTCCCATCATGCCTGGACAGCCTTTGGCTGTCCAGGCATGATGGGAATTGTAGTTTTGCAACAGCTGGCTGCTGCTGGCTACCAATAAGATATTGATGGCCTATCCTAAGGGTCCATTTACACCAGGGATGGGGAACCTTCGGCCCTCCAGCTGTTGCAAAACTACAATTACCATCATGCCTGGTATAGAGCTTTAGCTTTGGCTGTCCAGGCATGATGGGAATTGTAGTTTTGCAACAGCTGGAAGGCCGAAGGTTCCCCATCCCTGATTTACACAGAAAGATTACCTGCCAAAGATTTGAAGCCAAAGCCAGAAAGACTATAAACAGAGATCAGGTTATAAATGATAGCCTGAGCTTTCTCCTCTTTTCAAAGCCATTCCTGGCTTTGGCTTCAAATATTTGGCAGATAATCTGTGTAAATAGACCCTAAGGAGATGATATAAATAAATTTAGTCTGAAAAACTACTCTTGCGTATGCAACGTTTACACTACAATGCGGCAACTGAAACAGTCACATTACGGCTGCATTTCTTTGGGAGTAACTGTGGCATGAATTATAAAGTGAGATGTCGGCATTTAAACTAATTTAAAGTTTATTTTAATTCTTTAGCCGCTGCAAAGATGCATGATAATCACAACTTTGATGGGATACGATTGTCACATAAAGATATTGCAGGATGCAGCAAAGATGGCAACCTAATGTAAAAATTGTTGGCAGCTATACTCCAGTGGCTTGCACACATCAAAAAGTTGCCATTTAGTATTATGCAAAGGATCTTTCTGGTTAAAGGGGTTATCCGGTGCTACAAAAACATGGCCACTTTCTTCTAGAGACAGCACCGCTCTGGTCTCCAGTTTGGGTGCAACATTTGTAACTCAGTTCCATTGAAGTGACATGCACAACCACATTTAACTGGTCAAAACTTTTAATATGTCTGTGCAACAAGTCAAAAGATTTCTAGGGGCCAATAACGCTTTAAAAATGGGAAAAAAAAGATTGAAAAAATTACCAATAGAAACCACATTTCTGTAGAGTAATCTGGGAGCTACACTAGTCATTGGTTGCTATGAGCAGCTTCTTCATTTCTATTTAAACATGAGATTTCTTTAAAGGGTGCCTTCACACAGACCGAATTTCACACTATGGCTGCGGAGCCAGTGTCAGTTCATCCTTATGAGAATACATACTCGCAGCAGGATTGCCATCCAGCTGCGAGTATGTAAGTTAAGTCCCTGGCGGCTGGAGCATACATCACCTCCTCACGGCTCCGGCTTGCTTCGGAAGTTCTCGACAGGACGTCCCGCTGAGCCAATCAGTGGCTGGGGTGGGGTGGGGTGTGGCAGCGCACTGATTGGCTAAGCAGGACGAGCAGACACCGGGAAGCCCTGAAGCAAGCCGGAGCTGGGAAGAGGTGATGTGTGCTCTGGCCGCCGGGGGCTTAACTTACATACTCGCAGGTGGATGTCAGTCATGCTGGAAGTATGTATTCTCATAACGATGAACTGACACTGGCTCCGCAGCAGATTCCGGTGTATGTGAATGCACTTCAAAGGGGTATTCCTATCTTAGTAAGTTAAAACCTATCCACAGGATGGAGGATAAGGCGCAGATCGGGATTCGACCACTAAGACCCCCACCAAACCAGAGAACATATTCGCTCCCTGAATTAACTCTGAAACGCTCAGCAGCCCCATAGACAATGAATGGAGAGGAGGCCCCCCCAGACGCCGTCCACACTATTCATCCTGGGGACAATTATGTTAAAATTTTAGGGAATCAGAAGAGGCCCAGCAGTCAGACCCCAGCTGATCTGCTCCTGACTGAGATATGAATACTCCTTTAAGTTTGGTAGCTAAACACATATATAACCACAAATGTAGGGGACCTAGATGTAAAACGTAAAAGATGGTTTTAGACAGGTCATACATAACATAAGAAAGGAAAATCCCTTTAAACCAACCATTTCCTTATCAGAATTTGTTTTGTGATGTTCTTTATAATAACCAATTCTCTCTACAGAACAAAAAATAGTTGTGTGCTTACTACTTGGGTACAACGCACCTATATATATATATATATATATATATATATATATATATATATATATATATATATATATATATATATATATATAAAACTAAAAGGGTATTGACTCTGCGGGACTAATCTCGAGCATTATGCTTCCAGCTGGAAAATCAATGCTGTAAACTTGAGTGAAGATGTAATTTAATATTGTGTTTTATGCAGCTATCATATATGAATTGATATGCGGGAGATGCAGGGACTAATGCTTAAAGGGGTATTCCAATCTGGGACATTTATAGCATATTCTCAGGATGGGACATAAATGGCGGTCCCATCTCCCCCACCTATAAAGAGGTTGGGGGGGGGGGGGGGGGGTCATCCATGTTAGGTAGTAATATCCCTTTAAATTTACTTCTAGATCTGGGCCTGAGTAAATATTTCTAGTCACAGACAGCACTGTGGTCTTCCTTAAAGGAGTTGTTCACAAAAGAAAAAATTCTTTCAAATCAACTGGTTCCAACAAGTGCCAGAGATTTGCAATTTACTTTTATTTAAAAATCTCCAGTCTTCCAGTACTTATCAGCTGCTGTCTGCCCTGCAAGAAGTGGTGTATTCTCTCCAGTAAGACACCATACTCTCTGCTGCCACCTCTGTTCATGTCAGGAACTGTCCAGAACAGCAGCAAATCCCCATAGAAAACCTTTTTCTGCTCTGCAGCCTGGAAATAAAACTTTATGCGGGGCATACAGCAGCTGATACGTACTGGAAGACTTGAGATTTTTTTTTTTTTTAATACAAGTAAATTACAAATCTCTGGCACTTGCTGGGACCAGTTGATCTGAAAGAAAAAAAAATGGTACATTCGCTTTAAAGGAGTTGTTCACTATCAGGTAAATTCGCTTTACGCTTTGCCCATGGATAGAACAGCACAGGAAAGTCAGTACCGTGGTCCTTTTTTTGAACCGTGGCCCAATTCCCGTGTAACGGACTGTTCCCTCCCACCGGCTGGCTAGCCAGCCCGTCCCCGGTGGGAGGGAAGCCCTGCCCCTATATGATGCTGCTCCATTGATTCTAATGGAGGCGTGTTATAGAGGGGCGGGGGCTTCCTTCCACTGGGAGCGGGGCGCCGGTCTCCAGTGCTCTACCCCCCAGCCGATGCCCAGGAAACCACGCACCTCATCTCATAAAACACTGAAATCGCATATAAGAGAAGTGCATATAATGAACGGCTGTATAATACACTGTCACTGTGGAATAGCATCTATTAGGTGTGTATATATATATATATATATATATATATATATATATGTAGTAATACAGCAGCTGAGATGTCAGAATACACTGTTTTACCACAAACTGTGTCTGCAATGCGGAAGGTAATAAGCAGCCATGAACATTTGGCTAACAGGGAATTCTGAGGAAATTTGATCTCCCACTGTCAGTTCTGCTCTATAATGGCCTCCTCTTAAAGGGAACCTGTCATCCCTTTCATGCTGCCTGAACCACAAGTCTTTTGGGTGTCTCCCAATACCCAAAAAGGGAGAGATCCACCAATCAAGGTCGGTGGGACAGGACAAAACTGCTAGGGACCGCCCCAATGACTCAATGGCAAAATGAAATTGATGGCAAGTTGCATTTAAAGGAAACCATTAACACATTGGAAATACAGTCCAATCACCCGGCAATCTGTTACAGAACAGGAAGAGCTGAGCAGATTGATGTCCATATTTATGGGAAAAGATTTAGTCATAATGTCATCATGTAAACCTCTGCTCAGTCTTGGTTGAGGAGTCCAGTGGGTGGTCTTGCTCAGTGATCGCCAGCCTTGACCAATTAGGACCGCCCCCTGGACTCCTAGGTTCTGATTGAGCAGAATTGAAATAATCTTCAAAAATATAAATTACTAAAATGTACATTAATCTACTCCGCTCACTTTGCTCTAAAGCACGGCCGCCTGCAGGCTGTACTCCATTTTCAACGGAATGGGATTACTTTAAAAATTTGCAATCCTACCAGTTTTCCACCATGAAGATTATTAATATATGTTTTTCGTTTTTAAATTAAAAAAAGTGTATAGATATATACTGTACATGGTTACTTCTGGTCAAACACGGATTGTATTATTACAGTATAAGTAGCTGATGTCTGCTACCACCTGACAAATGCCATAAAGGAACACTAACCCGGGACCACGGTGCCGTTACCGCTGTGAAACGCTTCTTCCGTCACCACAAATACATACAGGTGACATTTCTACAAATAATCTGTGATGCATGGAGATCGGAGACTGACATCTTGTTTCTGCATGCCTTGGTAGTTTTATCAGTACCTAGTAAATTGGTTATGTACATGTGTCTGGTATACATATCTTCTTATTACAGGGGTTGTTCACCAATTTATTTTTCTTTCAAATTAACTGGTGCCAGAGATTTGTAATTTACTGTATTAAAAAATCTCAAGCCTTCCAGTACTTATCAGCTGCTGTTTGTCCTGTAGGAACTGTAGTATTCTCACCAATTTAACACAGTGCTCTCTGCTGCCACCTCTGTCCATGTCAGGAACTGTCCAGAGCAGTAGCAAATCCCCATAGAAAACCTTTCCTGCTCTCCAGACTGGAATGAATACCACTTCCTGCAGGACATACAGAACCTGATAAGTACTGCAAGACTGGAGATTTTTTTTTTTAATAGCAGTAACTTGCAAATTTACCAGTTAATTTAAAATAAAAATAAATTTGGTGAACTAACCCTTTAAGCATTAACAGAGCAAGTAAAATTGGCCACAAGGCTACCCTACTGATCTGCAATGCCTGCCATACAGTACATTATAACAAATCTATAGGGTTAATGCCAAATGTACACACCATAGTCTGTAACTAGGATAAGTGGTCCTTTAAGGTACCAGACATCGATGAGCCTTTCACAAATCCCAAAAATTCAGTATGTACTTCAAAGGTTAGATGACAATGACTATGTACAGCTACTGGCCTGCAATATGGACGCTGCCAGTACTATAGCCTGTCAATATAAAAGGTAAAGTATTCCTGTAATATCCCCACTCCCTTATGTACAGTTGGTGTGTGCAGAACTGCAACTTCCACGCGTTCCGTTCCATCCTGACGTCGCTGCTCTTCTTCTGGATGTAGCAGAGTCTGTGTCAGTTATCAATGGAAAGCGTAAAGTAGCAGCAAGATAGTGCAAATGCCGATAACGGAGCCCAAGATGAGAGAATCCCGGCGCTTCCGCAGGTTAATCCTCTGGATGAGACTGTTTACTGCAGGAAAACGATCTGGAGAGCTGGGTTAAGGACGGCAACAAGTGCAAAGACATAAGACATTGACTTATTATATACACATTGACCACAAAGACTGATCGGCTTCACATTTAGAGGAGGTGCACACACCAGTACGGCGTATACAACTTGTATGAGAAGTTAGCTGTTCTGTAGCAACACAATAAGAACAGGACTGAGCCGTGTTCAACCAGCTGAGCTGCAATATTAGGCCGCAAAATGCAATGAAAAATCACTGCAAGTCATTGGTTGTACTGGTACAGAACAGCCAGTAGCACTGTACATGACGTTGTCACATGCGACACTACTGAATACCTCTGGTGAATGTCAGGTGGGGAATTGACGTCTAACATGAATAATTATTCTGCTATAAATACGGTGTCACAGTGGGCACATGACAACGCTTACCTATGATGTTGGTATTAGTCTATACTTGGCTAAGAAAAGGGAGGTAGGGAGACACATGAGAGAAGAGGAAAGAGGTAGGAGGGCATGGTGTAAGGCTAGTAGAGATGAGCGAACCTTAAGCATGCTCGAGTCCATCCGAACCCGAGCATTCGGCGTTTGATTACCGGCGGCTGCTAAACTTGAATAAAGCCCTAAGGCTATGTGGAAATCATGGATATAGTCATTGGCTGTATCCATGTTTTCCAGACAACCTTGGAGTTTTATCCAAGTTCAGCAGCCCCGCTAATCAAATACCGAACGGTCGGGTTCGGATCGACTCGAACCCGAACCCAGTTTGCTCATCTCTAGAGGCTAGGCTCACTGACAGGCTACTAAATTCTTACTGTATTTTAAGTGGGCCCAAGGCACCCTGAAGGTCAGCAATAGTGAGGGCAAAGGGTTTCACTACCTGCATAATTTGGTCTTTAGGATAGTGGAATGAAAGGAAGACCTTCTCTGAATCTAATTTGTCTCAAAGAACAGCTGCATTTCTGACACCACCTCCGACTTTTTGGGTATTTGGGGATTCAACCACTCCCTTAGGAGAACCCTCTTTGCCACCAGCAACACCACGTGTATTAGTTTCAGAATCGATCAGAGGCTCAAGCTTCTAGGATTTGCAGGCAATTTCCCGAGTTGTGATGACATCATGACTGGGGGAAAATGCCCGTCCTGGCTGATGGACAGCTCTTTCAGCCAATCAGTGACTGAAATAGCATCCCGTCTCAGTCACTGGCTGACTGAGCGGCCAGTCTATCAGCTGAGTTGAGTTCCCAGAGCAGCAATCCGGTGCTGAAGAGGCACGGGGAGAGGCGAATCAATACTCTTGGTTATTCAACGCCCCCCCCCCCCCCAGGCAATAATTATCACACACACACACACACACATATATATATATATATATATATATATATATATATATATATATATATATATATATGTGCATAACTCTTATCTGTGAGCTTCCCTATCTATCCATCAGCACACAATCAACCTCTGAAAACAAAAGACATTTTCATCCTTCATTAAATATATGATGGGAATGAATGCAACTATGCTGGTGTTCTGCTGCAGGGCTGTTTACCAGCCAACTATATCTTCCCTAAAAGCAACGGCAGGGGACTAAGAGGGAACACTGGTGCAGTGGAAATAACTGGCTGGTTACTGTTCACTTCACTTTCCCATTAACAGCCCAGGAGAGGTGTCAGGAAGACAGCTGCTGAAATATTAAGCACTTTCCTGGATCTACTCTCATTACATGCGCTGTAGTAATTAAACCTAGGACTCTTAAGTCTCCATTGATCAGTCTGCTCATCTGTCACTATGAAAAAAACATAGTAGGGGAAAGGGATAGCGCCCCTCATGAGGATAACGGAGGATAATCTTGGGAAAAAATACTATGCTTAAAGAAGCAGTGCTCTGTTTTTTTGTTTTTATTGGGCACATAAATCTAATATATATATATATATAGAGAGAGAGAGAGAGAGAGAGAGAGAGAGACCTATGATGTGGATTTTCACTGTGCAAAACACAAAAACACGGCCGCTTTCTTTTGCAAACAGCACCACTCTTGTACTCAGTTTGGGCGTGGTTTTGCAACTCTGTTTTACTGATCTGCAATAATGCACACGACCTGAGGACAGGGGTGGTGCTGTTTTTTGCAAGACAGAGTAACCATGTCATCTTTTGTAATCCTAGAGAACCACTTGAAACTTTGGACTCTGCAGATTCATTGCAGGTTTTTCCCAGTGTGGATTTTTGGAACCTTTCACTGTTTGGGTATGTGTACACTGAGTAATTTTGACGGAAACTCCGTCGTGGAATTCTGAGCTCGTGCCCGCTCATGGACTGCGGCGGGCGGTCTCCACCCGTGTCATATACTCCATTCTATGCACTGGCAGATTCTTTCATCCGTCCAAAGAATGAACTGTGCCCGCCACAGTCCGCGAGTGGGCACGAGCTCAGAACTCCGCAACGGAGTTTCCGTCAAAATTACTCAGTGTGCACATACCCTTTACCTGTAGTGAAGTTGTATACATATATGAAGACTCCTCCCTGTCCATACAAACAGATATTTAAAGGGGTATTCCACACAAACATAACTTTTGCCCATGGTGAGACTAGCAATTCCTTCCACACTTCCACACAGATTTTTGTGTCTTCAGAAGAAAGCAGCAGCTAAGAACTGGGGGAAGGAGACTAAATAGATAATAACAAGTATGGAAGGAATTGTTAGTATCACCATGGGCAGCAACATACCAAAAGTTATGTTTGAGTGGGATACCGGTTTTGACATACACAATTGTTCATAGAGAAAATTGCTCACAACGCTGCAAATATTTTCCTATAAGACCTAATTACCCATTATTGCTTATCAATATCCTCAGTTACGACGTAATGAACAATAATATTACTTATGTGGTATAATCTATACAATTACACAGGCAGGAATACAATATTCTACATCAAAATCTCTGAGTAGCAGCCATTAAGTGTGACTATACACAATGTAGATTACTTTCAGAGCGCACAGACAACTCTTACATAGTTATGTTAGCTGTAGTCAATACCGTTCCTGCTGACAATGCCATTTGCCAAACTGCTTACTCTGAATGGAAACCGGCTCCCGGAGGACTTCTTTTCTATCCAACATATGTAAGGGATTGAGAGTGCACAAAGAATAGACTGGGAGGAGATTTCATACAAGCCCTTTTAATATGTAAACTACATAAATGGCAAAATATAAAGTTTTTTTTTTTAAAAAGCACAAATTTTATAAAATATTTAGTACTTTTAAGACTTAGGGTCCTATAAACTAACGGTCCTTTAGATGGGATGCCTGCAGGAAACAAACGCTAATCTCGGCACTTCTCTACACAGCCTTCACATGGCTTTATCCTGTAACGGTGTAATATATATATATATTTATTATATATATATATATATATATATATATATATATAATTATTTTTTTTTCTTTGTTAAACTTTTTTTAAAACATTTTTTGTAATATTTTTTCTAATTTTCCATTTTCCTATCTTTATTATAAAATAATCCTGATATCTTGTAGTTCTTATTCTCATGAGGCCAAAACTAAGCTGAGACTTCCTGTTGTGTCTGTGGTGATAAGAGGAGGCTGCTGTAAAGTGATCTGTACAGCATTACAGCGTCATGCGAAACCAGTAGATAGAGGAGACGATAGCAGCTTCCTATGGAATGACCTCTCTAAGGGTCACCGAGCGCGCTCAGTAATCTTTCACATTCATCTCAAGGGGGACAGAATCTGTCTCTTGTTGTCTATTTCCATGAGTCTTGCTGTACATCATGTCACTAAATGCTGTTAAAAACAGCCCAGGAAAGATGGCAGCCACACATTCCCTTTAAATTGATCATTATAACAATGATTTTATTGGATCCGATCAGGCGATGAATAAGCGCTTTATCATTGGTCGGCTGATCGTTGGTCTACCAATGCTGATCTGTCCAAGACTGGCTGAGCAAAGAGCAGTGTCCCAACCCCACCCAATAACAAGTGCCTCTCAAAAATAGTCTATAACTAAAAGTTAACATCTTTTTTATACAGATTTTTCTGGACAGCACAAAACAAAAAGATAGACGATGACCTTTGGATGTAACCCTATCCATCTCGGAGACATCCCCTGAGGAAGCTAGAAAGGAGAAGCTGAAGCACCTCTGTATGACTGTATGTGGATCCTGTCTGACACTGGTAATAAGTGGATATGTAGCTGTTGCTGAGTGTTCCTCTTAATGTGGTAAATAGAGATGAGCGAGCAGGGTTCGAGTTCATCCGAACTCGAACGATCGGCATTTGATTAGCGGTGGCTGCTGAACTTGGATAAAGCTCTAAGGTTCTCTGGAAAACATGGATACAGTCAATGACTATATCCATGATTTCCACATAGCCTTAGGGTTTTATCCAAGTTCAGCAGCCACCGCTAATCAAACGCCGAACGCTCGGGTTCGGATGGACTGGAGCATGCTTGAGGTTTGCTCCTCTCTAGTGGTAAAGTATTAGCATGCTCAAAAGGATACTAGCCAAGGTATTCATCCGGCTCTGTATGGATTTTAACATCCCCCTCTGCGATGTCATGTTTTCTTTCGTAGCCATCGCAATGCTGCAAAGATAAAGAAAGCATTTTACTTCATAATGGAATTATTAATTATAACGAGAAAGAAGCAATTATGTGAAAATCCTTAAGTCTCCAGACAGAGAGGGATTCTGCCGTCTGTAACACAATTTTATCTGAAGACTGATCCAAAAGCAGAAGCAATGTGCAAGGCTCGGTCTTCCGGCAGACATGAGTGGTCAAGTCTAACAAGAACAAATCAGCGGGAACCAACGATGGGTCAGACACCTAGGCTGAGAACAGGGGTCACGGCTATCTGTGTAACTCCAATCCAAGAGAACAGACAATGCTGCACACATGGAGGTCCCTTCTTAGCTTGTATTCGCCAGCTTTCACACCAGTCAGGGCTGTGGACCATCAGTGCATCATCCACCCTATCGGATATTTATGAAATAACCAGATACGCTATAAGCATCTGAGATGGCGATACCATTTTAGAGAGTACCTGTCATTAAAAATTACTTCTGACATCAGGTATCAGTCATATCAAAAGTTATTGATTGCAGTGGGTCTCACTGCTGACACCGGCTGCAGTCAGGAGATATAGCCAGCATCCATTCCCCAGTCATTCGCCTATTCTGACAGTTTAGTCTCATACTATAATGTCAGCTCAGCACTCCCTTCCCCCTCATTGTCCGCTCGCTGCCTGTGCTACTACGCGCATAGACAGCGAGCACGGAGCAGCAGGAGAGGCCAACGGAACGATCCTTAAATCATTAGGGCTGCCCATGAAACGGCAGCCTGCTGCCACCACTCCTATTACACAGAGCGACGAGCAGCAGACCATCACCCACATAATCGTGATTTTTCAGCATGTTGAAAGACGACGATCAGCCCCAATGTCACTGCACGTAATATGCGGTTTGCGGAACGTCACTGGGAGATGGATGGTTAACCCTTTCCATTTATTTTTTTTATTTTATTTCCCTGGAATACACCTTTAACTATTTCATAGCCTGCCAGACGACATTGTACTACTTTCTTACAACCGTTTTCCTTACCAGTGCCCTATCCCTCCTCTATTGTTTTTTCATCTGTGTTGATAAAAAAATTAGTATTTTAAATCATGTTTAATAATAAAGAATTGCGTTGTGTATGATATATATGTGAGTTGTGTAGTTGTGGGTTTAGGGGTTTTGATTGTTTTTTGTTTTGTTTTTTTTTATTCTCATATCAACTATCATTGTTAACCCTTTCACGACCATGGGTCATTGATGCATCAATGCCCAGGTCGTTTTAGGACATCAGCTTATGGGATCATAATGATCCCATAAGCTGATGTCCCTATGTCTGCCCCAATGTCGCTGTTACAATCTTGTGACAGCGGCAGGGGAGAGAGGGGAGGAGGCTGAGCATACAGGCATGCGCCCCGTGCGACCAGCCTTAACTCCCTCCCCCCGCCGGCCTCCGTAGGCCTGAGGCTTCCGGTTTCCATGGCTACCATCGGGCTCTGCGATCACTCCGCAGAGCCCCGATGGACAGCAGACAGAGAATTCTACCTCAGTAGAGGGAGAATTCTCTGTCAGGAACCCTAGAGATGCTGCGGTCGCGCTGACCGCAGTATCTATAGTGTTGACTCACAGCTCCTGCATCTGTGTCATGCTGCGGTGCAAATTAACGTACGGCTCATCAAGTTAAAGGAAACCTGACAGCATGGCTTCCCATTGCAGATTCCACGAGCAGTGCATACTTACCGCCCATGTCTGTGATCCAGCGTGCACCTAAAAATCGTGTCTGTGCCCACCTCGCTCTCCATCTGATGCTATAGCTTCATGCTGGATAGAGAGCGGGACGGGCGCAAACAGTGGCACAGGCAAACCTCTGTGATACCTCTGTGTGTCGGGGATAAAAGACATTTTGTAGGCGCACACTGGATCACAAAACAGCATGGAAGGTAGGCATGCACTGCTCATGTGATCAGCAATGGGAAACTGGCAGTGCAGATGAATGCATCTGTGCTGCCAGGTTCGCATGAAATATTTTTAAAAAATACTTTATAAATGCAGTGGACTGGCTGGTATATAGGTATAGTATACATATTTAAATACATATAGTATATATACACTATGGGGGAGATTTATCAAAGGGTATAAAAAATAGACTGGTGTAAACTGCCCATAGCAACCAATCATAGCTCAGCTTTCAGCTCTGGTACAATGAAAGCTGAGCTGTGATTGGTTGCTGTAGCCAGTTTACACCAGTCTATTTTTTATACCCTTTGATAAATCTGGGCCTATATCTCATTACATCTACATTATAGTAATAATAAACTACATCATATAACTGTATTTCATTTGTAATACATTGCATCAGCTATATAGCTTTTCCTTATAAATCTCAGACAGAGGGGGCAGCAGAGAGCACTGTGTCAAAATGGAAAAAATACACCACTTCCTGCAGGACATGCAGTAGCTGATAAGTACTGGAAGGATAAATTGAAGTAATCTACAAATCTTTACACTCTCTGAAACCATTTAATTTGAAATATTTTTCCCAGAGTACCCCTATAACATGAGGAAAAAAAAAACATTTCAATGTCCTACAAAATGGAACATTTTCGCTGCCTAATTTATATTACTTTGGAGGGTTTATTTGGTTTTGTTCTTGGGTTATTACTGTCTTCTTAATACATTATGGTACAGTATGTTATGGAGCAGCACAGTTTGGAAACCACCTTAAAGTGTCACTGTCATTTAAAAAAAATTTTTTTTGCAGAAATCAATAGTCCAGGCGATTTTAAGAAACTTTGTAATTGGGTTTATTAGCTGAAATTTTTTTTTCATGAAAAAGCAATTTGAAGCTCTCTCCCCTGTCTTCATTGTTCTCTTTGGAGAGGGGAGGTGTGGAGGGAGATGAGGCACCAAAACAGAACAACAAAGAGTTAATTAACAGATACATCACTGGGCTATCTCCTCTGAAGTCAGCACTGACCTCTCTGACTTCTGAATACCGGCTTTTATACAACTCCCGCTGTGTAATCCTTTGTTCTCTGCTGGCGACTAATCTCCCTCCTCCCCTCTCCATAGATTAGACAGGGCACGACTGATGTAAAAGTTGGAAATTTCCTGATAATGAGCAGTGAAGGATTTTTGAATGCAGATAATGGCATATTAGCCTTATAAACCCAATTACACAGATTCATAAAATCGCCTGTACTATTGATTTCTAAAAAAAAAAAAAAAAAAAAAAAAAACGAGTGACACTTTAAAATATATAACTATGAATAACAAATTATCACATGAAAGAACTGAATATATGTATAATTTCCCCCAATTTCAGTACAAGCATTGCTTAATCACCGCTACAGGGATTGTCTGATGATGCGGACGTCGCTATCAGGCTGCATCTAGCTTAGGGCCATGCCAGGACACGCTGCCATACCAAAGACTAGTAATATCAACAGCCAAGCTCTTCCATGGTAATAAATGACCTACATCAGCCACCGCGTTCCTGACTTCTTCCACTGGCCGGCAGTCATTCTCCCAGCAGATCTCTGCAGTGTCCCTGGACTCATTACAGCAGTAATCATTGTATCTGAACAGGTCTGCCTGGCTCAGATTCCGAGTGCTGCTGGCCTACGTGAAGAGCCCCCCAGGGACACAATTATAAAACCTCATTAGGAATATATCCTGGGAGTGAGTGCTTTTAACATCTGAAAAGCAGAGCTCAATAAGTAAGGCAGGCAAATGCATGGAGCTTTCAAGCCTGTACATTAGGGAAGGGAGAAGCTTTACATTCTGCTAAGAAAAAAAAAAAAGTGCAACTTTTCATCAAAAAGGCATTACTGAAGAAAGGGCTGTGGGCTGCGCAGTTTGGGAACGGAGAAACACCGGGCAGAATACCTAATAAGCAAAGTCTTCAGATAGCAGGAATTCCCATCTGTAGGTTGTGCTGAGCAACGTGCGAATAGATTAGCCCTGACCATTTAGCATCCTCATTGCCTACGCTTTTGGGAATCATCAAACTTTTAAAGTCTCTTAACTCCTTCTCTTAGATCTCGCTGCATCTCTAATAGCCGCTAATGATCGCTGAGATGGTGTGATAGGAGCGAGATGACGTCTGCGAGGTGAAAGCGAAATCTCTTTTGCTGACCAATGTAGATCCAAGACTGTCTGACTGATTTATAGGGGTGTTCACGCATTTGTATAAGTAGCTGATACTCTGATGGGGACCTTACTGATCAATGGTAAGAGAGTCCAATGTCCTCTGCTCCTCTTTACCAGCACACTCTTATTTCCATAAACACCATAGAATCCAATGGAGCAACATCCACCGCATCATATAAACCAGTACACGTGCTCTACTGGTGATTGCTGGGGCACCAAGTGATCCAACAGACTTCACCTATGCTGTGATCAACATGAAATACTGAGTAGCAGTAGTAGTGATAGGGTTAGGCTCTACTCATAGTATGGCTTTCTTGTACCTGCTTTAACCCTTTGAGGACCAGGCCCAAAATGACCCAGTGGACCGCGCCAATTTTTTATTTTTGCGCTTTCGTTTTTTCCTCCGCCCCTTCTAAGAGCTCTAGCACTTTCATTTTTCTACAGGGCCATGTGGGGGCTTTTTTTTCAGTAATAGTTGTACTTTGCAATGGCGTCTTTCATTCTTCCATAACATGTATGATGGAACCCCAAAAATATGATTTATGAAAATATAAATTGGTGAAATTGGAAAAAAGAATACAATATGGTAACTTTTAGGGGGTTCCTGTGTCTACATAATGCACTATATGGTAACAGCGACATGATACCATTATTCTATAGGTCAGCCCGAACACAACCATAAGCAGGTTTACACAGATTCTCTTATGTTATATATATATATATATATATATATATATATATATATATATATATATATATATATATATTATATATATATTTTATTTTATGAAATCCTTTTTCTTTTTTTTGCAATTTAAGTATTAACAAAAAAAGGGCCTATTTGACTCTTATAACGGTTTTAGTTTATCACCTATGGGGCTGTATGGGGTGTCATTTTTTGCGCCATGATCTCTAGTTTTTAGTAAAACCACATTTGTGTAGCTTGGATGTTTTGATCACTTTTTTATAAATTTTTCTTATATGTATAATGTACCAAAAAATTAGCAATTCTGGCGCTTTTTTCCCACTTTTCGTCTACGCCGCTCACCTTGCGGGATGACGATTGTTATATTTTAATAGATTGGACAATTACGCACGCTATGGTATGTAATATGTTTATTTATTTATTTTTACATGTTTTATTTGTATAATGGGATAGGGGAGTGATTTAAATTTTTATTGGGGGAGGGGCTTTGGGGTATTTTTAAAAACATTTTTACTTTTTTTTTTTTTTTTTTTTTAAAGTCCCCTTGGGGGAATTTTACATGCAATACTTAGATTGTATACACTGATCATTGCTATGCCATAGGCATATCACTGATCAGTGTAATAGCCTGTGGCAGACTCAATAAGCAGAGTGCCGATCAGACTGCACAGAGGACCTTTCTGCCTGTCATTTATCCTCTCCAAGTGTGCTGACAGGCAAAGCGCGGTGACTAGATACGGGCAGGGAGCCGCCCAGATGACCAGTCCTTTTTTCCGGGTATACAGCTCCTGCTGCAGCCGCGGACGGTACGTGCCGCGGCTGCTGCAGGAGCTGTATACAGCAGTTCAGGGAACTATATCAGCCCAATTGGGCTGATTGGTTTCCTTTAGGCTCCATTCACTTCAATGAAACTGAGTTACAGAACATGCAGCCAAACTGAAGACAAGAGCGGTGCTGTCTCTGCAAGAAAGTGGATATGTTTTTGTAGCGCTGGATAACCCCTTTAAATTAATTACACTGACTACCTTGGCAATGTAAACTGCCCCCTAGTGGTCAAGTCATGATCTTTTTTCATCTGCTTCTTACTGCTGCCATACGAGAACAGCCAAAATAAAATTCTATGCGGCTATTTTTTACTATAAAGAACTTGTTGTAGATAATCCGATCAATATCCCTGTGAACTAGAAGCATCTAATGATGGAAAAAGTAGCATCACATTTAGCGGCTCATCTGACATCTGCTCACCATTAACAGAAAAATACACGCTCTTTCAGCCAGTGATGAAAACAGATAGAAAATGTTACGTTTTCCTATGAATGTCTATCATGGAAGGTCTAGCCGCTCATTGCTGGCCACAACTTATCACTTTGTACTATATAGAAGGCTGTAGAACCCTTCCCCAGTGATTCCAACTGGTCTTGCCACAATGCACCTCCTGAGTCCTCTTCTCTGTTAGATGCCAGGCACAGCATACGTACCCCTTTACATAGGTACGAACCACTAAATACCAGGACTTGCTGTTTTGGAGATGCAGATCCCCCAGCTGTCCGGTCATCACAATCCGGCACATGTCAAAATTGCTCGGCTCCTTTCTTACTCCAAGCTCCATTTTTACAAAATGTAATCCACATTAACCCCTTTTGCCTAACCAACAGCAACCAATCACAACTCAGCTTCCATGTTCAGAGCAAGTGATGCTATGAGTTGAGCTGTGATTGGTTGCAGTGGGTAAATAGCTCTACACAAAGGAGGATAACTCTGGGCCTAAGCTTATTTATGATATTTTTGGCTTAGCAGCCTGGAGAGTAATACCAGCAGTTCTCACTGTAATATGGATTGACAACTTGTAGTTTGACACCCCTACCATAGACTGTGAACTGCGCACTGGCTGCACGCACAGTCTGCTCAACTCATGGAAGAAATTTTTTCTACCTTTCTAGTAATCGGCAGGGGTCCCATACATAATACCAGTGAATGCCAGACATAGTATATATGGATTATTATCTTACCTTATGGTTTCTTCTATCAGACGATCAGAACTGTAAGATAAAAATAAATAATGATCAATGATCATATTGATATTCTTTAAATCGAGACTTTGTAGAGATTAAAAAAAGAAAAAGAAATGTAAATTAAATAGAAATACTTTAAAGGGGTACTCCGGCCCGGGGGTATTTTTCTGCTCTGGCTGGGGAGGGGGTGGTTATGGACGGTGGAGGTCACTTACCTTCCCGGATCGCTCAGCGCGGTACACCGGTCCCGCAGCCGATTCCTAGTGTGAGCTGCCGCACGAGATGTGACTCCGCTACGGAAGCGGCCGCGGGATGGGTGTACTGGCCGGCGCGATCCGGGACCCGATGCTGGAATCAAGGAGGTGGGTGACCTCCGCGATCCATAACCACCCCCTCTCCGGCCAGAGCACAAAAATACCCCCGGGCCGGAGTACCCCTTTAATGCAATTTTCAAATAAAAATAAAACAATGTAGATGCATTCCCTGCAGGTGGGGCAGATGGCCAGGGGAAAAATAAAAAACAAAAAAATTAAACAGCAGTTCACCAATATCGATAACCCTGCACCAATCCTGCATCAAGGACTAGAACGTTGCTAGTAGAAGGAAAAGTTTTCCCATCTCGCAATGGTGGTTATCATTTGAGTTGCTTGATCGCCATCTTGATATCCCGACAGGGCAGTATGAACTCCACCATCAGGTTAAGTAACACAAAGGGGTATTCCGCTCAAACATAAATTTGAATATGTTGCTGCCCATGGTGAAACTAACAATTCCTTCCATACTTGTTATTATATATTCAGTCTAATTCCCCCAGTTCTCAGCTGCTGCTTTCTGCTGAAAACACAAAAATCTCCCCCTACCTCCGCCTCCTTTTGAGATGGCTGATGTAAACAAGTCCCTATCTGTAACTTTTTTGCAACATTGCAATGCCGGAGGGATAATTACAGCGAGTTCATCAGCAACTTGACCTCAAATTAAAGGGTTATCCAGCGCTAGGGGACACGTTAGTTTAAAGTTGAAATACCCCTTTAGTTAAAACCACACCTGAACTGGAGTCACGTTGTCTATGGAAGAAAGTGTTCATGTTTTTCTAATGCTGGATAACACCTTTAAACCCTCCCAGAATTACAAAGAAGCTACAAAGTTGCAGATATAGCCGGCCAGGGACTTGTTTACATCAACTTACTCAGAAGGGGGAGGCGGAGAATGAACAGCTCACACAGTTTTTTGTGTTTTCAGCAGAAAGCAGCAGCTCAGAGCTGGGGGAAGGAGACTGAAGAGATAATAAATATGGAATGAATTGTTAGTTTCACCATGGGCAGCAACATATGTTTGAGTGGAATACCCCTTTAAAGATGGTGACAAACCAGATGAAACATAGATTTATCCATCTCTTACAAGGCTGATTTACTCGAATGCAGAAAAAAAGTGCTCTATTAGGAGGCATCAATTCCTCCACCCAACATGTAGAGAAGAAATGATGTAACTTCACAGATATCGACAAGCAGCAATGATTTGTTTTATGGGTTCTCCTAGCAGCGAGACTGCTGACATCTAATAATCTGAGCGAGCAGGAACAATGTGATGGGTTCCTACCGCATGAGTGTATTTAAGCTTTCTCCTTGTCAGGCCAGCAGTTGGTAAGCCTTTTCTGTGTCATTTGCTATGCAGGAGCCCATTGCAAGGCGGTGAAAGTACGCAGGTAAAAGGCATTACTGAAAGTCATTAAGATTAACCGCAATGGTTCCAGCCATGCCAGGAACAAATCTAATGGATTCTCTTACTCCTCTAAGTAAAGGAATTAACATATGCAGCTGCAACAATAGGAACGACATGCCTCTCACAACCGGCACTTAACTTTCTGGTGATCAGAAATTTTCCTAAACGACCCACCTAGAAGCTAAATCATTACGTATATCGAGCTCTGTAGTGACAGCAGCGGATACAGTCTGGAGGCATACAGACCGATTCACAGCTTTCTTATTTTTGTTCATTTCTAGAGTTGAGTGGACCCGTCAAACTGTTTGGGTTCGGAAACGTTTTCTGAATATAAACGCTCTGCATTTTATTCCTGGCGATTACAGAAGTTGGATGTCACCCTAGGGCTGCTAGAAAAACATGGATACAGCGATAGGCCATGGTTACAATTTGCAACAACGGCCGTGATTTATACAAAACATATGTTGTATGTGCATGAATGGAATCCCTGCTGGAGCGTATACACATAGTATATGCTCCGGTTGGGATTCTAACCAGTCGCACAGAAAACTGATGCGCCCGCATTCCCAATTCATCAGAAATTAACAACATCCGTCCGGTACTACAGTACCGGCCAGGATGATCTTCAGTACCACCGGTACCAACGGCCGGTGTTGTACGTAGTGTTAACCTAGCCATATGCTGTTTCCATGATTTCCTGGCAGCCTTAGGGCTGCATCCAACTTCTGCAGCCGTGAGGTTCAGAGATTATTTGATATGCCTCAGGCAGGTTCAGAGTTACTATGGCTGATATGGAGGCCTAGTAAAGGTCTCAAGCCTCCATAATAACTTATGGACACCCTGTGATTGCGTTTCAGAGATGCCAATTGGTCAGTGAAGACTACTGTGGTCACTGAGACATTTAATTGTAGTGCTCACAATCCCAGCATTTAAGTGGTTAAAACACTGCCATCATCTGCGTGACTGATTTGATTTTTTTTTTTTAAGTCCAGTTACCCCTTTAATAAACATAGTAATTTATCTTGTTCAATCAAAATCTCTTTCCACTACTCCACTGTGTGTAACTTTCCAGAAACTGCACTCATTATACAGAGCATTATATCACATTATAGCATGGGCTATATAATAATACACCAACTAGAGCTTTATTGCTACCAGCACTGCTCTGTCAGTTGCCTTGATGTTGTGATGATGTTTGCTGACAGGCTGTCAGTTATCATATTTAACAGAAGAACAATAAACTGAACACAGAATTTAAAGTGAACGTACCATCAGGTGCATAGCTTTTTTATTTTTTACATTAGCCAATTGGCACCAGCCAAAAAAAAAAAAAAAAAAAAGTCCATACAACTGGGATCCCTGTGCCAGCACTGATTAGCTAGTGTAAAAAAAAAAAAAAAAAAAAAAAGACATTACCCTGATGGCACAAGCTCAGACAAACTGGGGACCTCAGTGCTCCTGAGTGCGAAAGAACATTACTGCAATAAGTATCACATCCTCTAAAGCTGAGTAAAGGAAAAACTAAACTATTAAGAAATGGATCCTGTAAAGCTTAAAAAACTGCTGAAAAATATATGATACAAGAAACACTGTGGTCACAAATACCATTATTCTTTCATCACACAGACACACAACAGTTTTTTTTTTCCTGAAATTTCACTTGAAGTTACACCTGATAGTTGGCTTAAACTGTCGTATTTTTTTTTTTTTTTTGCAGAAACTGGCACGAGCTGGGTGACAGCTGTAATCAGAGCTCAGAGAGGTCAGTGGTGACTGTCAGAGGAGATAAAGGGTGAGGTACTTGTACATTAACTCTTTGTTGTCATGTTTTGGTCTTTTATTTAGCTCTCTCCATAGGAGAACAATGAAGACAGGGGGGTGAGCTTCAAACTGCTTTTTCATGATAAAAATGCATTTTTTTTTCGGCTAATAAACACAATTACAAAGTTTCTTAAAATTGCCTGTACTATTGATTTCTGCAAAAAAAAAAAAAAAATTGACAGTGACACTTTAACCTCTTAAGGACATAGGACGTACCGGTACGTCCTATGTCCTCACTTGCACTTCAAAGCGGGGCCGCGCGGCGGCCCCGCTTTGAAGTGCCGCGATCCCGGGTGCCGCGAGTAGCCCGGGACCGCTGCTATTAGCGGGCACGGTCGGATCGCCGTGCCCGCTAATTAGCTAATCGGAGGCAGCTGTCAAAGTTGACAGCTGCCTCCGATTACCGGAGGCAACGTTTCCCTGGTGTCTAGTGGGGGAGATCGCTCCTCCGGGACCTTGTCCCGGAGGAGCGATCTCCGTTACTGATGCCGGCCGGGGACGCGTCCAAGATGGCGCCGTCCTCGGCTCGGCACTCGTTCGTTTTCGGCTGCAGCAGCCGAAAGCAAACGAGTGCCGATCTCATGGATCTCTGCAGCATATCTATGCTGCAGAGATCTCTATGAGAGATCACAGTGTAAATACTAGAAGTCCCCCATGGGGGCTTCTAGTATATGTGTAAAAAAAAAAAAAAAGTGTTGTTAATAGTAAAAAGCCCCCTCCCCTAATAAAAGTCTGAATCACCCCCCTTTTCCCAGGTTTTAAATAAAAGTAAACAAATAAATAAATAAATAAACATGTTTGCTATCGCCGCGTGCGTAATCGCCCAAACTATTAATTAATCACATTCCTGATCTCGTACGGTAAACGGCGTCAGCGCAAAAAAATCCCAAAGTGCAAAATTGCGCATTTTTGGTCGCATCAAATCCAGAAAAAATGTAATAAAAAGCGATCAAAAAGACGTATATGGGCAATCAAGGTACCGATAGAAAGATCACATCATGGCGCAAAAAATGACACCTCGCACAGCCCCATAGACCAAAGGATAAAAGCGCTATAAGCCTGGGAATGGAGCGATTTTAAGGAACGTATATTGGTTAACAACGGTTTAAATTTTTTACAGGCCATCAGATACAATATAAGTTATACATGTTATATATCGTTTTAATCGTAACAACTTGAGGAACATGCATAACAAGTCAGTTTTACCCCAGGGCGAATGGCGTAAAAACACATTTCCCCCAAATAAAAGAAATGCGTTTTTTTTTTTTCAATTTCACCACACTTTGAATTTTTTTCTGGTTTCGCAGTGTACTTTATGCAAAAATTCAGCCTGTAATTGCAAAGTACAATTAGTGACGCAAAAAATAAGGGGTCATGTGGGTTTCTAGGTGGAAAAATGCAAGTGCTATGACCTTTTAAACACAAGGAGGAAAAAACGAAAACGTAAAAACGAAAATGGGCCATGTCCTTAAAGGGTTAAAGCGGACCTGTCACAGGATCTTTAAGTGCATGGTTATATAGGGCTTCTCCATCTGATTTCATTGAGCTGATCTCATTGAGCTTTTATTGAGCCCCCAGTGCTGAGATAGCTGTCTTTTTATGATTATGAAAATGAGCTCCAAAAAAGGGTGTTTTCCCTGGATGCAAAAACCCATCTATGTAAATCCCAGCAATTGCCTGCAACGCCCCTGTGCTCTGGAGAGCAGGAAAGGTTATCTATGGACATTAGCTTCTGCTCTGGACAGTTGCTGGACAGAGGTGGCAGCAGAGAGCACTGTGTCAGACTGGAGAGAATACACCACTTCCTGCAGGACATACAGCAGCTGATAAGTACAGGAAGACTGGACAATTTTTTAACAGACGTAAATTACAAATCTTGAACACTTTCTGGCACCAGTTGATTTGAAAGAAATTTTTATTTAGAACAACCCCTTTAAGCAAAAATAAATAACAGAGACAACAACAGTCGCCATCTCAATTATTCTTGTGGTCCCTATGGCTGAAATCCCTCTGCACTGTGTGATGACTGGACCACAGTAATGCTGCATCCAGTGACAATGTCAATCAACAGTGTTGTCACATCACTACAGACACAAATACCCTTTGCTATACCCTTCTCATTAGCAATACTGTTGTCAGACATCAGAAAACTCAAGAATCCTAACTTTCAGTATCTTGCAGAGGTATTTTTGCTTTCAGATAGACCGATATGAGATACAGATCATCGGAAACACTTCCTCTACCTCTATCTTTAACCTGTTGCAATAATGCAATTTAGCACTTATGGCTCTAAATGGAAAGCCAGTCAGTTTTAAACTTTAATGGAAGGCGTACATTTAACCCTCATTTCCACAGTTGACACATAAATGGACAAACACTTAGGAGTCAGCCTGGGCTAATTTGATTTCTGGTAAAATTCAGCCCCGGTTCAACCCCGGTTACAGCACTGTAGGGTTATGGCCCACGGCCAGCTAGGAAAGTAGACGACAAGAGGAAGAATTAAAAATATAAGTGTTGACAGGTTGGTGCTTACAGCTTTGTGCTTCACGGGGTCCAAGATGAAGCAGATGGCCACAGCTTGGAATTGGTGAGAGCCTGACCTGTAGATCATCAGTGCAGCATTTACTCTGTAATAAATGTGATATACAAGCTCGGACACCTGGCTGTAATAAAAGGAAACAAAAGGAGCGGGCTCGATTGTTTAAATCTATAAAAAAGGGAAGAACCATCAACCTTAGCATCAAAAACGTTGGAGAAGGAACACAGGAATGGGGAACCATTGGCCCTCCAGCTGTGGCAAAACTACGATTCCCATCATGCCTGGCATGGTGGGAATTGTAGTTTTGCCATCCCTGTAGTTCCCCATTCCTGCTTTAGAGTGATGACACGTCCCTGAGAGCCACTTCCGTGGTGCACTGCCAGGGCTGCACTGTGTGTCAGCAGTACACACACACACAGAGGTTTTTCACAGCACCTATTCCTCTCTGCTATGTCTTGATATAGTGTTAGTGAAAGTGCACTGAACAGGCAGACTGGCACAGCTAGCAGGTACACAGAGCTTCTGTAGCTCACTCTCAATCCTACATACAGGACATGCTAAGCCCTGGCCACATTTCCTGTGTTCTTTCTTGCTGTGACTTTTTCTAAAGACAGACCTACCCTTCCAACCAGCAATGGACAACAGATGGGAGGGAAGTGAGACACCTAGTGGCCAATACTTTAGAGCTGTTATTTGGAGTAAGAAGTCATTTTTGGTCAATTAAAGGGGTTGTTCACCAATTCTTTTTCTTTAAAATCAACTGGTGCCAGAAATTTGTAATTTACTTCTATTAAAAAAATCTCAAGTTTTCCAGAACTTATCAGTTGCTGTATGTCTTGCAGGAAGCGATGTATTCTTTCCAGTCTGGAGAGCAGAAGAGGTTTTCTATGGGGATTTGCTACTGCTCTGGACAGTTCCTGACATGGACAGAGGTGGCAGCAGAGAGCACTGCGTCAGACTGGAAAGAATACACAGCTTTCTGCAGGACATACAGCAGCTGATATGTACTGCAGTGTCAGCCGTTTGGAAGAAAAGTTACAGCTGACAGATTCCCTTTAAGTACTTTCCTTTTCACCCTTGACCACATTTTCACATTTTCAAAGTCTTAATGCCATTGAATATGAGAAGTATAAAAACACATTCTCCCAACCAAAGCAACGTCCACAGTATAAGTTATATGATAGGGTCATCAAGACGGAAACAATCCAAATGTGGAGGAGACGGAGTAACTACCAGCGTCTCACTTGGGGGTCATCATCTAATTAAGAGGACAGGCTAGATTTCTGATCACTGTGAATAGGAGATTGGTCTTCTCACAAAAAAGATTTGATTCTTTGTTCGGCCAAATCTTCGGGTGAGTAGGTTAAGGCACACACAGTGACAGGGAAATTGCTTCAACTTGCATCAAATGGGTCATTTCTAAGGCAGAAAAGATTGAAGCCCGGAGAAATATAATGCTAGCTCTCATTTGTCCGCAGTGCTGGGAATCTTCGAAGATAAAAGAAACGCTTGGGAGAGATGAAAGGACTGGGCCCATCCACATCTGGTTTAAGTAAAAATGTTTATAATTAGGTGGAAGCGCTCGTTCCCTTGAGCTTTCGGCTTCATTAGTACACAGCTCCTCCGCTTTAGAGACAACTCGCAGCACTAATACGTTTCTTTTCCTTCTTCTTCAATAAACTTTGCTTCCAGCCAAGCAAACAAAAACTTTTTTTTTTTTTTCTTAAATCCCAAAAGTGAGCGGATTAGTAAATTTTTATCATACAATGAGTTGGGACCAGCAAATACTATTCAAAGGTAAATTCTTACTTGTTCTTTTGTTCAAATATGGTTATATGTACGCTTATGTTTGCAAACCCTGTGGAACTACCTACATTTTTTAAAATGACACAAATGTTATCTAAGCGAGTGTCACTGTCGCTTCACAAAACTTTTGACATGTCATAGAGATACTTAGACCCCGACCGATCAAATCTTTTGTCTCTATGACATGTCAAAAGTTTTGTGAAATGACAGTGACACTTTAACAAGTGATGTTCAAAGAGGGAGTAAGTGAATCTTAAAGGGGTACTCCAGGCAGGGGTTATTTTTATTGTATGGCCTGGGAAGGGGTGGATATAGAGGCCGCCGGTCACTTACCTTCCCGGTTCCAGCGCTAGGTCCCGGATCGCGCTGCCCTGCTCTCCCGTCCCACTGTCGCTTCCTGGTCTGAGCTGCGGCTTGAGACGTGACGTCTCAAGGCAGCTCAGCTATTCAGCGGCTGAGGGGGGACCCTACTACGACCGCTGAATGGCTGAGCTGCCTTGAGACGTCACGTTTCAAGCCGCAGCTCAGACCAGAAGCGGGACAGGAAAACAGGGTGGCGCAATCCGGGACCCGACGCTGGAACCGGGGAGGTAAGTGACCCGTGGCGTCTATATCCACCCCCTCCCCGGCCACACAATAAAAATAACCCCAGCCCAGAGTACCTCTGTAATGATCAAGGCCTTCTCAATAGAGATGAACGGACCTGTAACAACAGTTCAGATTCAGCAATGTTCTGTGAAACCGAATGCTCTGCGTTTCATTCTCTGTGGCTGAAGAAGTTGAATGCTACCCTAGGGCTGCCAGGAAAAACATGGATACAGCCTATGGCCATGTTCACACAGTGTATTTTTTATGATGACTTAAAAAGTTGCCGTTCTTGTCTTAAAATAATGGACTGTAACAAACAATGTTTCCATGTATTTAAGGACTCCTTAGGGCGGCATTCAACTTTTGCAGCTGCGGAGAATCAAACGCCGAGTGTTCAGGTTCGGATAATGTTGGCCTCGCTGACGGCCGTAGTGACAGACATGCTGTTTCCAGCGTTCTGTTGCTTATAGCTAAGTGTAAAGTTGTACATGGTGAGAAACTTGCCAATTATCAGCAGATAGACAGGGCCAGAGGCTTCTCAGGAATAATGGTGACTCTTCTCCTGCAGTACCGGTGCACGCTGTGTATTTCAGCATATCACTGCTTTAAAACTACTGCCTGCAACAAATCGATGGTAACAGAGTGTCTGTCGCTATGTTATGCTGCTCTCAGCTGGACCTGACAGGTTCCTGTGAATAAATACTAATTATCAGCATTGCCATGTGGTCTATACCTATGTGTCCTGTTGCAATCTTATAACTACCTGCAGGTGCAGATACTATCAATTTCATGGTTATGTTTGATGGATAATTAATCTAATCAATTTGATAAATCGCTCAGCCCTACTTCTAATCTCGTCTTAAAGGGAATCTGACACTAGGTTTATTCTGCCTTAAATGAAGACAGCATAAACTAGTGACAGAAAAACTGAACAGATCGGTGTATTACTTACATCATTCAGCGTTCTCCTAATATGCAGGAGAATAGGATTCTTGCCACACCCCTCCCTCCACTGCTGATTGACATTTGACTGCCTATACGGCCAATCAGCAGCTGGTAGGCGGAGTTTTCAGCTTCTCATGAATATCCAGGACTACTGGGCTCATGCACATAATGGAGAGGACTACTTATTGTCCATGTTATTCAGGAGGAGATCTCTGGATCAGCTGCACAGAACAATGTAAGTGATACATCATTCTGCTCAGCTTCTCTGTCACTAGTTTATGCTACCCTGAGATAGGACAGCAGAAACCTACTGACAGAGTCTGCTTAACTAAATTTTACAAAATATAGAAAGAACTGTGATTTTAGGTGGGCCATAATCCAGATCTATTTGGATAAAGGCATGGGTGTCTGTGGCCATTACTACAGTATAGTATCACTCATGCAAACAGGACGCCGGTAACGCTTGTACATATGAGCACAACTCTCCCTATTTTTCGGGTCTGAGTCAGCACATAGTCCAATCCTCAGACACAGAAATTGCACAAAGATGTAATACATGACTATGACAAATGTTTTCAACTAGTGGCAAAAAAAAACCTTATCAATTTCCTACAGCAAAATATATATTAAACAGCAACTTATGCAAAGGTAATTGACTGCTGTAGCCATAAATCTTCTGAGTCAACGTGACAAGAGTGCACAGGTTGGCAAAGCATCTGAGCAAACTTATTAACATAATAGTAACATAAATGAGAAACTCTAAGTTGCAGATAAATCCTCTAACATTCGGAGGCGTCATCAGTTATGATCAGTGAGGTTGGTCTCCGTCTGTAGGGCGCGCAGCAGATGGTTTGGTTGGGAAGGTTTGTCTTTTAGCTGACGACTGTAAGAGGTCGTCCGAACAAAACAGCCCAGGATTGCATTACGAATGTGCCAAGAAAATCCCATCTTGGAGACATTTTAACCCTTTCCTGTTGTGTGCCATAGATGTACAGCGCTGTACTGTGCCGATACTGGAAAAAAACAATTCTGATTACGGCATTAAAAAGGAGGAGAGTTCTCTGTGCCCCCTAATGGCCAGGGTAGAGTATTTAGAGGGAAAGCCCAAGCCCAAGGCCTAACAAATAATACAAAAATAAGTATAATTTAGCTCTCAGAATGTGGCTAGCTAAAAAGATGAAGGGTAACATTTCCAGTGTATTTAAATGTCTTCAAAAATAACTTTTTATAAGTCATCAGGGATGTCAAAAGTTATAGATCACAACGTATCTCACTGCTGAAACCCGCTGTGATCGGGAGATCTCAATGACCATGCAGGCCTCACCGCACAAATGATTAAAGGGGTAGTTCAGCAAAATGCCTTTCAAATCAAATGGTGCCAGAAATTTGTAATTTACGTCTACTAAAAATGTCAAGTCTTCCAGTACTTAGCTGCTGTATGTCCTGCAGGAAATGATGTATTCTTTCCAGTCTAGAGAGCAGGAGAGGTTCGTATGTTACTGCTCTGGACAGTTACTGAAATGGACAGAGGTGGCAGCAGAGAGCACTGTGTCAGACTGGAGAGAATATACCACTTACTGCAGGACATACAGCAGCTGATAAGTACTGAAAGACTGGAGATTTTTTAATAGAAGTAAATTACAAATCTCTGGCACCAGTTGATTTGAAAGGACTTTGTTTTGCTTAGTTATCCCTTTAATAAATTGTAATTTCATTATTGTCAGCTCCACATCACCTATTTTCAATGGTGCGACCTGTATCAATGATTTTCATGCCTGCATAATAGATCTGATTGGCCGACGAACAAGCGTTTATCACCCGATAGTTGGCCCTTTTACATGGGCCCATTATCAGGGGAATGAAGTGACAATCGGCATGGATACTACATGATCTGTGTACACTGTACTCTAGAGACCCTTAGATGTGCTTAAGGAATAAATAAATTTGTATAAGGACTCAAGAGTGACTACTCTTTAAGGGTCCGTTCACACTATGTTCTGCATGTCAACGAGAGTGCACGAGACATCCTATTGAATCATTGGGACAAGCAGAACTTCAAGCGAAGCCCGCAGCATAGTGTAAAGACCCTAAGGGTGAAAGGCTGAACTTAGTTATTTTGTTATTCTTCATTTTTGTCTTCTTCACACATAGGTGACAAAAAATTCCCCACGTAAAAATAGGAACCACTTGGATCTCAAATATCACAAACCTTGACCTGCTGTATAACATAAAGACATACACAACTAGTGCCTACACTTTATTTTGCCAACTAAAGTGCATTTTAAAGTGTCAGCTCTATAGTTATAGCGAACAGGATTTAGGCGGTGCGATCATTTTTCTTCATTACCATTGGTCCTCTTATATAAATCATGCATATTGGCTTGTCACTTTATAAGGAGAATGTATTAGGGAGTAGCAGGAAATAGACTTGGGTAATATAAAGTGACAAGTGGGTTCTGAGTTGCAGATGAGCTGTGCAAATTGTCTGATTTGTCTGTGAGGCTGATACACAGCAGGGGGGGAAAGCGGAGCGATACTGCATGTATAGCCCCAACTAATAGGCCACTCCTCACCACTGTCAGGAAGATGGGGAAAGGAGAGTATATAGGTTAATGCAGCCATATATCAAGCAGTAGAATATCCCAGGATGAGGAGGAATGACATTTACTTTATATTAATACTGTAGGTGACATAGTAGGAATTAACATCTTCTCATAGCAAATGGAAGATAAATACGGCCAATCGTAACTTGGTAACAGAGCGTTCACATCAAGATTTCCCCGTACGTTTGGGATATATATACATACATATATATATATGGGCCATTCCATCCAAACTGAACCTTTCGTAACACCTAAACATTTTTTTTTTAACAGCTAATTAAAGAAAAATGCAATTTAACCACAAAAGTTAATATAAATTAAGACTCTTAATGTATATTTATAACTAAATTGCAGTTTTACTAGGTTTAACTATGTTTTACGAAAGGTTCAGTTTGGATGGAATGGCCTAAATATATATATATATATATATATATATATATATATATATATATATATATATATATTATATGCAGTGGTATCTTGGATTAAGAACGTTTTGCAAGAAGAGCTCACAATTTTTAAAAATTGTTACTTGGTTTAAGAGCATTGCTTTGGTGTAAGAGCTCCCTGTACTGGGTGGGAGGGGGAGTGGGGGAGGGGCATGGTCTGCATAGCGGGGTCTACAGCACTGTACTCTGACCCAGGAAGTCTCCCTCACCTTCCAAATCATAGTAGATCCACTTCCTTCGTATTTCATGCTCCCTGCAGTCTCTGTAAGCCCTTGTGTTTCCCATCCTCTCCATTCCTGCTATAATGTGCCTGCACTTACACTCAGCTATACACACTGCTGCAATAATGTGCTTGCACTTACACTCAGCCATTCACACTGCTGTATAGAAAAGTTTCTGTCATTGTCCTCCTGCGCAGCTCTGAGACTCTAGAATGAAGAAACAAAGCAGGAAGTGCCAACTCACCAACCAGTGCGATTTATTCAAGGTACATGCTGTACATCAGCTCACAGGCAAGGCATTCTGAGTGTCTTCCACTGAGCCTCAGTGGAAGACACTCAGAATGCCTTGCCTGTGAGCTGATGTACAGCATGTACCTTGAATAAATCGCACTGGTTGGTGAGTTGCCGCTTCCTGCTTCGTTTCTTCATTCTATGTTTACAATGATCTTCATGCACAGCACCACCAGTTAAAGTGCACAAGACGCCACACATGCTAAGACTGCACACCACAGCCCTCTCCCTTGATTGCGCATACAAAAGGGACAGTGCCTAGCGCGTCACAGTTTCTACGTACTGCTCTGTGACTCTCACTTCCTGATTGGTCCATGCTGAACACACCCCTCCCCCGTTGCAGTCATGTGACCACACAGACCTCTGGCAGAAGCTCTGCTCTCTTTTGTAGCCTGTTGTACTATGCTACTGCATTATGAGGATTTGCAGTTCCAGGCTATGTTCACACTATGTATCTGTATTTTTTATGCGGCTGGAAATGTGCGGCTGAAACTACGGCCGTGGGAAAAAATAGACATGCGGCTGAAAACATACGGTCATTTACGTGGAAATCTGGTTCAACTAAAAATAACAAATAAAATCTTTAGAAAGTGATGCAAACACCTCTGGATGCATCAGGGAAAGCAGGGAAACAGTTTACATGAATCGCTATTAGCGGGGTTTGCGATCCTCTGCACTAATGCCGATGCCTCTCATGGTTAATATATTTAAATAATAAAACACATTTTCGTTGTAATAAAGTCTCTTTCGTTGTTCAATAATTCAATTTAAACGAATCCATCATTTTGCAATTAAATATACTGTTAAAATAAATATATATATAAATAAATGTATATTTATACACTCACTGGCCACTTTATTAGGTACACCATGCTAGTAACGGGTTGGACCCCCTTTTGCCTTCAGAACTGCCTCAATTCTTCGTGGCATAGATACAACAAGGTGCTGGAAGCTTCCTCAGAGATTTTGGTCCATATTGACATGATGGCATCACACAGTTGCCGCAGATTTGTCGGCTGCACATCAATGATGCCAATCTCCCGTTCCACCACATCCCAAAGATGCTCTATTGGATTGAGATCTGGTGACTGTGGAGGCCATTGGAGTACAGTGAACTCATTGTCATGTTCAAGAAACCAGTCTGAGATGATTCTAGCGTTATGACATGGCGCATTATCCTGCTGAAAGTAGCCATCAGATGTTGGGTACATTGTGGTCATAAAGGGATGGACATGGTCAGCAACAATACTCAGGTAGGCTGTGGCGTTGCAACGATGCTCAATTGGTACCAAGGGGCCCAAAGAGTGCCAAGAAAATATTCCCCACACCATGACACCACCACCAGCAGCCTGAACCGTTGATACAAGGCAGGATGGATCCATGCTTTCATGTTGTTGACGCCAAATTCTGACCCTACCATCCGAATGTCGCAGCAGAAATCGAGACTCATCAGACCAGGCAACGTTTTTCCAATCTTCTACTGTCCAATTTCGATGAGCTCGTGCAAATTGTAGCCTCAGTTTCCTGTTCTTAGCTGAAAGGAGTGGCACCCGGTGTGGTCTTCTGCTGCTGTAGCCCATCTGCCTCAAAGTTGGACGTACTGTGCGTTCAGAGATGCTCTTCTGCCTACCTTGGTTGTAACGGTTGGCTATTTGAGTCACTGTTGCCTTTCTATCAGCTCAAACCAGTTTGCCCATTCTCCTCTGACCTCTGGCATCAACAAGGCATTTCCGCCCACAGAACTGCCGCTCACTGGATGTTTTTTCTTTTTCGGACCATTCTCTGTAAACTCTAGAGATGGTTGTGCGTGAAATTCCCAGTAGATCAGCAGTTTCTGAAACACTCAGACCAGCCCTTCTGGCACCAACAACCATGCCACGTTCAAAGGCCCTCAAATCACCTTTCTTCCCCATACTGATGCTCGGTTTGAACTGCAGGAGATTGTCTTGACCATGTCTACATGCCTAAATGCACTGAGTTGCCGCCATGTGATTGGCTGATTAGAAATTAAGTGGAAACGTGCAGTTGGACAGGTGTACCTAATAAAGTGGCCGGTGAGTGTATATATATTTATTTTTTGACAGTATATTTAATTGCACAATGATGGATTTGTTTAAATTAAATAATTGAACAACGAAACTGATTTTATTACAACAAAAATGTTTTTTTTTATTAATTAAATATTAATTAGTACAGGAAGCTCCATTAAGCCGTTAATTCATATTGCCGGCAATAGAGCATTCTGTACTAATCATCACTTTACTTTAATTAAAACATCAAATGTTTCTTCTAATTATGTTATCACAATAGCATTATTAGAAGAAACATTTTGAATTATATGTGTGCTCAGCCGATTGGCTGATCGCACATATAAAGAGCCGGTCCGCAGTACAGTGACTTCATTGTGCTGCGGACCAGCGAAGAGACAACATCGGGGTGAGTATGAAGCTCTCCCCACCCCCTCCCCTGCACTGCACCCCTCCCAGCAAGGAAGGGGGGTCACTTAACCCCTTCCTCGCTGGGATGGGTGCAGTCTGACATCAGTCTGGCCCCCAAGGGGTTAAGGGGGATGCAATACATCCTCCCTTAACCCCTTGGGGGCCAGACCGTAAGCAGCGATCTGTAAAGATGCTGCATACTGTAAGGTGCACAACACCGCTCACAATGATGGGTGTTGTGCTCCTGTTTGTGTGTTTTTGTGTGTTTCTCCCTTTTTGTTTTTCAGATATCGGTATCCTGTGGATTACGTTGGATTCGGTGGACTACGTCGATGACCAGCGTTTGTTTGGTGTTTTTTTTTTAATAAAATGGTCAATGAGGGGTGTGGGGGTGTTTTTATTTGAATTAAAAAAATGTTTTCACTTGTGTCTTGTCTTTATTTCTTTACTTTATAGACTTAGTAGTGGAAGCCGTCTAATAGACGGAATCCATTACTAAGTCGGGGCCTAGTGTTAGCAGGTATAAAATGGCTAACATTAACCCCCCATTATTACCCCAGTACCCAATGCCACCAGGGGTACTGGGAAGAGCCGGGTGCCAGTGGTCCCGCAGCGTCAAAATTGGCGCTCCTGGACTGGGCGGCAGCAGGCTGGTAAGATTTAGGCTGGGGAGGGCCTAAACCAATGGCTCTTCCCACCCTGGTGTTACCAGGCTGCTGTCGCTTGGTTTTTAACCCAACTGGTTTCTTTGTAATAAAGTCCCTTTCGTTGTTCAATAATTTAATTTAAACGAATCCATCATTGTGCAATTAAATATACTGTCAAAAAATATATATATAAATATAAATTTATTTATATATATATATATTTATTTTAACAGTATATTTAATTGCACAATGATGGATTCGTTAGAATTAAATTATTGAACAACGAAAGGGACTTTATTACAAAGAAAATGTGTTTTATTAATTTAATATATTAACTATTAGAGGCATCGGCATTCGGCATTATTGCCGGCTATTTTTGAAGTACTCCGTACGGACCGCCTCTCAATCCACGGCCGTGAATTTGCACTGTTCCAGCCGCAAACAATGGTCTTGTTCATTTTTTACGGGTCCATTTACGATAGGGCCGTAGGTTCATACATAGTGTGCACTGTGCAGCCGTATATCGTATACTTTCCAGCGTATGCATTAACCGGAAAAATCCGGCCGATGATTTACCGCCCGCAATACAGCCGCACAGATACATAGTGTGAACCTAGCCCCATCCTGTATCTATGTTTTCAGGTTTATGCACTTACTATACGTTATACTCTTGCTGATTGCTATACTGTACAGTAACTTACAATATGACATATTCAGCCAATTCTCATTGTTTATTTCATCTGTTCTACATGTTATTAAGAATAATAAATCATAATTTCTGGGGTGTGGAACCAATTGTCTGCATTTCTATGATTTCTTATGGGAAAATTACTTTGCTATAAGAGTGGATTTGGATTACAAGCGCGGCCCCGGAACGTATTATGCTCGTAATCCAAGGCACCACTGTATATATATAAATATATATCAACGTCCTGCCAAAGGGATACATTGGTGTACTGGCAAGTAGCCACCTTCACTTTAAAGGGGATGTCTGGAGTTTGGTATATTTGTTATACATTGCTGCTGGTACACATAACAGAAACCTGTTATGCTTACCCATCCACGCTTCCCTGGTGTCGCCAGTGTCCCCCCGCTTACTGCAGAGCCTCTACTTCCTCGTCTCGGGAGTGACAGCCTGGTCAGCCAATCACTGGCTGAGATAGGATAACCCCGTGGCCAGTGATTGGCTGAGCAGGCAGTCTCAGAAATAGTGGCTCTGCAGTCAGTGGGGGGACACCGGCGACACCAGGGGAGAGCGGAGAGGTAAGTATAGGATGATTATTGTTTTGTATGCACTAGCAGTAGTATATTAAAAAAAAAATACCATACACTGGACAACCCCTTTATGGTCCAAAATGGCAATTATGAAAGATACCATGGGTACAGACTCTAACCTACTGTTACGTTCCCATAGAGCCGGTACCCTGAGAATGAAGGTCATTTGCTTACCTTCATTTTCACTGGCAATTTCGCTAAACTTCTTTTTAATCAAGAGATGAATGTAAGAAAATGACCTTCATTCTCAGGGTGCCCGGCTTTATGGGAACATGGCAGCAGGATACATACTCCGAACCTGCTGTTAGTTTCCCTTTACAGGAGCCCACTCCTAGGAGCACCTCAAATTCTACCTTGAAGAACTCTGGCAGATGTGTTGATTGCTTTTCTGTCCCTGTCAAATATCTAAGAAGAGGCTGGAATTATTGTGTCATCTCTACCTTAAGAGCATTTGCTGCTTCTAAGAAACTTTAAATAAGAAAACTGCTCTGAGGAATCAGGCACTACAAGATCTAAAGAAGAAGATGGTTTCAAAAATCGTTATAGCGTTTGAATTTAAACGATAACCGTTTTGTGTGTATGCAGGCAATGAACGAAAAAGTTGTTGATCGCAACCTAAAATTAACGGTAACCATTTGCTGTAATTCCACATTCATTCGCTAATCATTCCGTGTAATTCCACATTGTTCATTTAATTGCTGGGATCGATAAAGGTTACACAGAGCGATAATTGGCTAAATCGGGCCGATTCGGCCAGTTATCACTCCTTGTAATAGAGAAAACGATCAGCTGATGAAACGATCATCGGCTTATCGTTTCTTCAAATCCAGACCTAAAATCATCAGGCTTTGAACGCGCATTTCTACATGTAATAGCTACGTGTAATAGTGATGCGTGGCCGGCGGCTGATTATTGTAGTTTGAGATAATAAAGTATTAACTCACCTTACCACGTCCCCAGGTGTCCTCAGCTCTGCCTTTTGTTTCGATCTCTGCAATGACAGGATACAGCAGCTCAGCCAATCACTGTCTGCGGCCTGTCTCGGCCAGTGATTTGCTGAGCAGCCAGCGGTCTGTCAGTGCAGAGAATAGAAGTCAAAGCTGCAGAATGTGGTAGGGTGAGTTAAAGGAGAAGTCCGGGGAAATTTTTTATTAAAGTATTGTATTGTCCCCCAAAAGTTATACAAATCACCAATATACACTTGTTACGGGAAATGCTTATAAAGTGCTTTTTACCCTGCACCTACTACTGCATCAAGGCTTTACTTCCTGGATAACATGGTGATGTCACGACCCGACTCCCAGAGCTGTGCAGGCTTTGTGGCTGATAGAGAGGATGATGGCAGGGGGACACTGAGGGACACAGGGCACTGGGGGGACACTCAGCATCCCTCTGCCATCATCCTATTTAGCAGCCACAGCCCTTACAGCTCTGAGAGTCAGGTCGTGACATCACCATGTTATCCAGGAAGTGACATCACCATGTTATCCAGGAAGTGAAGCCTTGATACAGTAGTAAGTGCAGGGAAAAAAGCTCTTTATGTGCATTTTGCGTAATAAGTGTATATTGGTGATTTGTATAGCTTTTGGAGAGCAATACAATACTTTAATAAAAATTTTCCCCGGACTTCTCCTTTAAGACTTAAAGGGGTACTCCGGGCTGGGGTTATTTTTAGGGTATGGCCGGGGAAGGGGTGGAAATAGTGGCCGCCGATCACTCACCTCCCCGGTTCCAGCGACGGGTCCTAGCTGGCGCCGCCCTGTTCTCCCGTCCCACTGTTGCTTGCTGGTGTGAGCTGCGGCTTGAGACATGACGTCTCAAGGCAGCTCAGTTTTTCATTCATTTTTTTTTTGTTGTTGCATAAAACGGACTGCAAAAACACAGTGTGAACCCAGCCTTATCATTAAAAATCGCTTCCTCTGATAGGTCCCGAAGGATATTACCGCTAATGCCTAATCACTGAGTGTTTTGCCCTAGTAGAATTGATGTGATCTGTTCCAACATCGATTTGAATGCTACCCCTTTATAAAGCAATTGCTTTATGCTGTATTGCTTTAGGCTCCATTCACATTACTCCAGATACCCCATTTGGAGATTTCACTGGTAGTTCCATCAGATCTCACAGGAAGAGAAAGTGCAGTACACATTGCTATTCTTCCTGTCAAAGCCACAAAGACCATAACAGAATCCATTTTAAGTGGATTATGTCGGCCAAGATCAACACTGCAGTGATGGTCTGATATAATGAAAGCCATGATGGAGGTGTGAAAAGAGCCACTGAAAAATTATTATTGTATATATAGCAGCTGCATATATTCCCAGCTACAGGATTATCAGCTACTGAAAGATTCTATAGCAATGGGTTAAACAGAAGTTGCCTATTGATATAGCAATTACTCCATATTACCTTACCTCCTACTCAGAAACATGATTGTACAAAGTATCCTGGCCCCAGGCAGGGACTCAGCAAGAAAGTGCATCACGGTTCATGATCCACTTCATCTACTTCAAATTAACAATCTACATTTTAATTACTTGGAAAAGCTCTGAAAGCTGTCCGGGTTGAACTGTAAACTGCTGAATACAGGTCTATAAGGGTAATACAAGGCTGCGGCATTCTGACACATACACAGTGCCCTCTGGTGGTCACAGGACAGAACCGCACAGAAATCACACGTAAACAATCATTTATATACAACGGTAATGTAATAAAGGAGAAACTGTTAAGGTACGTTAATAAGAATAAGTAACCATAGTACAGAAAAAAAAATAAAAAGACAATTTAGAAAAAAATGATACTGATAAGTAGGGCAGAATTATTTCTTCTATTTCCTTTGCCATAACAGGCAAAGCATTTAAAATGCGACTATATTACAGCTATATAATCTCCACAGAAAACCTCTCCTGCTCTCCAGACTGGAGAGAATACACCACTTCCTGGCACCAGCAGATTTGGAAGAATTTTTTGTCCTTTGTTATGTTTTTATTGGTATAACCATTCATTGTAATCCTGCCTGTGATGACTGTGGTGGAATGAAAAATTCAAGGCGTAAAACTGCAAGATTTTAGGATTTTCTATTTTTAATATAACGGAAGAGAAATGTGCAGCACAACAGATCCTGTGAAAACCCAGGAAGGCTATATATTAAGAGAGATCTCTGGCAGAAACCATAATTTTACAGGAGGGTGGGGGTGGGGGGGGACATAACAAATAAGTACTACTTCCCTCACCCCATGCCTAAGCAGAACTGGCTTACAGCTCCAGGACTCCAGCCAGGCTTCAGGATCTGCTTCTAATGGGATGTTACAATCCGGCTGATGTATTGCCTGCTCAGCCAGTCAGTGACTGGGGCAGGACACCACCGTAGTCACTGAATGGCTCAGTGGGCATTCCATTAGCCAGTTCGGGTATTCCCCGCCCCCCCCCCAAGTCATGACAACATCACAACTCGTGAAAAAAATAAGTTCCGGCTGGGGTCCAGGAGTCTGTGACGTGGCCCTGCGGAGGCATAGGGAGAGGGAAGCACTTGTTTATTATGTTTCCCCCGCCTCCTGTGAAATTATGTTTTTTGCTGGAGTTCTTCTTTTATCTATAGTAAAAAAGCTTGGAACAGCAAAATATTTCACACAATACTATCTGATGCGGTTCAGGAATTTAGTAATTATACCTGACTCACAAGAGACTTGACAAGCTGATTAGAAAGGCAAGCTCTGTCCTGGGGAGCCCCCTCGACCCGGCGCAGGTGGTGGGTGACAGAAGGATATTGTCCACGCTGGAGAATAACTCCCATCCCATGCATGAGACCGTGATAGCACTGGGCAGTATGGTCAGAGACCCACTACTTCACCCAAAGTGCGAGAAAGAGCGCGACCAGAAGTCTTTCATCCCCACTGGGGTTAGGCTGTACAACCAGCAACGATCTAAGAAGAGTTCATTCAATACAGAGAGCTGGAATGTATATATATTTAAGCTTGTGATATCCTTTCTACCTTTGTATCTTTTTACCTTTTTTCTCTGTACCTACTGTCACTGTAATGCCCTTACCTTGGAGTTTTTTGTATTTGCATTATCTATAAAGCTGTAACACAATGAATTCCCCAATAATGGGACAGTTACAAAAAGGGAGAAAGGAAAGGAAAGTAAGATTTAAAGGGATAATTCACTTCCATACTTGTTATCTATTCAGTCTCCTACCCCCAGTTCTGAGCTGCTGCTTCCTGCTGAAGACACATAAATCTGTGTGCGCACTTTTTTCTGTCTCCCCCCTCCCTTCTGATGTAAAAGAGTCCAAGGCAAGCTTTATCTGCAACATTGTAGCTTATCAGCAACTTCACCTCAGAATAACCCTTCCAGCATTACAAAGAAGCTACAATGTTGCAGATAAAGCCAGTCAGGGACTTGTTTACATCAGCTGTCTCAGAAGGGAGGGGGGAACAGAGAGAAAAGCTCACACAGATTAATAAAGAGCATCCTGTACTTTAAGGGTGCCTTCACACATACCGGATGTAGCAGTCATTCTCTATGGGCATCGGACTCATCTCTGGTGAGTGCGCTCACGGCTTCCGACGGGGATCTCTCGGCAGCGGGACTGGGTCCGGGACCGGGAGTTCGAGAGAGGGATAAGTATAAGGTGCTCCACCTGGGGGTCGGACGGGCTTCACCCCGGCAGCTGGGGTGACAGGTCCTTTTTAAATCACTGGATTTAAATTATTATTGTTACCAGAAGGTTCATACCCATCTCCAAGACGATGAAGAATGGACTGAATCCACAAGGATTTTCCTAATTCCTTTGTACTTTCCTTAGTCTAATAATCAATACTGGCTACATGAAAGTAAATGATCTGCCTACATTCACCCACAGGAAAAGCAAAGAATAGATAACATATTACCGATTTGGAATATGCTGCTTCTCCAATAACAGAAAACAGCGTCTGCAATATGGAGATAGGGGCTTCTACTGGGTAAGTGACCGCCTACAAAGAAGCTGCACAATTGTGATGACATATTACTTTCGAGGAAGTCCCTATTCTTGTAATGAGGTCTATTCTTAAACTTGCTGAAGGTGTGATTTGCTGTGAAGCATGAGCCCTGTGCTCTGCATGCATAGCTGCTGGATCAGCCTATTGGCTATTAGATCATTGTAGAGAGCAATTAGGCCATAGGAAGTGAAAATCTATACTGCACACATTAGCTCCATAGGCTTCAGGGCAGCCGCTTCATCTTACCTTCTAAGGTGCTCGTGTTCTTTCAGGAACAGCTCTGTCCTCCTGTTGTTCACACCAGAGCCTGTTTTGTAAGATCTGTGAAGGAGACAACAACCGAGGAGTTTATTTATACAGTTCTACTAACATCCAGAAAATACTACATTACACAGCACGGAAGGAGCTCTCTATCCTCCTTTCAGAGAAAGTTGTCCAAAATTAGAAAAACGTGGCGGATTTCCTCCAAGAACAGCACCACTCATGTCCTCAGGTCATGTGTGGTATTTCAACTTGGCTCCATTCACAATACAGCTAAGCTGCAATACCACAAACAAAACTGAAGGCAGGTGCGGCGTTATTTTTAAAGGGGTTGTTCACCCAAATTTTTTTCTTTCAAATCAACTGGTGCCAGAAAGTGCCAGAGATTTGTAATTTACTTCAATTAAAAACTCCTTTTCTTTCAAAACAAAAAATTCAGAAAGCTATATAGATTTGTAATTTACTTCTATTTAAAAAATCTCAAGTCTTCCAGTACTTATCAGCTGCTGCCACCACCTTGCCTGGGTTGCTGTTTAAAGGGGTAGTTCAGCAAAGAAATTTTCAAATCAACTGGTGCCAGAAAGTGCCATAGATTTGTAATTTACTTCTATTTAATATTCTCAAGTCTTCCAGTACTTATCAGCTGCCTTATGTCCTGCATAAAGTGGTGTATTCTTTCCAGTCTGACACAGTGCTCTCTGCTGCCACCTCTGTCCATGTCAGGAACTGTCCAGAGCAGTAACAGAGCTGGTAAGTGCTGGAAGATTTTTTAATAGAAGTAAATTACAAATCTCTAGCGCTTTCTGGCACCAGTTGATTTGAAAGAAAAATATTTTTTGTGAACTATCCCTTTAAAGGAAAGCAGCTATGTTTTCTGCATAATACATTTACTATTGTAGGGCAGCAGAAAAAAAGCTAACATAAATCAGATTGGTATCGGAGAAGAACTTGCCAATAGCTGAACTCTGTAGCCAGTTGAGAACTATCAATAATTTGAGTAACATACCAAATAACCATATACACTCAAGACCAGGGGACATAAACCTGCCTTCACCAAAAATAAGGTGTAAACTGTACATGGCTTACATGCTGTACACAATGGGGGACATTTATGAAACTTATGGCAGGGGCGTACACCAGGGAGAAGGCGCAGATTCACCCCTTCTTCCTGACGTATGCCTGCCGCATCGGCCTGATGGGCGGGTAGGGGGGCTCATGAGGGGCAAGGCAGGGAGGAGGCATCGCAATCAAGATCCGAATCTACCAAATCAAATTTGGTACGCCGGCGCAGGGCTGGGGGCACTGCTGACCGGACTGACTAAGAGGCGTGTGCCTCTTAGTGAATTTGGCAGGGAAAAGGGGGCTAGGTCTAATTTAAGACCTACGTACGAGTGCGCCGATCTTGATATATATACTCCCCCTCTATTGTTTTCAAAGTTTTTTAGACCTTTTTTTTGCCAATTTTGTGCCTTGCATCACAAGGGGTAGGGGCTTACTGTGAAATGGGATTGGCTTGCTGAAAAGGGCTTGGCTTATACACACAAAACTTTGCAGCACATTTTCTGAAAGTTCTTGCTAATGGGCAGCAATATGGAGATCACACTGATGCAGTAGAGGGGAGCTGGCTGTCAGGGACAGAAGGGCTCTAAAGAGACAAGGCAGGGATCACTGTGTACATACTACTCAATAAGCACTTTGCTCACAACTTGGCAGGAGCCATATGGCTTCCTTCTTCCTATCTTGGCGATCATGTGATCATCATGCTCTTGGATATGCAGAGTCTTTGCAGACCCAGATCAACTGTGCAAAGAGTGTCATGGCTAGAGATAAGCAAGTTCAGGTTCACACAAGCTTAATCTGCTCAGCATTTTAATCCTGCTGCCTGGAGAAGATGGATGCCACCCTCACCTTAAACATGAATACAGCCTATATTCCTCACTATATCCCAAATAATACGCCAGCCTTAGTTAGGGCATGTTCACAATGACCAAATTCGGCAGAATTCCGCCTGCCTTAGTGTCAAAGTGTGTCTATGAAAGGGCTCGAACACCTCCGCTCTCCTCTCAAAGAACTGACATGTTAAAGGGGTTGTCCGGCGATAAAAAATTATTCACAGAATAACACACATTACAAAGTTATACAACTTTGTAATGTATGTTATGTCTGTGAATGGCCCCCTTCCCCGTGTCCCACCACCCCCACCCGTGTACCCGGAAGTGTGGTGCGCTATACATTACCTGTCACGTGCCGACCACGGTCTCCGATCCTCAGCAGTGACGTCTTCTTCGGGAGGCCAGCGGATCTTCCCGAGTGCCGGCCGCCCTCTGCAGCGTCATCCGAAGCTCAGCCGCGATTGGCTGAGCATAACTGTGCTCAGCCAATCGCGGCTGAGCAGCTGATGACGTGGCCGCGTCGTCAGCCGCTCAGCCGCGATTGGCTGAGCACAGTTATGCTCAGCCAATCGCGGCTGAGCTTCGGATGACGCTGCAGAGGGTGGCCGACACTCGGGAAGATCCGCCGGCCTCCCGAAGAAGACGTCACTGCTGACGATCGGAGACCGTGGACGACACGAGATGCGGTGAGTATAATGCACCACACTTCCGGGTCTAGCGTGGGTGGGGGGAAACACGGGGAAGGGGGCCATTCAACGACATAACATACATTACAAGGTTGTATAACTTTGTAATGTGTGTTATTCTGTGAATAATTTTTTATCGCCGGACAACCCCTTTAATTCTTTGAGCGGAGGCACACGAGCCCTTTCATAGACACACTGTTTAAAAACTGAGGCAGGCGGGATTCTGCCGAATTTGCTCAGTGTGAATGGGCCCTTACACAGGAAATTAGCAATAATGATAAACGCATGCAATGTTAAAAGGTACCCCGAAGGGGTGTGGGGGGGAGTGAACACACAAAAATAAATAAAAATGAATAGACAAATTAAAGTGTCACTGTCGTTTTTAAAAACTGTTGATGTCATAGAGACATGTCAAAAGTTTTAATTGGTCTGGGTCTGAGTGTTCATACCTGTACCAATCAAGAGAACAAGTGGGTCTCTATAGCACGTGTCTGAACACTCAGACTGATCAAAACTTTCGACATGTCTCTATGACATGTCTAGAGTTTTTACAAACAACAGTGACACTTTAAACAAAACATAAAAAAAAACAGCCCATTGTCAGCTTCTGGTCCTGTGCCCGTATGAAAATGACCATAACAGGATAGAAAAATGAAAAATAATATTTTTTTAATAATTTTTTCCCAATAGACCAAGAATAAATAGACCAAGAATAAAAATGTACTCCTAAAAATGACATAAAAATAAAGCCTTATGCATCACAGAAAAAAACGCTGCTAAAATGATCTGAGTAACCGAATAAAACTTTGCTTTTTAAATCTGTATGTATATTTGTGTGTATATATATATATATATATATATATATATATATATATATATATATATGAGGAGGAGGAGGAATGGACCTGGTCTAGTAATGGTTACGTTAACACATACAGTCTAAAAATACAAAGACCATAAAGTAAAGCGACTTCCTGTGCTGCTGAATAGGGCTATATTGCTGTGTAGAAAGCAGTTCTAAAATAACATGAAAGGAATCAGGAATGTGCTATAATATCAGAGCTATAAATCTTTGAAAAGAAAGCAGCACTCAGCACTGACCACTCAAGCCATCTGCTGAGACTCTCTAAAATCATTTGTGACTTACTCAATATCCTTCCGCACGGATCCCAAGAGGTCTTCTCTTTCTCGAATTGCCTGGAAATTAGCTTTTGTTTTGTGGAATTCATGTGTGTAATCCTGTAAAATAACAATCTCATCTATTAATAAATGGATTGCATTATAGTTAATAGCAAGTGTACATGCACACAGATTAATATGTTATAAGGAATCAAGTAGAACTAAGAAGCAGAGTGTAACCGTCATTCTTACATTGCTCCAGCCTTCATCCTATATTGCCATGGATGAGAGTTATCAGATACTTGAAGACTGAACTCCAGAGTAATGAAAAGCCCATGAACTATACATGAGTTCTAAAAGGAAAATGGATGAAGCTTAAAGGGCATTTCACAGTACAGAAAAGTGATTTCACTTTTTAACTTATTTGATCTATAGGGATGTGACTACTGGGAGGGAGTAATTGGCTCTTTGACATTTTCTCTGCACAGCGCCTCACCTGACCGAGCATGGAGCATACAAGTGGGACCTAGCCCCATTAAAACATATAGAGCAGAGTTGCTGAACCTTGCTGTGTAAGTACACAAATAGGCCGCTGCGCTCCGCTAGTGATGCATCCCTTTTATTCTAGTCATTGCCGGGATCCCATTATACATCTCAAAGGGGTTATCCAGTGCTACAAAAACATGGCCACTTTCTCTCAGAGACAACACGACTCTTGTCTCCAGTTCAGGTGGGGTTTGCAATTAAGCTCCATTCACTTCAATGGAACTAAGCAGCAAAACCCCGCCCAAGCTGGAGACAAGAGAGGGGCTGTCTCTGGAAGAAAGTGGCCATGTTTTTGTAGCGCTGGAGAACCCTCTTTAAAATTTAACTTACTAAAATTCACTTTAAGCAGAACGATGGAAGATTTAGAGGGCAAAACTGTGAATGCAGTTCTAGAGTCTAACACAATAAACAGGGCTGAGCCCATCTACTCAGGCTCAGGCCCTCATACACCAAACAATTACTGTCCGATAATTGTTCGGTGTAATAGCGCATGGTAAAAGACCGCGTGGTCTTTCAAAATCATGATAGTGACGGTCTGCCGCTCATCCGTGCAATAGTAACTGCAGCAGCGGACCATCACTGACTTCAATAGGCAGCCCGCACGATCTAAGGACAGTCCAGGGAGCCCCTCCCGCTGTTCCCTGCTTGCTGTCTGTGCGTGTAAAGGCACAGACAGTGAGTGGGGAACGAGGGGGAAGCGATCACTGATCTGACAGGTTGGCACTTGCTTCCCCCTCATTATCGTGCCGTGTAATACGGCCTTAAGGGCTAGCGACTTACCAACAATGTGCTCATTACAAACCACAGGGTCACAGTACATGCAGCAAAGCTCTTCCATATTCATAGCAGCGTTTTGCATTTCTTTTCTAGTTCCCCATGTTCTAGTGGTAGAAACGGCACTGCCTCGCTCTTGTCTACCATCAGTCACAGCAGTGTTCCCAACTTTCCACAGTAGTTATAGCAGAGCAATACATTGTTCTTTTTTCATCCCTTACAAGAGTTGTCCCTCTTTACCTGCAGATGTCACAGCAGGACTTCTACTTCATTTTTAGCTCCTAGAGCTAATACCAGAGCCCCCCTATCTTTAGGGGCCAGTTTACACTGAGCAAATTTGGCTTGTCTATGGGAGGGCTTGCATAGAGGAGAGAGGATGAGTGCGAGCCCTCCCATAGACACACTGTTTGACACTGAGGCAGGCGGGATTCTGAATTTCCGCCAAATTTGCTCAGTGTGAACTGACCCTAACAGTGACAGCAAAGATACTCACTACCTTCCAGCATGCCATTTGTCAGCACTGTCCTTCTAGTCACCAACCGCACCGGGATATATCTGGTGTACAGAATTTTATTGATTTCATTCACCTCTGACGCTAGCAGGCCCAGCTTGTTAAGTTTAAAGGTAAATAAAGTTTATAAAAGTTAATAATAAAGTTTATAAAGTTGATAATAAAGTTTATATAAGTTGATAAACTTATCCCCCATCTACAAGATATGGGATAGCAGCTTAATCATGGGGGGTCCAGCTGCTGGGATCCCCACTGATCGGGAATGGGGACAAAACTGCTCATGAGATGAACACTACACAAAGCATGTGTGCACCCTGCGCTCCATTCATTGTCTATGAAGTAGCTGATCAGTGTTGAATATGGTGCTCTGCGGTACCATACACAACCACCTGTGGGAAAGAAAGGTGACGTTTGGGAAAAACAGCAGCCTTGTTTTTCTAACCCTGCATAATTACCTCACCCCGGTTAGACTGTGTAAAATGGGCAAGCGTACTACGACAGAGTGCCATAGACCGAAACATCTGCACTTCGCACATCTAGGAGTGTCCTGTGAAGTGTTGAATTTACTTGATAGGATTGTTTGGCACCCAATAGAACACTCTCCAAAATGCTGCCTCTTGGGTATATTAGATGAAGAAGTGTGGACGATATTTTTGGGAGAATCTTTATTTTTGTCTCATAAGGCCATAGCAATACACTCGATGGACCATAGGTCTCTGGTGTTGCTGGAATGGCTGGCCCTGGTTAATACTGCCACATCTTAAGAAGACCTTGTGTTCAAACATAGAGGATGTCCCTGTATATTTTGTGAAGTTTGGGGCTCCTGGTGCGATTCCTCGCAAATTAATTATACAGTCACTTGATATACTACTTTGAGGGACTCATTGCTTACTTGCTATACCTGAGAACGGTGTACGTATTATATTGGGGGGGAAAGGGGTAACAGTTAGTGTTGCCGCTCAGAGACGTTGGACATTGTCAAGCCTTGATCCTTGTTTGTGGAGGTTTTTCCCTTTTTTTAGGGTAAGGATTGTGTGCAGCTTTGAGTCAGTTGACCCCCTTTATGGGGATTTGTTTCTATATAACGTTACAAAATATTACACATTGTGTGTACTCCGCCCTTATTGTACTGTATCTGTTTTCCCTATATTGATCCTTGATCTGCGATCTCTGGATCGGTACTGTCATATCATGTCATGTACAATCTTAATAAAATACATAAAAAAAATGGCAGTTTCTGTAACCTACCTGCAGTATATCTCTGTGCCTCTGCAATGTGTGCATTAGTGCTGCATTTATTGATGTCACGCCAGCTGTGCTGCTGTACTCTGCCATCTTGTCATTCACCCCGGTAAGCTGAAAAAAATCACAGATAAATGAAAGGTTTGGAACAAACAGTAAATCAATTTACACCTGTATTACCCTCTGTTCTATAGGACTACACATGGTTTTATTTATCTACCCATTCCGGCAATCTCACTTCTCCATCTACTTTATGTTTTCCAGTACATGGCGGCTGCTTCATGTGCCAGGCTGTTATGTTGCTCTTTTTCAGAATTATTGTAGCTTACTTGGCCACATATACAGTATACCTGAACCCTGAAGAAGTACCTGTCCTCAACATACCTGTCCTCCACATAGGGAGTGATTTACAGCTTCCAGCTGTTTACTTTTCTATTAAAGGGAACCTGTTGTTAGTTTAAAAATACAGGCAGCATGAACCATTCACAGATGTACTGCTTCAGAGTAATCATAGATGTAACTTTGGCAAGGAATAGAGCTTTAAATCATTAGGATGGAGCCCGGCCCTGATTGACAGACCTCTATACCTATTCATGCATGGAGAGAGATCTGTCGGTCAGGGCCAGGGACCATCCTGATGCTCAGAGATCCTTTTTCTACCAAGTTACATGATGACTCAGAAGTAAAACAGCCATTCAGATTACCCCATGGATCACTGCAATAAGGGACCCTATCAGGAAAATTTCATTCTGCTTGTGGTTCAGACAGCATGATACTCATAGGTTCCCTTCCACTTATTACTGTAACTTCAAGGGGTTTACCGATTTAACCTAGCTTGCCCCCTATCCACAGGATTTAAAGTGACATTGTCACCCACTTTCCATATAAGGAGTTCTCAGCACCATTCTTAAAGGAAACCAATTGGGCTGATATGGTTCCCTGAACCGATGTATACAGCTCCTGCAGCAACCGTGGCACGTACCGGCCGCGGCTGAAGCAGGAGCTGTATACCCGAAAAAAAGCAGTTTAATCACCCAGGCGCGTGACAGGCAGCGGCGGGGAAGTAGTCATCTGGGCAGCTCCCATCCGTGTCTAGTCACCGCTCTCTGCCTGTCAGCGCGCTCCGAGGGGATGAATGACAGGCAGAGAGGTCCTTTACTGGCCTCTCTGCCTGTCAATCATCCCTCGAAGCGCTGTGACAGGCAGAGCGAGGTGACTTGACAAGGGTATGGAGCCGCTGCTGCTGCAGGAGCTGTATACAGCGGTTCAGGGAACCATATCAGCCCGACTGGGTTGATTGGTTTCCTTTAAGCTTATATTCTGGACATTTCATATCTTACAATATAAAGGATTTCTTTGTGGTCTCTCCCCTCAAAAATGCATGTTATGGTTTGTGGACAGTACCGTATAGGCAGGGTTTTACGGCCGTAGTGCCAAATATTTCCACCCACATCGTCGCCATAGGCACCACCCATCCATGACGTCATTTAGGCTCTTGCCCCTCTGTAGCCATTGGACTGGGCTGACTTAGACGCCTAGGCTCTGCCCCCTCTAGGTTGACCCATTCCAATGGTTGCAGAGGGGGTGCGGCCTAGATGCAGATGATATCACAGAGGGGCCCAGTCTACGGCACCAATATGGGCGGGGATATGGGGCACAACTCCCCTATGGCACTGTCCAACAACTCTAACATGCATTTTTGAGTTGATAGACCACCAAGAAATCCTTTATTCGGTAAGATATGAATTGTTCACAATAAAAGCTTAAAGTGACACTGTCACCCCCTTTGTTCATTCTGACATCTCTACACAGGTGTAAAGGGTAAATTTAGTGTTTTTCATACCTTATTTCATATCATATGTCATGGTGCTTGTTCAAGTAAAAAGTGTCTTTTTATCATCTGCAGATTGTATTAAGTGGGCGTGGCCTCGCGGCACTAGCGCCACATAACCCCGCCCACAACGGCACAATTGGCCCCGCCCCCTCGCCGGCCATTGGAACAGGCTGGCCGAAAGGTCTAGACTCCACCCCCTTTACGTTGGACAACCAATGGGCGTCAAGGGGGCGGGGCCAACCGTGCCGTTGTGGGCGGGGTTATGTGGCGCTAGTGCCGCGAGGCCACGCCCACTTAATACAATCTGCAGTTGATAAAAGGACACTTTTTACTTGAACAAGCACCATGACGTATGATATGAAATAAGATATGAAAAACACTAAATTTACCCTTTACACCTGTGTAGAGATGTCAGAATGCACTAAGGGGGTGACGGTGTCACTTTAAGAAGGGTGCTGAGAATTCCTGATATGGAAACGGGGGGCCAATATCACTTTAAGGGAGCACTGTTTTTTTCCAGTGGGAGTTAATAGGTGACTTTGCCACTGTACGCAATTACAGCAATACGTTTTGGTGCATACAAAGATTTTCTTTGTATACCAAGATAGTACACAAGTAACACAACATACCTTTGTAAGAAGCTGCTCAATCTCGACAGCCATGGTTTCGAACATGTGATCCTGACTCGATCCATTTAGGAGTGGAGTTGTGTCAGAACTGCGGGCATGAAAAGCACAATTTCACATTTTCAACCATAAACCAGGTGCATAGAGGTTGACACATTTTCAAAAAATGGTATGCATATGACATCTTCCTATACAAGAGCCAAATTTGCATACAGGACTTAAAGGCGTAACCTCATCTCAACTAATATAGTTATAATTGTAAAACTCATGCAAATACAATCATTTAGCAACTTGCCTCCTTCGCCTGATTTGCCGCTCTTTTTCTCCCACTGCTTTTAGAGCAGAGTGGAGGTCAATAACCTACACACAGCACTGTCAACAATAGGATGAAAAGAGCAGCATATCAGGAGAAGGAGGTACACTTACAAAATGAAATTATTTGCAAAAACTTGATGAGCCCTTCAAGTATAACTATGTTAGTTGAGATGGGAATACCCCTTTAAAAAGGTTATGTATAGCGAACATAACTTTTCAAAAAATCTGATTTGTTAAGCCAGGACAAGCTAGTTTCTGTGCTCGAGCACATGCATTTTGTAAAACTTACAGACAGACATGAAAGAAGAAGGAAAAGCAAATCAATGTATATTATTAGTGCGCTTAGCTGTCTGCCTAATGTTATAATGGTTTCTCAGTATTAGTCTACCATCTCTTTCTAACGTCATATCAGTGAGTGCAGTAAAGTAAGCCTAAAATTGCTTCATTTATAATGCAACTTAATGCATTTGACAATACAGGAACTCCCCCACCTTCTAATAGTAAATATTCCAAAATTGGCAAGTACACTTTAAAGTGGCTTAAAGTGTCACTGTCGTTTGTATAAACTTTTGATATGTCATAGAGACATGTCAAAAGTTTTGATCGGTCCGGTTCTGAGTATTCAGACCTGTACCGATCGGGAGAACGAACTGGGAGAAGATCGTGCTGTAGCGCATCCTCTCCCCGCTCTGTATTAGGAAAAAAAAAAGTCAGGGTCCATAGACTTACATTATGAGCCCAACTCTTTTTTTTCCTAACACTGAGCGGGAGAGGACTGGCTGCAGCTTCGGTCTTCTCCCCGACCTGTATGGATGTGAACACTCAGACCCCGATCAATTAAAACCTTTGACATGTCTGTATGACAGAAAAATTTGTGATCCAACAGCAGTGTCTAATAAGTTCTGGAGAGTGTCGGTGGAGCATAATGGATGCACGCTGGAGTGTCAGTTATCCTGGGAAGCGACAAGCAAGAAGTCATCCAACAGAGTCCAAGTTCAGTTTGAGATCTTCTGAGGTCGAAATGTCGCTTGTCTGCTCATGGATTTGCAATAAACTGAAGATCTCAGACTGAATTTGGATGCTGTTGTACTCCTCACTTTAAAGCCCAGGGAAAATTTTGAGTAACATACTGAATTGTCCCCCAAAAGTTAAACAAATCACCAATATACACTTATTACGGGAAATGCAAATGAAGGGGGAGATTTATCAAAGGGTGTAAAATTTAGACTGGTGCAAACTGCCCACAGCAACCAATCACAGTTCCTCTTTCCTTTCAGCAGAGCCTAAAGCTGAGCTGTGATTGGTTGCTGTGGGCAGTTTGCACCAGTCTAAATTTTACACCCTTTGATAAATCTCCCCCAAAGTGATTTTTTCCCTGCACTTACTACTGCATCAAGGCTTCACTTCCTGGATAACATGGTGATGTCACTTCCTGGATAACATGGTGATGTCACTTCCTGGATAACATGGTGATGTCACTTCCTGGATAACATAGTGATGTCACTTCCTGGATATGGTGGTGATGTCACAACCCGACTCCCAGAGCTGTGTGGGCTGTGGCTGCTGAAGAGGATGATGGCAGAGGGACACAGGGCACTGGGGGACACTGAGCATCCATCTGCCATCATCCTCTTAAGCAGCCGCAGCCCGCACAGCTCTGGGAGTCAGGTCGTGACATCACCATGTTATCCAGGAAGTGACATCACCATGTTATCCAGGAAGTGACATCACCATGTTATCCAGAAATTGAAGCCTTGATGCAGTAGTAAGTGCAGGGAAAAAGCACTTTATGTGCATTTTCCATAAGATGTGTATATTGGTAATTTGTATAACTTTTGGGGGATAACAATACTTTACTAAATATTTTCACCGGACTTCTCCTTTAAGTCTTTATGACATGTCAAAAGTTTTTACAAACAACAAGTACACTTTAACTGCTGCAGAAGGCCAGTTAGGATTGGTTATGTGCATCCTGTAAGAGCTTTGTGTTGTGGACACACAGTGTTGGCTACGTTCACACAAATAAAAATAAGAGAATACTGCTGTCGAACGCAGATGTATTTTGAATCTTAACATGTGCTATACCTGTACAACAGCTGACTGTCAAAAATCATCCAACTAGCAAGCATTCCAGGATTCCATTATCCAATACACTGAGGACTTCTGCATACTATACTTATATCCTGTAAAGGCACTAGCAGTCATCAGATGCAATATACCAGCCAGTGCATCACAGGACAGCCTGCCAGGAGTTTACATGGTTTACAAGCTACTTGATTGACCCACTTCCCTGATGAACCCACTGAAACAAGTAGGGAAAACGCGTTGGTAGCTAAGGGACACACTGTTATATATACACTCTGAGGAATAAAACTCTAGACCAGTGTATACTGACATATCGTATGGAACGTAGACTGAGGGCTAATTTAATACACTGACAAACACTAAGTTCAGTTTGAGTCTGCGCTAGCTGTGCTGGCCTTAAAATATCCTTTACACGCCATAACCTTTTTCTTGTTGCTATTTACATCTACTAGCCTATTAGGCATTTGAATTTTTATGTTGCTCTGCTGATCATAGAGCATAAAGCAATTGTATTTATTATGTCACTCTGCTAATCTGCTATTTGCCATTTTGACAAACCATTACGTTGCTGGTTGTAGCAAGGATCTATCTAAAAAATAAAAAAAAAAGTATTAGGAGAACCAACATGGCACGCAAAGTACCTGTGCCACAGAAGTCATCCACTATCTAGAGTAGGGGTAGCCCCTTTGTCTTTTTGACTTTGTGGGCGCCCAGACCAGGGTGTCTCATAGTGACTAGGCAGGACATAATAAGCAAACGTATCTATGGTTCACAACTGCACTGTTACCTTATCAGACAACTTTGGCTGCCGAGGCATGATGGGAATTATAGTTTTGCAACAGCTGGAGGGCTGAAGGTTCCCCATCCTTGCTCTAGGGCAAGTAGTAATTTCCATCGCTGCCTGCTCTGCTAGTAGTTCTAGTTGAGCGAGTGGTGATAGCAATCACCATTGGCTGGGCAGAGGCAGCCTCTAAATTGAACCCTGCTCTATATAGTGCTGTGCGGCAGGGCTTGAGCAGAGCAGGGGATCGGGAACTGCAAGATTAATACAGCCCTGCATTTCCTGACACAAACATTGGTGGCAGCAGAGGGCCCCTTTATAAATGTCCACAATGCTTTTTTTGGTTGACATTTTCATGCGCTGACACTGGGTAGTTATCGTGATAGTTAGGCTGCATTCGCACGTTCCGTGTTCCGCATGAAACACGGATGTGGAATGCCTGTAACGGACTTCTCTCCCCACCCAGGCAGCATCTGTGATAAGATGCTAGGAGTGGGAGAACTGTACAGATATGCACTGCAATGAAAGAGCTGCGCGGCTGATTCATTACAGCGCGGCGCATGTCCGTACAGTTCCTCCGCTCCCAGCATCTTATCACAGAAGCTGCCCGGGTGGGGAGAGAAGTCCGTTACAGGCACTCCACGTCCGTGTTCCGTGCAAAACACGGAACGTGTGAATGCAGCCTAACTAAAACGATAACTGCCCAGTGACAGCGCACGAAAATGTCGACCACAAAAGCATTGTCGACATTTATAGATTGTTTTTCATCTTGATTGGTCAGCAAAATAAAAGCAAAATACAGCAGGAACATGGAATGTGTGAACAGTGTAAACAGACAGGAAATATTAATGGGAAAGAGAGATGTTTATAAAGGAACAAGAGATAAATGAAATTAAAAATTGGGGTAGTACCTATACCTGTCGCGTCTTCCCTCTCTGGAGTTACTGTGGGAGTAGCTTGTACACAGTTTGCTAAAAGAAACTAATTTGAGGTCTAGTTCATTTTCCAGTTGTCTGGCCTGCTTCCTCAGGTCTGTTAATGGGGGAAAAAAAAGAAATACAAAGTTACATCACCACATCATGAACAGAGAGCTTTAAAGAGGGTTTCTGGGTTGACTACAAATTGCAGACAGAAAAATAAATAAACTATGCTCCTAAACTATACTCCCCTCTTTGGTCGCTCCAGATCCAGCACTGTGCTGCTCCAGAATCCCTGTTAGAGGGGTGCCAATAATCTGCCCATCTAGTGTAAATGGGACCATGCAGCCAATCACTGGGCTCACTGGTCACATGGAAGTGATGCTGCACTGTTGGGACCAGTGACTGGCTGCAGGGAGTATATGGAGAAAACATCAGGGCAATACCACTGGAGATTCCGGAGCAGTAGTGGAGCTGGACTGGGAATGACTGAAGGGGTGAGTATGTTTTTTTTTTGTTTTTTTTTTCTCGCGCGATCGCTGCTGCCTACCATTATTTTGCAAATTTACAGGCATTGTCTTCATGTTAGAAACCTCCCCCCACCTTTCAGACACATAGAAAGTATAACAGAAAGTAAACTCTGTTAAGAGGAAAGAATAGAATTCCATCAGCTCCAGCATCACCGGGTAGCCAGTGCACACAGAAGTCTATGGGCCCTATTCCACCGGACGATTATTGTTTGCATAATCGTTAACGATTAACAATCTCAAACTACCGCTATTGCGAAAGACCTGAAAACGTTCACTCATTTCCATGGAACGATAATCGTTACTTATGATCGTAATTGCGATCGTTTTTTCTTCGCTATATATTCGCTATTGCGTTCGTATCTATTGCGAACGACCAAACGATGTCTTATTCAGTGCGAACGATTTGCGAACGCTTTGCGAGCGAGCAACAATAAAAATAGGTCCAGGTCTTATAAAGCGATCAACGATTTCTCGTTCGGTCGTTAATCGTTAACTGCATTTCAACCGAACGATTATCGTTTAGATTCGAACGATTAAACGATAATCTGAACGATAATCGTCTGGTGGAATAGGGCCCTATAGCATCTTATTGATTCTAGAGATAAATGGCAACGAAGCAGAGAGTGCAGATCTTGTACACGGAGTTCCATGTTCCACCAGAAATGTATGTCAGGAATAATAACCAATGTATGTATACTTGTCAGGGACCAAATGTGATACTCAGCCTGAGCAATTTGTAGCATTTCACGGTTTATTGCGATAATTCAGTGTGTACATGAGTATCTCAGCAGTTATTCACAGAAGAAGAAGCTCTGACTACATTCATCTCTGCCTCAAATCACAGATTTTTTTAAAGGGGTTATTCAGGATTAGAAAAACATGGCCTCCTTTTTTCTAGAACTGCCACCGCTCCTGTCCTCAGTTTGGGTGTGGTATTACAGCTCAGTTTCACTGAAGTTAAAGGGGAACTATCAGCAGGCAGGTTAGACAAATCTAACCTGCTGATAGCTCCCCAGTGGGCACATGGCGGTGAGGATGAAGGTATGTCTCTAACATTCCTCCTCAGCGCGGTTCCTGTGCTGTTAGTTCTGCCCAGCAAGCTGTTAGCACTACTGGGAGTGTGGCTTCGAGCACAGATCCCCACCCCACCCCCCCGGATGATCATCACTGGAGGGGACGGCCTGGGGGTGAGTAGCCACGCCCCAGTGCTCCTAAAGGCTTACCCCGCACAACAAGAAGCACAGAAATGGTGGTGACGATAGTGTAAAGGCCCTATTCCACGGAGCGAATATTGGCCGTACGGATGATAATCGTCCCGTGGAATAGAGTGCAACGATCAGCCGATATCCTTCATGTCGGCTGATCGTTGCAGTCGCTTGTTTTTCAACATGTTTTCAACATACAGCAACGATCTTCTGCCGTCGCTCCGTTGAATAGGAGCATCGGTAGCAGACGCTGCTGTATCCTATGGGCAGCCCCCTTGAAGCCCCTCCCGCACTCACCCGCTTGCTGCAGCTGCGTTGAATAGCGGTCGTTTGCTCCTCTAGACAGCCCGTGGAATAGGGCCATAAGGCTGGGTTTACACTACGTTTTAGCAATTCGTTTTTTTCATCCGTTTTTTCCAAAAAACAGATGAAAAACTGCTGAAAAAACGGATGCAACTGTGTGCATCCGTTTTTCTATTGACTTTCAATTTAAAAAAGAAACGGATCAAAACGGATTCGGTTTTTTTGACGGACACAAAAATTAGGTCGACCACGTTCTTGTGTCCGTCAAAAAAAACGGATCCGTTTTGGTCCATTTTTTATTTATAATGGAAGTCAACGGAAAAAAACGGATCAAAACGGATGCACACAAATGCATCCGTTTTTTTCAGCAGTTTTTTGTAAAAACGTAGTGTAAACCCTGCCTAAGAGACATACCCTCTTCCTCAGTGCCACATGGCCACTAGGGAGCTGTTAGCAGGTTACATTCATCTAATCTGCTGATAAATCCCCTTTAAAGTGGTTATCTGTTTGATCAAATAGTTTGCTAAGATCCTCACTTTTCTAAAAAAAAAAAAAAAAAAAAATGTATATTTTAATTTTTAACATCTACAGAGCAGGTGTTTGCCATGTGTACAGTGGGAGGAGTATATACAGTAAGCCCTTGCACCTGTGGGTTTCTGTTGCACCTTCTGTTTTTTGTCTGTACTTAAAAAGAAAACTCCCACGGGAATGTGCACCAGCAGCCTTTTCTCTCCCATTCACTTTCCATGAAGACGCCGAGGAGGAAGAAGGCCCGGACCGCCCCCCGGCTCTGACGTCGTCGTCACCAGATGGCGCCCGGGAGAAGAGGACCATGAGGACCAAAATTGGCAATGTATACATTCTTTAACTTCCGGGGGGGGGGGGGGGGTTGGGGGCCAGACCGGTTATTTAACCACATATAATGTGTGTTAAATAAGCCCCCCAAAAATTTTCATGGGAGTGGTCCTTTAAGCCACAAGCAGCGTGCTACCTGCAGTGTGAACAGAGTCATAGATATGGACAGAGGGGGCAGCAGAGAACACTGTGTCAGACTGGAAAGAATACACCACTTTCTGCAGGACATACAGCAGCTGATAAGTACTGGAATACTTGAGATTTTGAAATAGAAGTAAATTACAAATCTATATAACTTGTTGCACCAGTCCTGTAATCCAGGCATATGGATGGGGTATTTGATGACCACAAACAGATGTAACTATGGTTCAGCAGGATAGCTTTCCCACATAACCAGCCATAGGGATTAATTTTCTACCGTTCTACCATTTACCTGAGCAGAAATAGAAATAATAACATACTAAAAAAAATGCAGACCGACAAATCTTAGATCGCCCTTTGTGGTATAATATTATAGTGAGATATAAAAATAAAAAAAACAGCAGAAAAAGACCATCTGCTCCTTATGTATTATCTTTACTATTATTATGTTTTATTATTATATTTTACTATATATAGATGCCAACTCCTCCATCATGTTTTCACTCTACATGCACAGTATACACTGGAACCCAATCAAAAAGGGTCGCTGATGTATCCTGCAGTGCAGTCCCAACAATCCCGCAGACTTTAACGGACCAACGTAACTAACTAGCGACTATGATTGGTCTATTTTCAGAACCCCGTGATCAAGCTCTGGGATGCGAAACGTGCGTTGGGGAGAGAGAGTTTCCCACAGACCATCGAACACTGAGGTATATTTAATTGCACTTGCACTTTACTCCTGGTTGTTTGGAAGCTGATTGCCCGGCTGGGATTTACCCAGGAGGGATACTTTTATGTCAGGGAGTTCAGAGGTGATTCGTTTGCAGCACTTGCACTTTATACTCATTCTTATCTTCCCCTGCTGATATCTATATGCTTCCCGTATAAATTAATGTGTTCAGGTGAAGATCTGTGTGGACCCATACCATTTCTGCATTTCTGCTTATATATTATATATGTTTTTAATCATGTCATTTTTGGATTACATTTAATAAAGGTTTTGTGATTTGAATATTTATTTGTGTAGGATTTTTCTGTGGTATACAGGTATCCACGATACAGCATATTGGTCTTTATAGGATTTATATATTTTCAGAACATACACATTAATTTTGCAAGATTCAATAGTGTAGCAGACGTTACTGAGGTCCCACAAACTTAGTGTTTATTTTCACAGAGTTGTCAGAAGGCAGTCACTAGTTGACAACATCAGTCCATAAAGGTCTATGAAGCTGCTGACACTACACAGAGATATGCCAGCCACCTTTTTAATAGGTTGTTGATGTATACTGCAGGTGTGGGGTGAAAATATGATGGGAATATATGAAATACAGAAAGCCCAGTGCTGAGTGGAGCAATAAAATCTTCCTTCCTTTAAATGCGTTCACGAATGGATGTGTGATGGTAGGTGACATCACATGACCAATGGTAAACACATAGGGGTACGGTTCTGCCCACATGTGTTCATCAGCAAGTGGAAACACGGCCTAAGTCTAAGCTGATATGTTTTAGGCTTAGGACCTTCCACCCTTTTACAGATCTGTCTCTGGACCCGGTCTATTTTATATCAATGATTGTAGACACACCTGCCAGCAGAAGAACCATGTGCAAGAACAACACATTACATAGAACAGATTAGTTGCAGGACTTTCTGACTGTCCCATTCATCTGAATGGGGTGTGTACAAACCTAAGAGGTTATGGCCAAGGCAACCTCAGATCACCATTATTCCACGGAAAGAGGATTCCATTACAGAATGTTACCGCTTATGGCTCCAAGACATCACCAATACCGGGGGATTTAAAGGGGTAGTGCGATGTAAAAGTTTTTTCACTAAATAACACACATTACAAAGTTATACAACATTGTAATGTGTGTTATTTATGTGAATGGCCCCCTTCCCCATGTTTCCACCCCACGCCACTAGACCCGGAAGTGTAATTCTGCATGCTCACAGAATTACTGTCGACCCCTTCAGTGACGGCCGCCATCTTGGGACGATTACGTCATTCCTTAGGAGGCTGGTGAAGAGTGACACTGCACTACCCCTTTAAAGGAAACTGTGCAGCAAAGAACCAAAAGATAAAGTGGACCTGCTGCTAAATAATTCCAGCCAATTTTTTTTTTTTTTTTTTTTTAACATCCATAGTGCTTCCTGGTGCCGAGGTTTTTGGCCAATATGTAAATGAGGCGCAGCAACATCAGTCTACACAGAGTGGGTGTCCTGTATGAGAGAAGGGGCCGAAAGTTGCTGGACGATGCTGCAGTGGAGGACTGATTCAGGGTAAGAAGCCCTATGGTACTACCCTTATTTCAAGGGGCACTATGAGCATGTTAGACAAATCTAACCTGCTGATATGTCCCTACTGCACAGGGCACTGAGGAGGACATATGTCTCTTTCTTTCCTCCTCAGCGTTGTCCTTGTGCAGTTAGTCATGTGCTCCGCGGTCTGGTGAGACCGTTAGGAGCACTGGGGTACTGTTAGGTGCCCTGCCTGCCCCCATGATGCCAATCCATGCTGCCCCTGGCAAGCCTGCTCCATTGATTATAATTAGAGAGGGGTGGGCCAGCCGAGGGAAGATTGGCGCAATGGAGGTGGGCAGTGCTCTTAACGGTCTTACTGAACCGGAACGGCGCTGAGGAGGCATGTAAAAGACATACCGTCCTCCTCTGCATGTTCTGTTTGGTTTGAGAAGACACTGTGAGGTTTTTGGTCAATATGTAAATGAGGCGCAGCAATGTCAGTCTACATTCAGTGGGTGTCTGGTATGAGAGAAGAGGCCAAAAGTTGCTGGACGATGCTGCAGTGGAGGACTGATTTAGGGTAAGAAACCATTTTGTACTAACCTTACTTCAAGGGGAACTATCAGCAGGTTAGACAAATCTAACCTGCTGATATGTCCCTATTGCACAGGAGACACTGAGGGATGTAGGTATGTCTCTCACCTTCATCCTCCCCGTCATTACATGCATTTAGGGTCCATTTACACAGAAAGATTATCTGACAGATTATATGCCAAACATTTGAAGCCAAAGCCAGGAGTGGATTTGAAAAGAGGAGAAATCTCAGGCTTTCCTTTATGACCTGATCTCTGTTTGTACTCTGTTTCTGGCTTTGGCTTCAAATCTTTGGCAGATAATCTTTCTGTGTAAATGGACCCTTAGTTACTTACTCCTTGGTCCAGTAAGACCGTAAGAAGCACTGCCCTGTCCTCAAAGCACTGATCTGCCCTCAGCTGACCCACCTATTCTAATGATTATCAATGGAGCATGACAGATTGGCGCTATGGGGCCAGGACGGTGCTCATAACGGTCTTACCAGACTGCGCGGTAAACAACTAACTTAATGGGAACGGCGATGACGATAAAGGTAAGAGAAATACCTTTCTCCTTAGCGTCCCGGGTGCTAATAGCAGGTTAGATTAATCTAACCTGCTAATAACTTAAAGGGGTTATCCAGTGTGGGGACACTTTTTGGGGGGGACCAGGGAGAAGGTGGCTGAAATAAAAGACGTCCACTCACCTCCCCGGTTCCAGCGGCGGGTCACTCATCGCGGTGCTCCGGTCCCCGGCCGCTTCCTGGTGTCTGACGCCGCCCGAGATGCTACGTCTCAGGGCTGCTCAGCCACTCAGTGAAGGAGGCGGGATCCGTTTGAAGTCCGCTCGGATCCCGCCTCCTTCACTGAGTGGCTGAGCGGCCCTGAGACGTAGCGTCTCGGGCGGCGTCAGACAGCAGGAAGCGGCCGGGGACCGGAGCACCGCGGTGAGTGACCCGCCGCTGGAACCGGGGAGGTAAGTGGACGTCTTATTTCAGCCACCTCCTCCCCGGTCCCCCCCAGAAAGTGCCCCCATGCTGGAGAACCCCTTTAAAGTGACTGTACCACCAGGCCCAGGCTGAAGCACTGGAGGCGGGCCGACCCACCCTTAGTGGGAGGAAACCCCTGCTCCTCTATGATAGAATTCCATCGGTTTTAATGGAGTCACGTCATGGAGGGGCTGGGGTTTCTTCCCACTAAGAGTGGGTCGGACCGCCTCCAGTGCTTCAGCCTGGGCCTGGTGGTACAGTCACTTTAAAGGGGAATTAACAAAAGGCTGCTGACAGGTCTGCTCTAAGTTAGCTGTACACCTTCAATAGCTGTCATCCAAACGCTTGATTCACCAATATCTCTCTCTCCTCATACTCATTATTGTTCAGCATTGCCAAACATTCACATGTTCTCCAAAGTAGGGGTAAGCCGCTGCCACACACACACACGGCTTATCCCTCTTAGAACAAAAAGAATTGTGCAGTTGAAATCCAACCTGTCGACCCCTCTCTCCTCCTAAATAATCCACTAGAGAATAGCTGGGACTCAGCCCTGTATTTTAGGCAGTCGGGTGGTTTCAATGACTTTTTGTATGGGAGTCTTTAGTACCTGTCACAAAACAATGTAAAAACAGCTGAGGCATGTCCCTGCTGAGCTCAGGGGCCTGGGAGTCAAGAGACCAGGAAGTGGTGATCAGCAGAGGGGTGGTGACGGCGGATCAGGCAGACGAGTACTCTTACTTTCTTTATTTCTAGTCCCCGCCACAAATCCGTTGCTTGCTGTCAGTGAATGGAAACATTCTGGTTCACCCCTTAGTTGCGAAATCTTCTGATCCTCACACCGTCTCACTATAAGGCACAGCTTGGCCTGACCAAGACCTGATCCTGCCACGTGTGTAAAGAATAGGTTTAGAACAGGGATGAGGAACCTTCAGCCCTCCAGCTGTGGCAAAACTACAATTCCCATCATGCATGGACAGCCAAAGCTCTATACCCAGCATGATGGGAATTGTAGTTTTGCCACAGCTGGAGGGCCGAAGGTTCCCCATCGCTAGTTTATACCATGAATACTACAATGCTCTGATTCCCTGACAGCAAGCAAAGATCTTGAGCTTATCAGAAGTTTCAACAAGCTTTATTCACATAAAATATCCCCATCCGGAGACAAGACGCAACTAATAGGACCTGAGCGTCTCTTTATCGGATGACGGCTTCCCTGGCCACCACCATACGCCACATCACATGCTCCTATGTCACCTACAAATCCAGGTCAGGACATATCACGGATATCACGACATGTAGTGCTTGTATAATGAAATGTTCAGGAACTACCTCAAACACTCCATTAAAGTCTATGGGGAGCAGCCTGAGGGGATGCCAGGCCTCTAGGCCCTCCAGTACATGCCCCCTGGCTTCTCAGGTGAGGCTAGGGCAGATGTTCTTGTATCTAGGACATGTAACAGCTCTGTAATAGGAAAGTCTTCCTGGTTGAGGTATATAACACTACACTAATGGCTGACATCACCCCTCAGGAGATATAAGCAGGCGGCCAGCAGTCTAACCGGCCTCCCCCACACACACAGCTGCCGGTATATACGCTGCTCCCCGCCTCTAAGCTCCGTTTCTCACCTTCCCAGTAGTTACTGCTTCCCGCCGCCATCTTTGTTGTCCAACGTCACCCAGTCCGGCGAGTCGTTGATAGAGACTAGAGAGATTGGCTAGAGAGACGCTATGACGAGCCAAAGAGATTACCCACCCGGCGGCTGTGCGACAGCGACACCTGCTGGCAGGAAAGAGGTGTTGCTGCACTGTTTCCAAGGTGATGGTGTACAGAGCTAGTTGTACATTGTATTTAGGGGTTTATGTCATTTCTTGTGCTATCAGAGTCATATGGGATTGTCTGTGGTGACAAAATAATCTGATTTATATGGAAACATACAGGACTGACAGCAGAAAGACCATGTCGTCCATCTAGTCTGCCATTAAAGGGGTTATCCAGCGCTACAAAAACATGGCCACTTTTCCCCCTACTGTTGTCTCCAGTTCAGGTGTGGTTTGCAATTAAGCTCCATTTACTTCAATGAAACTGAGTTTCAAAACCCCACCCAATCTGGAGACAAGAGAGGGGGAAAGTGGCCATGTTTTTGTAGTGCTGGATAACCCCTTTAAATCACTTTTATTATTATTTTGGGATCTATAAGCAACCACACCACAATATTCATTGTCTAGGGAGCAGTCAGACCCCCTTGGTAGGGGGACAAGTGTTCCAGCCCAGAATATCCTTTAAATGTCCAGGGAAAATCCATCATTTTATGTTTTAGGGTCATTTTACTCGGTCGATTATCGTCCAGAGCTCCTGCAGCTGAGAATCCGCTCCGTGTAAAAGTGACAGCGATCGGCCGAAGACCAGGCAAACGCAAGGTTATCGGGTGATCCCATCTTTTGTGCATGTTCTCCCTGTTTAAATGGGTTTGTGCAGCCGAGAAAGATGAGAAACTGACAGCACAAATTTGTATACAATGGTACCTTGGTTTAAAAGTAACTTGGATTGAGAGCGTTTTGCAAGAAGAGCTCACAGGTTTTCAAAATTGTGACTTGGTTTAAGAGCATTGCTTTGGTTTAAGAGCTCCCTGTACTGGGTGGGAGAGGGAGGGGCATGGTCTGCATAGCGGGGTCTACAGCCCTGTACTCTGACCCAGGAAGTCTTCTTGACCTTCCAAATCATGGCAGATCTACTTCAGGCTGGGGTTTACATCAGGGGACAGGACTGTGGAGGTAATCTCTCCATAGCTGTAACCCCTCTCTTCCCAGACAGAGAGTGCTGCATGTATATGCCCACATCTGCCCTGCTTATTCCTTCATGCTCCCTGCAGTCTCTGTCAGCCCCTGTGTTTCCCATCCTCTCCATTCCTGCTATAATGTGCCTGCATTTACACTCAGCTATACACACTGCTGCTATAATGTGCCTGCACTTACACTCAGCCATTCACACTGCTGTTTAGAAAAGTTTCTGTCTCTGTCCTCCTGCACGGCTCTGTGATTGTAACTTCCTGATTGGTCCATGCTGAACACCCCCCCCCCCCCTTCTCCATTGCTGTCATGTGACCACACAGACCTCTGACAGCAGCCCTGCTTCTCTATTCTAGCCTGTTGTACTACAATACTGCATTATGGGGATCTGCATCTCCATCCTGTATCTATAAACTGCTGCTGTGTTATCAGGGTTATGCAGTTACTATACATTATACACCACATGCTGATTGCTATACTGTACAGTAACTTATATATCACATATCCAGCTGCTGTGTTATCAGGGTTATACAGTTACTATACATTATACCCCACATGCTGATTGCTATACTGTACAGTAACTTATATATCACATATCCAGCTGCTGTGTTATCAGGGTTATGCAGTTACTATACATTATACACCACATGCTGATTGCTAAACTGTACAGTAACATATATCACATATCCAGCTGCTGTGTTATCAGGGTTATACAGTTACTATACATTATATACCACAAGCTGATACTATACTGTACAGTAACCTATATATCACATATCCAGCTGCTGTGTTATCAGGGTTATGCAGTTACTATACATTATACACCACATGCTGATTGCTATACTGTACAGTAACTTATATATCACATATCCAGCTGCTGTGTTATCAGGGTTATACAGTTACTATACATTATACACCACATGCTGCTATACTGTACAGTAACTTATATATCACATATCCAGCTGCTGTGTTATCAGGGTTATACAGTTGCTATACATTATACACCACATGCTGATTGCTATACTGTACAGTAACTTATATATCACATATCCAGCTGCTGTGTTATCAGGTTTATGCCCTTACTATACATTATACTCCACATGCTGATTGCTATACTGTACAGTAACCTATAATATCACATATTCTACTATTTCTGAATGTTTTTTTATTAGTTCTACATGTTATTCAGAATAAAAAATGATTTTTGGGGTGTGGAACCAATTGTCTGCATTTCAATGATTTCTTGTGGAAATTCTTGCCTTGGTTTAAGAGTGGATTTGGATTACAAGCACAGTCCCGGAACGAATTATGCTTGTAATCCAAGGCACCACTGTATAGGATATGTATGTATCCGTGCTGTCAGTTTCCAGATAACAAGTAGCAGTCTATGCTTACCAGCCATGCTGCCTGTTATCCAGCATTTTGTTCTCACGCTGCCTGCTGTAACTTCAGGCCACCGGCCACCTGAGACTAATACAAAGACTTGGAAAGCTTATTGTATGAAAAATCGCCACAACAATCGCCACAATCGAACAACTAATGAAAATTAGTTTGTGTGTCGCTGATTGCATCTTTTGAGCTGGCCATAAAATCATTGTTAATTGTATGTACACATCATTTGTTCGTTATTATGTTCGTAACGACTATCATCCGTGTATTATGGTAAAAGATTTCAGGTCATTTGCGATAGTTAATTTGAGAAAACGAAAAATCACTTAGTTTAATAGGACCCTTAGGGCCTTATTCCACGGGCCGATCAATAATGTAAACGAGCGTCGATCTGTTAGATGGGCACTCGTTTACTGGGCCTATTCCACGGCCCGATGATCGTTTAGCGAGGGCTGAAGGGACATCATTACCAATGTCCTTGCAGCCCTTGCAGCATACATTACCTAGCAGGGCTTCTCCTCCGCACCCAGTGATTGGCTGAGCGGTCTGACAGCTCAGTGAGGCGCCACCGAAGCTGCTGCTGCGCCGTGGGACTGGGATGAAGACGGAGCGGAGGAGAAGCCCTGCTAGGTAATGTATGCTGCTTAAATCGTCGGTCGTCCGCGGCGCACTGCTATTCCACACAGCGATGCGCGGTGGGTGACCGATGATTTTAGGTTTGGGCTTAAATAAACGATCAGCCGATAACACAATCATCGGCTGATCGTTTCCTCTATTCCACCGAGCGATAATCAGCCGAATCGAGCCGAATTGGTCCATTATCGCTCCATGGAATAGGCCCCTAAGATTGCTAAAAAAATTTTTAAAAAGTGGGAAAAGTTGGGTTATAGCTCAGTGGTGATATATTTTGATAGTGCTCCTGAGACTGGAAGAACTGGGTTATAGTTCAGTGATTATGTATTGTGATACTGCTCCTGGGTTGTTCTTAGCCTGCAGCTGGGTTATAGCTAATGCTGGGTTTACACGGAGCGATAATTCGCCCGATCGGACGATTAATAACTTCGAAGTAACGATTTTTCTTTTATAACGATCAGCGTTTAGACGGAATGATATATTGTACGGAAAATTCATTTTGCCATCTTTTTGTGATCGCTTAAGCCTCTCGCACATAGGTAAAATAGGTGAACGACTGTTTACACAGAACGATCTGCGAATTTTTTAGAAAGACGATTTAAGAACATGTTCAAAGATCAAAATGAACGATTTATTGCTCGTCGTTTGATCGTTTGTTGCGTTTACACGTACGATTATTGTTCAAATTAGATCGTTATCGTGCAAATTCGCACAATAATCTTTCCGTGTAAACGCAGCATTAGTAATGATACCATAGTAATGTTGGATCCCGGGATTCTGTGCACCCTGTGTAACATGGCACACTTTTTGAGCCTGAATATGTTGGTTTACCCAGGGCCGTCTTTCCCATTGGGCAGGGTAGGCGGCTGCCCGGGGGCCTATGACTCATGGGGGGCCCCAGTGGCAGTCGCCTACCCTGCAGAAAGGGAAAGACCAGGGGCGGGCTGGGCCGGGGGCATGTGCCCCCCGGGCCGGTCTTCCTCACCATTAAGTGGGCCGCGACCCGCGTCCGACCCTCTGCAGTGGTTGAGACTGAGAGAATAGCGCGGCTGCCGCGCTATTCCCTCAGTCTCTTCCGGGCCTCAGTGATCCCCCAGGTGCCACAGACGTGCCGCGCGCAGGCACGTCTGCAGGCACCTACATCAGGTCCCCAGCGGTGACGTCACTTCCCTGACGCGCCGCTGAGGACCTGAGAGCGAAGAGAGGAGCCGCCGTGCTGCAGCAGCAGGGAGAAGCTGCTGCCGACTGAAGATCCGGGCCGAGGAGAGGTGAGTTGTATTTTTTATTTTTTATTTTTTAAACCCCTTCACATGTGGCCACACGGGGAGGGACGGGGGGGGGGGGGGTTTAGATGCACAGGGGGACTATCTTACATGGGAGGATGCAGGGGGGGGGCTATTCTTTATGGGAGGATGCACAGGGGGGGCTATTCTATAAGGGGGGTGCACAGGGGGGCTATTCTATAAGGGGGGATGCACAGGGGGGGGCTATTCTATAAAGGGGGGATGCACAGGGGGGCTATTCTATAAGGGGGGATGCACAGGGGGGGCTATTCTATAAGGGGGGGATGCACATGGGGGGCTATTCTACATAGGGGGATGCACAGGGGGGACTATTCTATAAGGGGAGATATACAGGGGGGCTATTCTACATAGGGGGTGCATGGGGGGGGCTATTCTATAAGGGGAGTATTCTATATGGGGGGATGCACAGGGGGGGGCTATTTTATAAGGGGGATGCACAGGGGGGCTATTCTACATAAAGGGATGCACAGGGGGGCTATTCTATAAGGGGAGGATGCACAGGGGGGCTATTCTATAAGGGGGGATGCACAGGGGGGCTATTCTATATGGGGGGATGCACAGGGGGGCTATTCTATATGGGGAGATGCACAGGGGGGCTATTCTATATGGGGAGATGCACAGGGGGGCTATTCTATATGGGGAGATGCACAGGGGGGGCTATTCTATATGGGGGGATGCAGGGGGCTATTCTATATGGGGGATGCACGGGGGGCTACTCTATCTGGGGGGATGCACAGGGGGGCTATTCTATATGGGGGGGATGCACAGGGGGGCTATTCTATATGGGGAGATGCACAGGGGGGCTATTCTATATGGGGGGATGCAGGGGGCTATTCTATATGGGGGATGCATAGGGGCTATTCTATATGGGGGATGCAGGGGGGGCTATTCTATATGGGGGGATGGAGGGGGGCTATTCTATATGGGGGGATGCAGGGGGGTATTCTATATGAGGGTACGCAGGGGGGGCTATTCTATATGGGGGATGCATAGGGGGCTATTCTATATGGGGGATGCAGAGGGGGCTATTCTATATGGGAGGATCCAGTGGGGTATTCTATTTCTTTTTCCCCACATGGGGCTGCACAGCACAAGGTTAGGGGGGATGCGGGGACTTGATCTTGGGTGGGGGGGGCCCAGTCCACAGCTGTGCCCAGGCCCCAGGGGCCCATAGTTTTGTTAAGACGGCCCTGGGTTTACCCTCATTCATGTGGTTTGGAATAGTGTAGCAGGTGAAGGTATATGTGGTATCCCACCACAGGTGCTGTCTAGAGCACCTGAGTAAGTCATTCTTTTAGGTTAGCCAGTGGGAGATGTAGTACTTTGTTTTCCCCACCGTTGTTAGTATAGGGGAAGTATAGGGTTAACTGTTTTATATCACGTGTTTGTGTGCTGACCAGTCACCGGTGCTTGCTCCTTCTAACCAATCCTATCTTTCTTCTCTTGTACACATGTAACGGCCCAGTCCGGTATATATTGTCAGGTGTCTGGAGGTATATTGTTGCCATAGACTGTCTGTATTGAGGCCTATGTGTTTGTGTCTATACCTGGCCTCTCTTGTGGTAATGCATTAACCCCTTTAAGGACCACAGGCGTACATTTACACCCCCACTGCTTAGGCCTTAAAGGGGTTGTCCAGTGAAAATCTTTTTCTTTCAAATAAACTGGTGTCAGAAAGTTATATAGATTTGTAATTTACTTCTATTAAAAATATTAAGTCTTCCCATACTTATCAGCTGCTGTATGTCCTACAGGAAATGTTTTATTTTCAGTCTGACACAGTGCTCTCTGCTGACATCTCTGGCCGAGACAGGAACTGTCCAGAGCAGGAGAGGTTTTCTATGGGGACTCCGATACAAAGTTTCTGTCTCGGCCAGAGATGTTAGCAGAGAGCACTGTGTCAGACTAAAAATAAAACAACATTTCCTGCAGGACATATAGCAACTGATAAGTACTTGAAAACTTAAGATTTTTTAATAGAAGTAAATTGCAAATCTATATAACTTTCTGACACAAGTTGATTTGAACGAAAAAGATTTTCGCTGGACAACCACTTTAAGGCAGGAGCTCGCTCCATAGCGGGTGAGGACCGGCTGCTATCTGCAGCCAAGCCCTCCCTTTCAATGGCAGGCGATCACAATCTCGTGGCCGCCCACCATTAACCCCTTAAACACGCGTTTAAGTGTGAGTGACAGGAGCATCTCCTGTCACTTACCGATCGGGACCCACACAGCGTTTATGCATGGGTCCCGATCACACTGCCTGACTGACGGAGGTCTAATCCTTACCTCTGTGCAGTCGGATCTTCTTATAGAGTCTGCCACATGCCACAGGCAGGCTCTATCAGCAGATTGCAGATTACACTGATCCCTGCTATGCTATGGATTAGCAGAGATCAGTGTAAGTAACCTAATGTATGTATGTAATAGTCATCAAAGGGGACTTAAAAAATGTAAATCAATAAAAGTTTTAAAAAATGTCCTAAAGCCCCTCCCAATAAAAGTGAAAATTACCCCCCTTCCCATTTTATACATAAAACACATAAAAATAATAAAGGAAAATTAACAGATAATATACCATACCGTGTCTGATCTATTAAAATAAAACAATATTATTTCTGCACAGTGAATGGCGTGAACAAAAAACGGTAAAAAAACGCAGGGATTACTTTTTTTAAAATGACATTTTATGCATAAAAAAATTAATAAAAAGTGATTAATACGTCTGATCTAAAAAAATGTTACTGATAAAAACAAAAGGTCATGGCACAAAAAATTACACACCATATGACCCTGTAGGTGAAAAAATAAAGCGCTATAAGAGTCACTATAGGGCCATTTTAAATATACCTACTGCTAATAAAAATAGTAAAACGTTTAAACCTAGAAAATATGCATATCACTGTGTTCAGACTGACCTATAGAATAAAGAAAAGATGCCAGTTTTACCATTAAGTGCATTACGTAAACATGGGACCCCCCAAAATTTGCGGAATCGCATTTTTTTACCCAAATTCACTCCATACTCACAGGAGGTTTTAGATTTACCCCTGTAGGAGTAGTTTGTTTTGGTGGAGGAAGTAAGGGAGTCTCTAACTAGTTTTCAGAGTGAAAGGACACAAACAGACCTAGTTCTTGCAGAAGTTAAACTAGGGCCTGGCTTTAGCCAGGACCCCTGACAGGGACCAGATGCACAACAGAAGACTTTCTTTTATGCAAGCAACTAAGTTCACTACGCAGTGCTAAGTTCACGTTAGGGGAGAGAAGCCACCTAGGATAACCCTCGCTCATGCCAGAAATTCTTCTAAAACGTGCAGGGCAATCTCCTAAAACAAGAGGAACTAACCCCAGTAGGACAAAGCTACCAAGGAAAAGGTCTACGTATCCTACTGCACAGCGCAGGACGACTGGGAAGTCTCTCCAACCCGCTACACCCAGATGACCGACGACTGGGGCTCATATTACCCACCTAGGACAGGTATCGCACAACTAGGGGGCATAGGCAGTTCAGAGCCACAACTAGGCCATGAGTACGAGTATCACTTATCTCTTTTTTCTACAACTTGTTGCAGCAGAGCACATATTCTACATTGGGCAGCTTGTAGAGTGGATACTTGCCTTATGAATCAAGTCAATAAAACGTCTGCTAAATTATAGCCTCTCATGATGGTTCAGTCTACTCCACCTTCCTATTTTTAATAGCCATTAATTTTGTATATGTTATTGGTGGTTTCTTCCCCCTCCATAGTGTCAAACTCAGGCTCTCCAGCTGTTAAAAAACTACAAAACTTCAAATCATGCCTATACAGCCAAAGCTTTAGCTGTCATGGAAGGGTCTGCTTCTATTTTAATCAGAATAGTTATATTCGCTACAAATTGCTCATTCTTTCAGATTTGCCTTTAGATTTTATTAGGTCTGGTAATTCACACTTGGTTTGCTTTAAAGGGGTTCTTTGACTTAAATAAATAATAAAAAAAAAAAGATAGCCTGCAAAGGGTTTAAAATAATAAAATACACTATACTCACCATACTCCATCAGCACCGTCTGCCCAAGGGTCCTACTGTTTACCCACCTTCCTGACATTCCAGATGACTTCATGAACACATAGCTGCCAATAACAGAGGCTGTAGGGGGTTCAGAATGTGGTAAGCAGAGCAGGGAGAGCACATCATCACGGAAAGTCACCAGTGCAGGTAAGTATGCTGTATTTTTTTTCAAATTAGGGCTGAATACCCTTAGTGGTGCCATGATGTGTCAGTCCATATATATCACATAGTGAAAAACCGTGGCGTCTCTTTCCTCACAAGAAAGGGGCATAAGGGATAGGGGAAGAGTTCACGGCAGAGCCCGGAACAGGAACTTGAACTTTGTTGAAGAGCGGAACTGGGGACACACTGGTAACTGGTCAACAAGGCCTCAACACAGGCGCAGCAGAGCGTCCAACTTTCTTTACTCACAGCAGAGCATCCTTGGTTCAGTTGATGGTAGCTTATTCCATCTTGGCTAGCTGCCAAGTAGCTCCGGCCTTCCTCCAGGGCCAAACAGACAGCATAGGCCGTGGTCCCTAATTTTTCACTGCGCTATTAAATGTTTGTATTATTATATTGTAGCTATGAAAGATAATAAGCTCCATTTTTTTTTTAAAGTTACAATTTAGTCATTTTTTGTTTCCAGTATTGAGGATCAGCACAAGGCAGTCTTTTATATGTTGTTTCCAGTATTATCTTATTGTGAGGTTATTTACATTTAGGTTGGGTTACCCATAGTATTGTGGTCAGTGTTTGTTCAGTGGTTTAAGCAAAATCCAGGTGTAAGGCTCAAAACATGGAAAAAAATGTGCTGATCTTTCTGTTATAGTTTTCTCTGTGTGGGTTTCACTTCTGGTTTTATAATATATGTGAACCAAGCCACATTCACACGTCCGTGATATACGTTTGCTCCAAAAAATGATCGCTACTGAATTAACACGGCTGTGTTAGTACAGTAGTATGGCCCTTTAAAGAGAATCTGTCAGGACCTGGGCCCTAACTGAGGTGCTGACAGTCTCCTTGTGAGCATGTTATCTTTTGCTAATTTGTCTGTGGAGTGGATTATACACAATCTCAGGTCTCCTACTGTAATGAAGAGTCAAAGAGGAGTTGTGGCTCAGCATTTGTGCCGCACTCTGGCACACCTAACTACTCCATCCTCCTCCCTCTTCTTAATGAATAATCTCTGCTGCCCAGCCTACTGCTCGCTCAAACACTGTCGGCCAGTGTCTCCGATTGCAGATAAGTCAATGATGAGAAAAGAAAAAAAATAGTTATATATCATTTCCATCAAGGGGAATCAAACCAAGGGAAAAAAAACAGTTGTTGGTCTCTACACAGGTGATTTACCCCTAGACCACAGCTCCAGCACATTTGAGCTGAGCTAAGAGATTCAACTGTGTTTCTTTCAGACAAAACCTGCCTACAGAGAATTGATCAGCAATTAGAGACACTGACTAAGGGTAATATTACACGGGCCGATGAAGGCCTGATAATAAATCTAAACGAGCGCCGATCTGCCAGAAAGGCTCTCGTTTACTGGGCCTATTTCACGACCCGATAATCGTTTAACAAGGGCTGCAGGGACATTGTTACCGATGTCCTTTCAGTCCTTGTTTAAACTTTATACATTACCTGTCCAGGCTGCAGGGCTCCTCTTGTTCTGTGCTTCTCTCCGGGTCCCGCACGCTCCAGCTTCAGAGTGCCTGTCTCAGCTGACAGGCTGCTCAGCCAATCACTGTCCGTGGCGGTCCCAGTAAGTGTTTGAGTGGCCTGTCAGCTGAGACAGGCCTCTCTGAAGCTTGAGCCTGAGATTTTAGTAGGAGCCTGAGATTTTTCATAATACACTCCACAGAAAAATTACTGAAAGGCACCATGTTCACTATGGCACTGCCAGCTACAGCACACTGTCAGCACCTCAGGTAGGGCCCTGGGTGCTGACAGATTCCCTTTAACTGGAGCTCACTGTAATAAATTATGATGCAGGAAGTTCCATAAGAGTTGGACAGTTCAATCTGTCATATACACTTGTGTGAATGAGGCCTTGAGGTCCTTTTACACATACAGATATTTGTAAATATCCAGATTATTGAAGCCAAAGCCAGGAATGAATTTGAAAAGAGGAGAAATCTCAGTCTTTCCTTTATGACCTGTTCCCTGTTTATAGTCTGTTCCTGGCTTCAAAGATCTGTCAGATAAATATGTCTGTGTAGAAGGAGACTCAAGTTTTTCAGTGTTGCAAATATACAGTGGGGAAAAAAGTATTTAGTCAGTCACCAATAGTGCAAGTTCTCCCACTTAAAAAGATGAGAGGCGTCTGTAATTGACACCATATGTAGACCTCAACTATGAGAGACAAAATGAGAAAACAAATCCCGAAAATCACATTGTCTGATTTTGTAAGAATTTATTTGCAAATTATGGTGGAAAATAAGTATTTGGTCAGTAACAAAATGTCATCTCAATACTTTGTTATATATCCTTTGTTGGCAATGACAGAGGTCAAACGTTTTCTGTAAGTTTTCACAAGGTTGGCACACACTGTTGTTGGTATGTTGGCCCATTCCTCCATGCAGATCTCCTCTAGAGCAGTGATGTTTTGGGGCTGTCGCTTGGCAACACGGACTTTCATCTCCCTCCAAAGGTTTTCTATAGGGTTGAGATCTGGAGACTGGCTAGGCCACTCCAGGACCTCGAAATTCTTCTTACAAAGCCACTCTTTCGTTGCCCTGGCGGTGTGCTTTGGATCATTGTCATGTTGAAAGACCCAGCCACGTTTCATCTTCAATGCCCTTGCTGATGGAAGGAGGTTTGCACTCAAAATCTCACGATACATGGCCCCATTCATTCTTTTATGTACCCGGATCAGTCGTCCTGGCCCCTTTGCAGAGAAACAGCCCCAAAGCATGATGTTTCCACCCCCATGCTTTACAGTAGGTATGGTGTTTGATGGATGCCACTCAGTTTTCTTTTTCCTCCAAACACGACAAGTTGTGTTTCTACCAAACAGTTCCACTTTGGTTTCATCAGACCATAGGACATTCTCCCAATACTCTTCTGGATCATCCAAATGCTCTCTAGCAAATTTCAGACGGGCCCGGACATGTACTGGCTTAAGCAGTGGGACACGCCTGGCACTGCAGGATCTGAGTCCCTGGCGGCGTAGTGTGTTACTGATGGTAGGCTTTGTTACATTGGTCCCAGCTCTCTGCAGTTTATTTAGTAGGTCCCCCCGCGTGGTTCTGGGATTTTTGCTCACCGGTCTTGTGACCTTTTTGACCCCACTGGGTGAGATTTTGCGTGGAGCCCCAGATCGAGGGAGATATCAGTGGTCTTGTATGTCTATTTTATAATTATTGCTCCCACAGTTGATTTCTTCACTCTAAGCTGGTTGCCTATTGCAGATTCAGTCTTCCCAGCCTGGTGCAGGGCTACAATTTTGTTTCTGGTGTCCTTTGACAGCTCTTTGGTCTTCACCATAGTGGAGTTTGGAGTCTGACTGTTTGAGGGTGTGCACAGGTGTCTTTTTATACTGATAACAAGTTTAAACAGGTGCCATTACTACAGGTAATGAGTGGAGGAAAGAGGAGACTCTTAAGGAAGAAGTTACAGGTCTGTGAGAGCCAGAAATCTTGATTGTTTGTAGGTGACCAAATACTTATTTTCCACCATAATTTGCAAATAAATTCTTACAAAATCAGACAATGTGATTTTCGGGATTTGTTTTCTCATTTTGTCTCTCATAGTTGAGGTCTACCTATGATGTAAATTACAGACGCCTCTCATCTTTTTAAGAAACTTGCACTATTGGTGACTGACTAAATCCTTTTTTCCCCCACTGTAGCTGTAGCTATAGATTGTACGGTTAAGCTGGACATGCATTAGAAATGATTACGTACATTGTAGAAGTTTCCCATTCCCATTGACATTAAGGCTGCGTTCACACTACGTATATTTCAGTCAGTATTGCAACCAAAACCAGGAGTGGATTAAAAACACAGAAAGGATCTGTTCACGAAATGTTGAAATTGAGTGGATGACCGCCATATAACAGTAAATAACGGCCATTATTTCAATATAACAGCCGTTGTTCTAAAATAACAGCAAATATTTGCCATTAAATGACGGCCATCCACTCAATTTCACCATTGTGTGAACAGATCCTTTCTGTGTTTTTAATCCATTCCTGGTTTTGGTTGCAATACTGACTGAAATATAGTGACTGAAATATACATATAGTGACTGAAATATACGTAGTGTGAACGCAGCCTAAGGCTGGGTTAACACTATGTATATTTGAGGCTGTATTTGGTCCTCATAGCAACCAAAACCAGGAGTGGATTAAAAACACAGAAAGGCTCTGTCCACACAATGGTGAAATTGAGTGGATGGCCGCCATATAACGGTAAATAACGTCCATTATTTCAATATAACAGCCGTTGTTTTAAAATAACAGCAAATATTTGCCATTAAATGACGGCCATTCACTCAATTACAACATTATGTGAACAGAGCCTTTCTGTGTTTTCAATCCACTCCTTGTTTTGGTTGTTATGCAGCCTCAAACATACAGCCTCAAATATACGTAGTGTGAACATAGCCTAAAGGTACGTGCCTACACAGTATAACACCAGCACCTCAGCTTCACTGGTGTCCCCATTGAAAAGCACGGTGTCTTGAATAGTGATGTTCGGTTCGGATCCTGAAAACTAACATAAAAAAAATCATTGTTATCTGTTTGTGGTCGCCGAACATTCACGAACAAAAGAAGCGTAGGTTTCAGTCTACGCACATGCGTAGAGATTATCAGGTTCAGGGTAGCTTCACACATACCGACTCGCAGCGTTAATAACGCTGCGAGTCGGCTAGGTCCTGGCAGATCACTTTCACTACATACACACAGCGGTCTGAACGACCACTGCGTGTATGTAATTCTGCCGGCCGCTTAACCCCTTCAGCTGCCGCCCGGCTCCCGCTGCTCTCCCCCTGCGCTCCCCCTCTGTATACATTATATGTCCTGGCTGCACGGGGTCTCGGCGTACTGCTCTCCCGCCCGGCCAATCAGTGGCTGCGGCAGGGCAACACACTGATTGGCCGGGCGGGAGAGCAGTACGCCGGGACCCCATGCAGCGAGGAGAGGTAATGTATACAGAGCAGGAGCCGGGCAGCAGCTGAAGGGGTTAAGCAGCCGGCAGAATTACATACACACAGCGGTCGTTCAGTGAGTCGGTACGTGTGAGTCGGTACGTGTGAAGCTACCCTCAAAGCGGAAATTACGCCATTACGTACATTTCAGTCTAGATTTACGCACATGCATACAGATTATCATGTGCAAAGGGTTAATTGCACAGTTGCATACATCGGGAAATAAACGCTCACATGTTCGAAATTGATCGATATAACCCTTCCGATCAGCGAACACGAACAATTAGCTTCATGTTTGTACGAACATATAAACATTTACGAACATGTTCGCTCATCACTAGTCTTGAATTATCCCATTGAGACATCAGGAACAACTGTAGTATCAGATTCCCTCTGGCATATTACTACTAGAGATGAGCAAGTACTGCTTGATCGATTAGTACACTATTCGAAATACTCGAAGTATTCGATCAAAAATGCAGTAATAATTCGATTCCTCTCCCACCTTCCCTGGCGGCTTTTTTTTTAACCAATAACTATGCAGGAGGTGTGGTAAAGGCACTAGGAGCTCACAGGCAGTGAAAAAATCACCTACATTCATTGGCTGGCTAAACCATGTGACCTTCAGAGTACAAGAATAGTAAATTTCAGATTCATTTTCAGATGCTACTTGGAGCTAGACAGAGAGACGGTGTATAGCTGGGGCAGCTAGGTTATAGGTGATTTTAGGCAGGAGGGACCCCCCAAAGCCCTTGTTAGGGCTAAAATTATAGATAGCAGAGAATGATCACACATATATACAGCTATTAAACCTGCTAGCAGCACATCAGTGTGTTCAGATAGGCAGACACCTGGAGTGCACTGTGAGGAATAGGCTGCAGTGTATCTACTTGGTGAAAACTTCAGTTATAGGGTATACGGCTGTATACTGAGAGTGTGCCAAAAAATAAAATAATTTGGTACTACTGTTTTGCGTTCTGTGCGTAACATTAACTATTGGAACACCTGTTGTCTTAAGGGATTTCTAAAAAAAAAAAAAAAATAATATATATTGGTTATACGGCTGTATACTGAGGGTGTGCCAAAAAAATTGATTGAAGGAATTTCTCAAAAATCATATATCGGGTATACAGCTGTATAATAATATAAATTAATTATATAAAATAATTATTATTATTTTAATGCTTACAGGCTGTCGCATATCCAAATGAGCAGCCATTGGATTGACCCAGAGTGTTCTTCTCCACCAGTGGAGAGCAGCAAAACATGAAGTGCCATGTCTGCTGAAGCGCCTTTCCTCCTCCTACTTCTCCACCACCATATAAATGGGCCATTTTAAAAAAATCTTTAAAGGCAGGACGACAACAGACACATATTTTAGAGGGCTTATCTCAAGGGCCATCCATAGAATTTTTTCTAGTGCTCACCTCATGGGCCTCAAGATAATTTTTTTCAAGGGCTCACCTGTAGGGCCTAAAAATCAATATGTGTAGGGCTCAGCTCAAGGGCCTAAAAATAATGTTTGTTGGGCTCATCACATGGGCCTAAAAATTTATGTTTATTGGGCTCAGCTCAAGGGCCTAAAAAGTAATGTTTGTTGGGCTCACCTTAACGTCATTAAACTAAATTTTTGGAGGGTTCACCCCAACGGCATCCAAATACATTTTTAGAGGGCTCAAGCATCAAAATCAATTTTTGGAAGGTCTCAACTCTAACTTGTCTAACTCCATTTTTGGAAGACTCACCTCAAGTGCATCAAAATAATTTTTTAAAGGGCTCACGTCAATGGCCTCAAATGCAAGTTTTGGAGGGCTCAACTCAAGGGCCTAAACTCTATTTTGGAGGGCTCAACTTTTTGTCAATGCTCATCCAAATTGGTATTGATAATTTTGGTGCCTTCTGGCTTCCCTACCTCCAATAAGTAGCTTTTTATACACAACTGCATCAGGGTGTGGGGCAAAAACTTGGCATTTCAATTTTGCTATTTTAGGAGGATCCTTGTGTTGTCCATATCATTTCATTTTATTTTTGGATACAAACTTCTTGGGGCTGTGCTCTGCCTTTCTTTCATTTTGTAGTTGTTTCAAAGGCAGAAGGCGGCAGATTGGTAGAGGCCACACTATCGGCTGTTTTTTAATCTTCAATTTCAAATTAACTCAAATTCAATTCAATTTTTCAGTTAATTTTTTTTATTATTATTAAATCGAATCGAATGGGAATGTTGGAGGGTTCACCTTAAGGGCCACTAAATCAATTTTTGGAGGACTCTCGTTTTTTTTTTTTTTTTTGTCTGCTACTCTGAGTTGGGAGTACTAATTTTCTTTCATTATGCCTTTAAGTGGAAGAAGTCACTGTTTAGCAGGATCAAACCAGGTGGTTTGTCCATCAAATTCAATTTAAATTTGCCTTCTCTTAGATACTTTTTAAAGGATTTGAAGTGTGAACATTCAAATTCCAGGGTCTTTTAGGAAGACTGTATTGTAATCAGTTCTTCTGTAACTCCCAGGATTTTTGGAGTGTTTACCTCACTCAAGGGCCTCAATTACAATTTTTTACAAAGTTTCCATGAGAACCACACCCCTTTATGTGTAAAACATGTCTGACCACATCACACAAACAAACACACAATGACAGCGGAGGGTGCTGTTTGATCTCACCCATGCCATCTGTAGTTCTCATAGGCAACGCACATGAAAAATATTCTATTCCTTAAATTTTGGCTTTCTGTCCATGCTAATGTAGAGGAAAGAAGGTTTCATGGTGTTTTTGCCACTTTACATAGAGGTTATATTGTGTTTGGAGTGTATTGTTGAAAGGCTGTGATAGTGACGTAATGCTGCGACATTGGCGTGTTAGACGCACCCAGGCATGCTTCCCCTGCTGTCCTAGTTGCATTCCAGATGTGTTGGCATCATTTTCTGAGGTGGACCTAAATTTGACCACTTGGAGATCACCAAGTCACAAGCTATTTTTTCCCATAGACTTTAATGGGATTCGATATTCGATAAAATAGTCAAGAATCGCGGTCTACTCAAATTGAATTTCAAATATTTCACTACTTAAATGACACTTATACTTTTCCCCCTAGACGACCCTGTACATGCCAGTATGCAAGGGCCGCCTGTCATCAGAAGACCCTGGGTGTATCGGTATGTCCATGGCTTTTCACATCCCCATTCAGTCAAAAATTGTGTTTTTCTAAAGATGGCAGCTATTTCTTAAGGAGGAATCGCTCCCCACGTCCCCCCGCCTCCATGATGGTTGTGATTGGCTGGTCAGTCAGACCAATCTGACTGACCAATCACGGGCGAAGTGGGCAATCTAAAATATCGATCTCTCCCTGCTTGCCTCAATCCTTTCAGAATCGGTGAGCAGAGAGGGTCTACGTCTGTGTCCGCCACCCCCTGTGACTGTCCTGCGCTGTCCCATGCTGCCCCCGGGATGCCCAGTGCTGCCCATACAGCCACTGTCATTGGTGGCATAGTGTGTGCAGGGACATTCTGCTAGCATCACCCTCTGTGCTGCTAGCAATTCCCCTGCATCTGTGTCCCCTGCCTTGTTCCCCTTCTGCCCATCTCTCTCCCACCTCACCTGCCTACCCTCCTCCCCCTTCTGTGCCAGCCTCTCCAGTGGTGGCACAGTGTCAGGGAGACACTAGCAGTCCCTCTGTGCCATCCTTACCTTTACCATCCTCCCCCTGTGCCCTCCTCCCACTACTTTTTTATGCCTCTCCTCGTTGGTGGCATAGTGCAGGGTGATCAAGCCAGCAGTGCCCTGTGTGCTGTCTGGCTGATCCCCTGTGAGGTCTGCCCCTCTGCAGCTGCAGTAGCTGCTGTTCCTGTCTCCCACCCTTGTGCCGATCAATGAGTAATCACTGATCAGCTACACAGGTGGGCACAGGTTTTTTTTTTCTTCTTTTTTTTGTGTGCCCCCCGATGTGCCCTAGGTCGCTTAGTGCTTATTATAGGGTGCATACGGCCAGAAAAAGTTTGCTGTCCGGCTTGTCAGCTCAGGCGCTGCTGCTGCCGGGACCGGGAAGCTGTGGAGCACAGGAGAGAAGACCAGGAGCGGGGAGAGGTAGGGTATCAGGTGTTTGGGCAAGGGTTGCCTGTAGATCGCTAATGATGTCTGTGCAGCCCTTACTGCCCATACATCGCTAACAATGTCCATGCAGCCCTTACTGCCCAATTATCAGGCCATCTGATAGGTCCAGTAAATGAGCCGCGGATCGGTGCTTGTTTACTAAAATTATTGGCCTGTGTAATAGGACTCTTAGGGCTGCATCCAACTTCTTCAGCCACCGGTAATGAAATGCTGCATACTCGGGTTTGCTTATCTTTAGTCTACAACCTTTAAATCTAAATTGGCTTTTGGAGGTCAGCTTCTAGCATGGTTCTAAAAACTCTTCCTCCAGTCAGCAGCCTCCCTTTTTTATTTTATAAATCTTGTTTTTCTATATTTATTGACATACTTATAGACCTTGTATCACACACATATGGATGAGATAGAATGACGTCTTTTTATCGTCCATATTTCTTTCCCCCCATGAAGTATACATTCATTACCCGCTGATAACAGGGACAGGAATTCAACACATAATCCATTGTAGTTAATTTCACATCAGACTCTAGTTAGCGTACATGGTAAGGAGCGCCCGCATCATTAGTCAGAATTAGAAGCAGATAAGAAAGCATGATATACATTAATGGAAAGGTAAGACTTGGCTTATATGATCAATAAACTCATTTATGCATCAGCGCATTCTGCACAGCGGGACATCGATCTAAAAATGTCAAACTGGACACGAGAGGAAATTTCCTCTAGACGACTCTGGATAAAGTGTTTTACATGCTTAGCAAATTGGAGGGATTTTCTAACCCCTTTAATGGTGGTAAAGTTCATCTACAGCAGGGATGGGGAAACTTCGGCCTTCCAGCTGTTCCAAACTACAATTCTTATCATGCCTGGACAGCCAATCAATCTATTAAAGAAGAAGTCCAGCAAGGTGCAAAAAAATTATAAAAAAGAAAGTTATATTCACCTGTCCCGGTGCCCGCGAGTCCCACTCTTGGACCTCAGCCATCAGTCTTCTCTTTATCAGTCTACTTTATTAGCGGGCACAGCGATTGGACTGTACCCGCTAATAGCCGCGGTCCCGGGCTACGAGCAACACCCGGGACCGCGGCGGTTCAGAGCGCGGCCACGCTCGGAACACATGGAGGCGGCCTTGGATGTACGGGTACGTCCAGGGTCCCCTAAGGGTTAAATCATATCATTCTATTTCACATATTTTATTAAATTTTCCAATAAAATCATAACATTCTAATGGAACGAAGGGTCTATCTTAAAAGAAAGACTATACGTTATATATATCCAACAATACTCTTAGATATTGGTTTAGTGAAATTACTTTGGTTGGCCCAGTCTGTTGGCCTTACTGTTATGCTATGTACTTACTAGTGTATGCATCATGTGGTTTTATATTGGTGTTATTAATAAATAGAGATCTGATTTAAAAAAAAAAATTAGAGACCCCAAGCGTGCGGTATTTGATTACTGGTGGCTGAAGTTGTTGGATGAAGTTTTGGCTTCTTATCACAGAAACGTTGGTGGTTTTCCCACAGACTTCTGTATCTCGTGATGTTACAGCCATACTCAAAAATCCCCGCTCAACCAATCAGTGAGTGAGCTGTAGTCACTGACTGGCTGAGCGGGTAGCTCCGCAATGATTCAGGTGCACGAACTCTGACAGAGAGCTGATAAATCTAGACCTATGTCTGACCTGTATATCTATGGCTGACCCCTCTATACTACAGGTATCTGGCATTGTTAGCAGTGTTTCTGTGTGTATGGTGAATATTTAGTTAGAAACATAGAAGACTGTCAGCAGGAAAAGACCACCTGCTCCATCTAGTCTAGTTGTGAGTAGTTCAGGACATGGAGGCTGGAGACTGGCTGCATCCACTGCACACACAGGAGAAGCTGCTTTATATCTTTCCTTATTCCCTCAGAAGTCGCCCCAGGATCATGTAGGACATTAGGGAGAAGCTGCTGAGCCAGTCTGATAAATAACTCCCCTGGTATATGACCGGCCATATATGAAAGAGCAGGAGTCGGACCCTGATAAAATTCAGGAGTTGGACCTGCGGCTTACCAACTTCGCAGTCCTGTACTGACATGGTTGCCAGGGACGACTCATTTGTAAAGCGTTGTATGGCAATGCTTGATCAGAGCAGGATTTACTGAACTACTTGGTTTAGATTGTCCTGACGAACAATGCAGCTAGGGGGACTAAAGCAATGTTTAAAAAAAAAAAAATAATAATAATATATAAATATATCTTCCTTTACTAAGTTACCTAAATAAAACGCAACAAATTTTTTTTTGAGTTTTTCTTCTTAAATATTTAGTTACATCATTTGCAATAAATAACCACAACCTGCAAACCCATCAAACCGTCAGGTATCGGCTATAATGGTGTAATAAAAGGCAGTGAAGACAATGCAAAGTTAAGACAGTCGCTTGACTCTAGCACATAAATATGCATCCTGCATTTATTTCCACAAAAGTATGACAAGATAAAAAAAAATCAAGTGAAAATGAACATTTCCATGTAGAATGGGCTATTAACAGGCACGAGTGCACTACATAACACAATGTTGTACCAGTTTACCAACAGTATCGGAGTTTAACATCCAACCACATCACTAAGATGGTTCCTTAAAGCAAATAGAAGACTTCCATCAATGAAATCGAGGGAACCCCTTTTCCCATGGTCAGGCGTCGCAGCATTGTTACGCACAATACCGTACCTCGCAAATGCTGCGGCTGATGCAACAAGGCACTTCGGGAGTTACTACATATCAATACAGCATGGGAGCAAAGGTCCAGAGTGCCTCATTGGGATAAGCACAGGATAATACTGCATGGCCTTGGTATGTACTGATTAAGTATACAAAATGGATTTGGTGGTTGTTGCATATATTACATAGAGGCCAGAGAAAGCGTCATTCTACATGAGATGTGGGACCTTTGCCGCGGCTTAAAGCCTAGATTCACCTTTAGTAAATGTACACTAATATATTAAAGGGGTGTTCCAGGTTAACACACTTATCCCCTATGTACAGGATAGAGTAAGTGTCAGATTGCAGGGGACCCCTGTGATCTCAAGAACGGGTAGTAGAGTCTTGTTTAGAACAGAGGGGTGAGGAGCAAGGAGATTTCTATTACTAAAATCTGACCATCATCATATTAATCAGTGACCCCAAGCTTCTGAGTGAATGACTGCCAATCCTGTACACTGGGCTCTCATTTACAGAGACTATTACACAGCAGCCAGGGCGCATGAACAATCGCTGGATTGTTTGTGCAGCCAATGATGATAGGTCAAAATTGCCTGATCAGCTCATATACAAGCATTTTGTTAGGGCCCAATTCCCTCCGCGAAACTGACATGTCACTTCTTTCGGCAGAATCAGACGGCCCATAGAAGGGCGTCTATGGAGCCGGCGGAAAGGTGCGCGTCCGTGAGCATGTACAGTCGGCGGAATTCCACAGAGTTTATCCACGAGAATTCCTCAATGTGAACCCACCCTTACACAGAGATTGATCTGACAGATTTTTTTTTTAAAGCCAAAGCCAGGGACAGACTATAAACAGAGAACATTTCATAAAGAAAAGACTGAGATCTCTCTTCTCTTTCAAATCCATTCCTGGCTTTGGCTTCAAAAATCTGCAAGATATGTGTGTAAAAGGATCCTTAGATTCTTGGCTGATTACTATCCCTACAAGGGTGCCTTTACAGAGATTTATCTAACAGATTTTCTGAAGCAAAAGCCAGAAACAGATTTAAAATAGGTGAAATCTCAAGTCTTTCCTTTATGACCTGTTCTCTGTTTATAGTCTTTTACTGGCTTTGGCTTTAAAAATCTGTCAGATAAATTTGTCTGTGTAAAGGAACCCTTAGGGTCCATTTACACAGAAAGATTATCTGACAGATTATCTGCCAAAGATTTGAAGCCAAAGCCAGGAATGGATTTAAAACGAGGAAAAATCTCAGGCTTTCCTTTATGACCTGATCTCTGTTTATAGTCTGTTTCTGGCTTTGGCTTCAAATCTTTGGCAGATAATCTTTCTGTGTAAATGGACCCTTACACAGAGTAATATCTGCTAACTTCACCATGTAATAGGACCCCAAATAATGCAAATGGGGTGTGAGCGCTCAATAGAATCCTTGGAGGGAATTCATCCCCAGCCACGTGCCCCACGCTAGATTAACTAGGACGCACGCCTCAGTAATCCGTCTGATCTGTTGCCGTCACAAAGCAGGTGCAGGAATCTATACCTCCTCCCATCTTGGCGAGTCAGTATACACCAGGGAAAAGGCAGTTTATGTACATGTGTGGTTTGTACAAAAATCTGCGTCCTTTCCCTGGCATATTATTGATAATTTCACCCCCTTGTGTTCTGAAAATCAATGGTGAAGAGAGACCACAAACGTCACCTGTCACCTTCTCATATGAATGAGCCATGGATTTCCCCTTTAAATGTCACAATGAATAAGAAAAATCATATTAACTGTTCACAATAATAAATTATTGCCCTAGTGAGGGACAGGACCATTATGTGTAAAGTTCTCAGTCATGTGAGGAATAAAATCTCAATATGCAAATTGTATTTTGGGAGTGCTGAGAAAGGTACTGTATGAGTGTAAAAAATAAAATAAAATAATAGAGATAATAGAGAAGCCACCTTCTTGTATCTATATTCTGTGTCTGTACATGTGAGCCAAAACCAAGAGAGGGTCAAAAACTTGGAGAAAGCACAATGCTTCCATTATACATGTTTTTTCAGATTGCTCCAATTCCTGGTTATGGGTTACAGATACTGGTGCAAAATACTGCGATGTGAAAGCAGCCAAAGGCTTAATCTAGAAAGGCAAAAAAAAGTGATGTTGGTTGATTTGGCAGCTATACGTATACGAGTACTTGATAACCGTTTAACACGTCAGTCCTGGTCAATAACAGGAGACCCGAAGCATCCTGGATAAATGCAGGTAAATAGATTATAGAGACAAGGCAAAAACAGAGCCACCCCTGTTCCCAGGTTATTTGTGGTATTACAATTCACCTCCAACCACTGGAAATGAGCTGCAAACCCCCCACCCCTAACCTGAAGCACAGGACAGACGCCGTATCTATAAGAAAGCAACTATGTTTTTCTTTAGGCTATGTTCACACTGTCTGACATATTCCTAATTTTATTTTAATTGGAATACGGGCACATTTGGGTGTTCCTGTACTCCAATTAACCAATGAAGTCTATACAAAACAGCCATACATTGTGTGAACGAAGTGGGAACAACGGCCACTGTTGCTGCATTACCGGCCGCAAATAACTGAAAAGTCTATTATTTGTGTGGCCGTACGAGATCAATGCCTGTTGTTCGTTACAGTGTGTGTGAATACAGAGTGCAATGCAGTGTAACATTTGATGGCAAGAACGGCTGTTTTAATCGCAAACAATGGCCGTTCCTGCTTTAAAAAACAAAACAAAAAAAAAAAAACAGTGTCAACATAGCCTTAAAGTCTAAATCAAGCCGAGGTGAGCTGATATGTGAGAGGATCACACCGAGCATATCTGATCTAGGACCTCCAACAATTAACCTCTTTGACACCTACTGAAAACAACGTTCTAAGCAAACTGCTATTGATCTGAATGGCACTTTGCTTTGAATGTGATCAGATATTCGGTAACAAATCCCTCACAGTGCCAGAGAGGTGTATGGAGAATCCCACACTTATCCATGCCATAAGGGAAGATAATTTTGACCAACGGACTCCTTTATAAGGTACTTCCTGTTCTATATTAAAATATTTTGTATCCCAAGAAAAGGAATATTAGTGCGTTATTTAGCAAGATCTATAGGTGAAAATGTTTGCCAAAGCATTCTGTCTTACTGCAATGGATTAAAATGCAAGCATCATAGAAATTTAGAAAATGTGCTTATTGCCCTATAGCAGAAATGGCCGAAAGATAAGAAAATAAACACTTGCTGACCAGTCAGCAGCTTACTGACAAGAGGGCAGTCCACTGTACCTAGAACGTCACCTCGGTTATTGTAGTGTCTAGAAAAGAACATTAAATTACAAACACTCTTTGTTCCTGAACCCTATCGCAAAAAAAACCCTTGAGAATCTAAACCATCTACAACCATTATAAAACCGTTCTCAGGTAACACATTCATTTTGACCCCCCCCCCCCCTTCCCACCCTTCCCACCCCCAATGGCAGAAATAAAGTCTGGTCAATACAAAATCCCCAATCAGTTACCAAATACAATAAACTGACAACACGTTCACCCAAAAGTCACGTTGTTCTTATGTAAGAAACATCATAGAATAGAAACAAGTACAGAGGCTCGGTGAGGCACCGCGCCAAGTATTGCAATATATCCTAACCCCTCCACGAGGGCCGCTGTGTGGTGAAGATGTGCAGCTGGTAAGGCTTCTTAAGCAATCCGCTGTCGTTGCGATCCTTTATCGTCACGTCGCTTTGCTAGCAGACAATGGGATCCAGACATACACAAACACACAACAACAATGTTGTAAAAATGAAAGAGCACTTAATACAAAAAGTAGTTCGAGAAAAAGGTCAATGGCAAATGTGCAGAACAAGTGGTGGGGCATTGCTGCAGCCAAACTAGGAATAGTTCCCAAGAGATCTTAGTATCCCGCCTGGAGCAACGCATCCCGGCTGTAGTGTCTTTAATGCTTGCTGGTATATAGAGTCTCTTCCTCTGTGTCTGTTTCATCCTGAAATTCGTTACTTAGGAGAGATTTCTTGGATCCGGCTGACATCAGGCGGATTTCGTCCTCATAGTCATCATTGTGTTGCCTCAACCTATGGAAGCCATCTTTGTGTCTATTGGACTTGATGGAGCAGACACACCAGATGATGCAGGCAGTCAGCAGCAGAGCAGTCATGGTGGCTCCTGAAAATAAACCATGAAAAATCAAATTTAATATTAAAAGTCAGAAACATTTACAAATAATTAATCAGCAAGCAGGCAGGACAATGGTCACAGTACCAGAATGCAGAGTTTGGTGGATCAAATAATAATAATAAAAATAAAAATAATAATAATAATAATAATAATAATAATAATAATAATAATAATAATAATAATAATAATAATAGCAATATTAATAATGATTTTATTTGTATAGCGCAAACTGATTCCGCAGCACTTTACATAGTTTGTAAATTTTGGTCCCTGTCTCCATTAGGGCTCACAATCTAAGCTGACCTAACTGCATGTTTCAGGTGTGGGAGGAAATCTGAGTACCCAGAGGAATCCTACTCAAACACAGAGAGAACATACAAAAAGAAAAGCTTGTGGAGCCTCATTTAAGAGTCTTGAAACACAGGACTAGCCAGATATCCCTCTGGGAAGGACCCAGCCAACCCAGCTAGTCCTGTGTTTCAAGACTCTTAAATGAGGCTCCACTTGCTCTTTCATTTGCATATTCATGTTTTCCAGGGAGTAATGCACCTAGGACTTCACTGCATTGAGCGCTTTAACCAGCAGCCGGCAGTTTTATCTTTGGCTGGTCTCCCCGAGATCAGTGATCTGTTTCTCTTACAAAGAGAACATACAAACTCTTATGAGCCACCGTGCTGTCCTATAAGAAAGCAGGCATTTAACTGCAGCCAGGACGGTTCCTATCCAGTTATTGAAAGTCAACTACTGTCCCCTCTTTGGAATAAATGGGCTGCTGATGGTAACTAGCTCAACTGCGTATGGAATACGGAAGAAAATAAAAAATGTACTGATCAATTAATCACCAGGTCTCCCCTATTACATCTTCTGGCTTCTTGCTCGATTCCTGCCCTACTTACCAGACAGAATCATCTAAGCCAATCTGTGACTGAAATGGTTTCCTGCCTCATTCAGGGATTGGTTGAATGGGACAGAAAAGTCTGTCTCAAAAATAGGAAGGAGATAGGCAAGTAAGGAGCCAAAAGATGTCATATTTAAAGTTTATCCAGATAACCCCTTTAATTTTGTGTAATAAAAAGATTTAATGGCAAAAAAGAAATTAGGTATTTGTTTAAAAAAAAAAAAAAAAAAAAAAAAAAAAAAAGAGAAGGTTTTCCAGGACTCCCTAAGGCTGTACCCAAGTTCCTCAGCCACAGGAAAGGACTATTTCCATGTTTTCCACATAGCGGTGGCTGCTGAACTTGGATAAAGCCCTAAGGCTAATGAAATGCCGAAAGTTCGGGTTCGGATGGACTCCAGCATGCTCGAGGTTCGCTTATCTCTAATAGCTACACTTTAAGTGATGTGAAAAGAGCTTTACATACAAGCTCAGCAATAATCAGGGTACTGTGCCAATTTAAATAAAATAAAAATTAAATAAAATGCCATACCTGCAATAGTTACAACTAACTCCCTGGGTAGTCCAAATATACGATTATCCATGACAAAGATTATTTCTACCAGGCTGGCTGCATCGTGCCGGACATGAACCTACAAAAGAAAGAACAAAACATGACATGAAGCCGAACTACAAGATGTGAGCAAAAAGTATATACAGAGAATAAGGGAGGAATAAAAAAAAAAAAAGCCCCCCCTCCCTAAAGTACTAAAGAATCTGCCGCACTTAGACCCTAACCTGCTGCACAGCAGTATTGTCAGTGCCGGAAAATAACTAAGGTATATTCACATTAGTGTTTATAAGTATTACTAAAGCACAACACTTTCTATTTGGAAGTACAGGTTTATTGGACTTTGGATGTTAAACATTTGCTGGACTTTCCTCACAATACTTAGGACATTGCCAATTTGGTTCCTGGGGTGTTTGTGTTTTTCTTTTTCCAGGGACGAGACACCTATGTTTAGTCCGTCCCTGTTGTTGTATTTCTATAACCTTTCTGAAAAATGTTATAAAAATGATTTTGATCAAAAAAGATATATTCATATACAGCGTTACTGGTGTGGCACCATACAGCTTTCATTCCGCTGTTTAAATATTAAACCTTTTTTTTTTTTTTTTACTTTATTTTTATTTTTTTAAAGAAACTAAAATAAAAAATGCAGCAAAAAGCAAGACCGACACTAAATGTAAAGAAAGTTTTTTTGGTGGTAATGGTGTAGTTATTGGCTGTCTGACCCCCTCTGGCCTGGCAAAAACTGCCTGAGCTGGTCAGGAAGCCAAAAGAGCATACTCAGCCATTAGCCCAAGTTTCATGAATCCTGGTGCTGCACTGTGTATGCAATACCCATTAACCTCTATGGTAGTTATGTAAAATGGATTAAACAGCACATTCGCCTGTTTTTTATCTTTCCAACCACCTCTGACAACCACAAACAGGCCGGAAAGGGTCAGGAGGCCCTTGATCATGAGACAGGTGCAGGTCCTAGAGGTGAAAGTGTATTTGTCAGACATTTACGGCCTATCCTGTAGATATGCTTTAAATATCTCAGTTGGGAATACCCCTTTAAGCCCATGAATACCACAGAGAGCGTAATACCTGTGTGTGCTGCTGCTGGAATCCCTCAGCAATGGCATTAATGTTATGAAAACCTGGAGCCAGCAGAACGTGGAAGTATCCTCCCTCCTTGGTGAACACTTTTACTCCCTCGTTGAATATAATAGTTGCTTTAGGAACAGGTTTTCCTTTCTCATCCTTTACAATGCCATGTACACCTTTATGGACCTGGAAGGACAGAAAACATCATGAGTAGGTTCCCCCAGATTACCTGCCTGCAGTCACCCGGGAAATCCTGCTGCGTAGCTGGTACCATTATGTGGGTGCAGGTACTGCGCCTTCTGTAACAACCAGGGACCAAGAGGACAAAATGATCAGCAGGTTAATTACTCCACAAATCATAAAGTAAAACAGATCACATAATAGAGGAGAAAAAGCATTATACAATAGGTCAGTGCTGAAAGAAACAACTTGGAGAACACGCACTTGCCTGCTAAGAATGCCGCAGCCTATTGTCACAGTAAAGGTGAGCAGAGCTAGCTGTATTCAGTTTCTATCACTTATTGATGGAAACCTTTAAATCCGCCTACTATTACATGTTCAATTTCCATTTACGTTACTGCTGGCTCCCATTACATTCTTTAACCCTGTCTTACCTGACACTCTGCAAAGTACCAAAGTACACACGGCAAATTAGAGTGATAACTAGAAAACAGTATATGTGCATTATAGTACAAACGTATGTGGGAGACGGTTTGTGGTCCAAGTTTGTGCATACACTGAGAAAGGCGGCAACAAAGACGACATTTGGGAAAAGCTGCTTTTGAAAGACTATTATAATGCCTTCAGAAAACTACTTTCCCCACCTGGATAAGATGCACTGCTGATCCTCAGGTTAAGGAGCGTATTCTTAAAGGATGGAGAATTGTTAGAGCATGTATTATTAATGAGAGGTGGAGGGAAACTTTTTTTTGTAAGTTAGCCCACTGTGCTCTTTACAATATCAATATACGCCCCTCTCCAAATTTTCCAGACAGGATTGTTGCTTGTCCAAAGTGTGATATGCCTCTCATGAATCTATGGCATGGTGTATGGGAACGCAACTATTCTAAAACGTATTGGCAATGAGTTTCTACTTATATTCATGATCATTGGAAGATTCAAATACCTGATACCCCGCAGGCCTACCTCTTCCACCAATTGAGACCTCCTGAAGACGAAGAATCTGAGTGCAATCCAACAAATAGTCCACATAGTGTTACATGTAGCTTTAAGATGTTTGTTTCAGGTGTGGCTGGCGAAGAACGTCCCAGAGATATCCATAGTAATATCCCAACTTAAACTACTCTTTGGAGTAGACAGGCTCCACATAGAGAAGTATAAAAATCTAGCTACCAAAAAATTCTTTAAAAGATGGAAATCTTTCCTGGAAACACATTATCAGCCCCAGGAAATTCATGACACAGTATTTCCTTTTCGGTGCACCGATTGGTACTGCCGGAGTGATTTAACAGAGATGTTGGGATCTCTCCGCCTTCCGCCAGCCAAAAAGAGAAACAGGGCAGTAATTGGAGGGGATTGATATAGGTTATCAAAATCTGGAAATTACTTGGTAGGGGGAAAAAGGTGGTGCTATTTTAACCTGAGGGGGCAGATGGGATTGTGATCAGGAGCCATAGGGTTCTTCAACTGTACATGATTGTATCAGGCAGAGGCAAATGTCTGGAGATATTAGATAGGTTACATGTATATCTTCTTGTCTGTTGTCCATTGGACAATGTTATGTTAGTTAACTGGGTCAAGGATAAGACCATTGTTGTTTACTGTTAAATGTATTTTATTTTGGAAAACATGAAAAACTCAAACATATTTGTTAAACGAGGCTTTCCAATCCCAAGGACATGCCATCGCATGGTCTGCATAGCGGGGTCTACAGCCCTGTACTCTGACCCAGGAAGTCTCCCTCACCTTTCAAATCATAGCAGATCCACTCCAGGCTGAGGCTTGCATCAGGGGACAGGACTGTGGAGGTAATCTCTTCATAGCTGTAACCCCTCTTTCCTTGGACAGAGTGCGCTGCTATACTGTGCCCACATATGAACTGCTCATTCCTCCCTGCAGACTCTGTTAGCTCTTGTGTTTCCCATCCTCTCCATCCCAGCTATAATGTGCCTGCACTTACACTCAGCTATACACATTGTGGCTATAATGTGCCTGCACTCACACTCAGCCACTCACCCTGCTGTACAGAAAGGTTTCCGTCACTGTCCTCCTGCACAGCTCTGTGATTCTCACTTCCTGATTGGTCAATGCTGAACACACAACCCTTCCCCATAGCTGTCATGTGACCACACAGACCTCTGACAGCAGCCCTGCTTCTCTATTCTAGCTTGTTGTACTACGCTACTGCATTATGGGGATCTGCAGCTCCATCCTGTATCTACAAACTGCTGCTGTTTTTTCATTCTCATGCACTTCTTATACTCCACATGCTGATTTCTATACGGTACAGTAACTTATATTCAGTTGTTTCTCATTGATTGTTTCATCTGCTATACATGTTATTCAGATTATTAAAAAATATATATATTTTTGGTGTGTGGAACCATATGTTTGCATTTCAATGATTCCTTATGGGAAAAACTGCTTTGCTTTAAGAGTGATTTGGAATACAAGCACAGTCCTGGAACGAATTATGCTTGTGATCCAAGGCACCACTGTATATATGTATACATATATAATTATACACACACCTGTTTTCAGCTGATGGACTCACTTTGAGAAGTCATTTAACCAAATCAAATTATTACGAGTGATCAAGTAAGCAATTCAGAGAATTTGATGGAAATGGAAAGAGTAAAGGAATTCTATAGTGAATCTCTCTCTTAACACTTACCTCTACCAGCATGGCAAGCAGTGCTTTTTTATTCTCAGTCCACAAGGACTTCAGCTGCATAGCACTGGGAAATAAGCAGCAACTGGTGTAAACTGTGATTTCTGGGCAATGACCATGAGTTACGCTGAAATCCTGCAACCAACAAGAGAAACACTTACTAAAAAAGCAAGAGAGAGAGTATAATACCACAAAATAACCCTATTTTCTGACACTATGGGTTTTGTTCACATCAGCGTTAGAGGCTGTGTGCATTAAACATATCTGTTTAAATAATGGTACAAAATATTGCATGTTGTATTTTCTGGTCCCGTTAGAATAGGCAAAATGACACCAGTGGAAATCCCAATTAAAGTTAAAAATAAAAAAAAATAGAGGTTAGAGAGACAGATGCACTCACCTTGAGTTGCGCAAAAAATAGGCACAACTCTACTGTAGGCATATAGTATAGCTTGGATGGGAGACGCAGCTATCCCTCGGGTTACTACCACCAGCAGTGGGTAAAGGCATGCAAGAGTGTGTCCCACGGAGGGTTACTAGAACCAGGTGAACTCTACAGAAGGATCAGCACAGGTAAACGTCCAGAGTTCTTAAGCAGAGTTGCGATCAGAAAATCCCACACCGACGTGACTTTATTAAACACAATATTGAGTCGCATTAGTGTGCGATTTTCTGACCGCAACTGTGCTTAAGAACTCAGGACGTTTACCCGTGCCGATCCTCTTATGGGATTCTCCTGGTTCTAGTGACCCTCTGTGGGACACACTCTTGCATCCCTTATTTGTATAGGGAGAGCTTTCTCAATCATGCCTGGCAGGTCTGGAAATGACTTGGTGACTTTTTGTCTTATTCCTACTCAGTATATAAAAGTATGATTTCAGGTGAATAAAGGTGTTTATCTCCTTTATAACACTCATAAGAGGTTCCCTTTAAAAAGTTACTCCATAGCAAATACTGCAGATGCACCTCAATACCTTCCATTATTCATGTCCAGAAATTCTTAGCAAGCATTAAACTATGACAGGGCAGGATACTCCCAGGGCACTGGATGATTACTACGGCACCGCAACCAGCCAGCACGCAGTTACAATGGTCTCCAAGTCTAATGCCAAATCCGCAGGAGAATATGTCTTGACTACCTCTTTAAAATTACAACTATTGTGAAGCAAAGCCATTTGCAGTACAGACAAGAACTATTTTTAATCAGCTGTCAAATCTATTTTTCTGGCTCTTACACCAATGATACTTTTATCATACTACCTGCGTAAATAAGCACTAAAATTTAAAGAAAAAACCTTTGGCCTATCCTAGAGACATGTCAATAGTTTTGATTGGTCTGAGTGTTCAGAACTACACCGATCGTTAGAGACGGGACTAAGCGCGTTCTCTCTCTTCTGGCACAAGATGGACTTCCATTGGTTCCCTGTAACCGACCTGTGGTCAGGTGGGGAGAGAAATGCACAACCATTTTTAAGTGGGGTCTGAACACCCAGACAGCCACAAAAATAAAACTTCAGATAGCGAGGTCCCTGCTGGCAGGAATTCAGATCTGACAAAGAAGGCAACCTTGAAATGAGTTATCCTAAAAAATCTGACAGCTTTTATTAGTACACTACGTCTACCATCATCCTTGACTAGGGTACAATGTGTGGAGTCGCCAGCGTCAAGTTGTCCCGGGATTCCTGCCGCAGGGACCTCACCTCTGCACCACTATCTGATCTCCAGCCGGTTCCCCAGTCCCGTGGGATGGGCAAGCAGACAGCTCATCTTCTAAAGCGTTTGGCAGTGTCACGCTCACAGCACGACCGCCAGAGGCGAGCGGCTCACTTAGCCATCTTCTTTCTCCAATTTGCGTGCGGTTGTCACGCTATGTGCACCCATGGTGCTTCTTTTTTTTTTCAGTATGCACAAATCTTAAGATACTTAAGAAAACTTTTGATAAGTTCTAAATAAGTGACAGGTGCACTTTAAATTCATGGAAAAATTGCAAACAAGCATATCAGCTCACCATACCTTTGATAGCTTTTTTGTCAATGGCTCTCCAGACATGAAGCACGCGAGACCTGTATTGCGGGCCGTGTCCCGTATGTATAGCTGAACAAGACAAAGATTTCGGTCTCTAGCTTCTTAAAAAGTTCCAAATTTTATTGTGACATCATCTAAAATCCAATAGTTAAAAACACGCCGACGCGTTGCGAGGTAGACACCTCTTAATCATGGCAAAGTAAACTTTGTTATACAGAAGTATAAATATCTTATGCAAAAGATGACGCCCCTTGGACGGAACTCCCACAGCCATGGGTAACACCTGTGTTACAAAACCACATGACCTGTTTCTCTAGGGAAAAATGTGGACTGGATCAATAGATATAAAATAAATCATTTCTATAATTTAAACCATTTGGAAATCTTGTATTAAACTTCAAGATCCAGAAACTTCACGTTTTCTCAGGAGGTTTTCCCAATCTCCCCCTCTTTTTGGTTTGTTAACTCGTTCCAGAGCACTGACCTGTAGGGTTGCTACGCTACTATTGTGACAGTCAATGAAATGTTTAGAAAAACCCGATATAGAGCTCCGTAGATTATCGGAACTACCTTTTCTAATGTCCCCCAAATGTTCACTTATACGGGTTTTTAATTTTCTAATACTAAAACCTATATATTGTAATCTGCAATCTGTACATTGGGCAACATAGACAGTATGGGAGGTAGAACAATTCAGAAAAGATTGTATTGTATGTCTAGTCCCCGTACTGTATGAAGTGACCACTGATTGATTTTTCACAAACACACTCAAAAAATCAATCAGTGGTCACTTCATACAGTACGGGGACTAGACATACAATACAATCTTTTCTGAATTGTTCTACCTCCCATACTGTCTATGTTGCCCAATGTACAGATTGCAGATTACAATATATAGGTTCCAGTATTAGAAAATTAAAAACCCGTATAAGTGAACATTTGGGGAACATTAGAAAAGGTAGTTCCGATAATCTACGGAGCTCTATATCGGGTTTTTCTAAACATTTCATTGACTGTCACAATAGTAGCGTAGCAACCCTACAGGTCAGTGCTCTGGAACGAGTTAACAAACCAAAAAGAGGGGGAGATTGGGAAAACCTCCTGAGAAAACGTGAAGCTTTCTGGATCTTGAAGTTTAATACAAGATTTCCAAATGGTTTAAATTATAGAAATGATTTATTTTATATCTATTGATCCAGTCCACATTTTTCCCTAGAGAAACAGGTCATGTGGTTTTGTAACACAGGGGTTACCCACGGCTGTGGGAGTTCCGTCCAAGGGGTGTCATCTTTTGCATAAGATATTTATACTTCTGTATAACCAAGTTTACTTTGCCATGATTAAGAGGTGTCTACCTCGCAACGCGTCGGCGTGTTTTTAACTATTGGATTTTAGATGATTTCACAATAAAATTTGGAACTTTTTAAGAAGATGGAGACAGAAATCTTTGTCTTGTTCAACTTCAAATTCATGACCAGTTATATCATGCTGATGTGCGTTACCTTCATGCTGCCTTGATGTCCTCTCCATTCGGCACCACTGATCACTCCTCCCGGAATATTTTCATCTAAAAACATTGGAAAAAAAACATTGAAATCCCACAAATATTTCCACATAAGCAAGGCCAAACTAATCATTTATACTAACCAGACTTGTTAGGGCATCCTGGGTGTCCCAGATGTATTGTAGGGTGATTATTTGCATAGACAGAAGCTAAATGTTTCAGAGTGTCTTTATTCTCCACTAGGGTAAAAAAAAATAAATTTAAATTAAAATTTATATATATATATAAACACATATATATATATATATACACACACACACACACACACAGAAATATTCTGTTATTGGCAAATTATTATTTAGCATATATTCCTATTTTCCAAAGCACTTTCTGTTTTTCACGGCTCTCCTTGCTTTCAATTCAATAGGAGTCTTCAATGTTTATTATGTTTTTGACTCCATTGGATAGTCATCTGTCAAAAACAATGAGGGTTCCTAGCAGGGAACCATGGTGGATTTGCTACAAATAATTTGGAAATACTGTAATTTTATTCCATATAAAACAAAGGGTATTTGTGGAGTCTTGAAAACACCAATAAAAGTAACAAAAGTAAGCAGAAAATCGGCATGGTGGTTAAAAAAAAAAATAAAAGACACACCCATTGTTCTACACTTCATACCCCATAATGACAATGTGAAAACATAAAATAAGAAACGAATGCTAATTTATTGAAGAAAAACTAAAGTCTTGCATTCACATAAGTATTAAGGCCCTTTACTGAGTACTTAGTTGAAGCCCCTTTGGCAGTGATTCCAGCCTCCAATCTATGGCTATAAGGCCACAAGATTTGCACACCTGAATTTGGGTATTTTCTGCGGATAATATTATGCTGTCAGGTTGGACGGGGACAGCGGATGCCATTTTTAGGACTCTCCAGATATTGGGTTCTTAGTTAAGGGGGCAGCAGCCTCAAGAAGAGTCCAGGTTGTTACAAAGTTTTTCCATTTATTAATTATGGAGGCCTCTGTGCTCTTGGAAACTGTGTGCAGCAGAAATTTTTTGTACCTCTATCCAGAACTGCACCTCTATAGAATCCTGTCTCTGAGTTCTACAGGCAGCTTGGCTCATGGCTTGGTTGTCGCTCTAATACCCAGCTGTAAAATCTTATACATGTTATATAGACAGGGCTGTGTCTATCCAAATTCTGTCACTAACTACAGGTGACTTACACTTAAAGCGACTCTGTACCCACAATCTGCACCCCCTACCCATGTGTAGTGTTCAGACAAGTGATTATTGGGGGAAATCCTGCCCATGAGCATTCCTAATGATGGGGGCGGGAGGACGGAGAGGCGGTGCAAGCCTAGGGTACACACACACAATCGAGGCCACACCAATTTGACACAGGGCTGCAAGCTTAAAAGTAGTTTTTAAGGACAATAACTGCATCACCTGCAGAATGGACAGATCTTGGGTTAAAAGCAGCTATCTGAAGGTACAATCAGTTTTTTTTTTTGGGGGGGGGGGGGGGGGGAGATTGTGGGTACAGAGTCGCTTTAAAGATGATCAGGAGAAATAGGAAGCAAAAATTAAATTTTTTCCCTGTTTGATCGATTTGCAAAAAAATAAATTAATAATAATAACCCCTTAAGGACAGAGCTAATTTCGATTTTTGCGTTTTCGTTTTTTCCTCCTTGTGCATAAAAGACCATAGCACTTGCATTTTTCCACCTAGAAACCCACATGAGCCCTTATTTTTTGCGTCACTAATTGTACTTTGCAATGACAGGCTGAATTTTTGCATAAAGTACACTGCGAAACCAGAAAAAAATTCAAAGTGTGGTGAAATTGAAAAAAAAAACGCATTTTGTTTATTTGGGGGAAATGTGTTTTTACGCCATTCGCCCTGGGGTAAAACTGACTTGTTATGCACGTTCCTCAAGTCGTTACGATTAAAACGATATGTAACATGTATAACTTATATTGTATCGGATGGCCTGTAAAAAATTCAAACCATTGTCAACAAATATACGTCACTTAAAACCTCTCCATTCCCAGGCTTATAGCACTTTTATCCTTTGGTCTATGGGGCTGTGTCAGGTGTTATTCTTTGCGCCATGATGTGTTCTTTCTATCGATACCTTGATTGCGCATATACGACTTTTTGATCGCTTTTTATTACAATTTTTCTGGATTTGATGCGACCAAAAATGCGCAATTTTGCACTTTGGGATTTTTTTTGCGCTTACGTCGTTTACCGTGCGAGATCAGGAATGTGATTAATTAATAGTTCAGCGATTACGCACGCGGCGATAGCAAACATGTTTGTTTATTTATTTATTTACTTTTATTTATAACCTGGGAAAAGGGGGGTGATTCAGACTTTTATTAGGGGAGGGGGCTTTTTATTCACAACACCACTTTTCTTATTTTTTTTACACATATACTAGAAGCCCCCCTGGGGGACTTCTAGTATATACACTTTGATCTCTCATTGAGATCTCTGCAGCATAGATATGCTGCAGAGATCCATGAGATCGGCACTCGTTTGCTTTCGGCTGCTGCAGCCGGAAACAAACGAGTGCAGAGCCGGGGACATGTTTGACAGCTGCATCTGATTACTGTATTAGCGGGCACGGCGATCGGACCGTGCCCGCTAATACCTACGGTCCCGGGCTACACGCGGCACCCGGGACCGCCGCGGTTCAGAGCGGGGTCGCCGCGCGACCCCGCTCTGAACGCCCTTACCGGCAATAGGGCGTACCTATACGCCCTTTGTCGTTAAGGGGATAATAATAATAATAATAATAATAATAATAATAAAATCCAAGAATCTTTCTATCTTTACATTGTTATTATAGGGTACTAAGTGCAGATTGATGGGGGAAACTTTTTGGGTTTTATTTTAGCAAAAGGTCTCAAACTAAAAAAAGTGGAAAGAAACGTTTCCAAAAGAATTTTAAGCAATGGTGCATTTTAGAGACTTTCCACAAGATGGCGATATACTCCCCACCTCACCTGTGTGTACTGGGTTATCATACGGATATGTAACCAGCAGAGAGCCCCCATCTAAAACGACAGAAAGCGTGAAATCCTGCTTCAAGATTAAACTATCAATAATGACATTAGTCTCCTTTTCCCTTTCTCCAACAGGTCCAGAAGAGTTACCTGGAAAGAGAGACAAAAGTTCAGCTGAAAATGTTACATACAGTAAAAGGCAGACTAACGCACAGATAAACACAGAACTGACAAAGTTTAAAAAACTTTATAAACTATATAAAAGTTATAAAGATGTGTCGGTTCGGGTTCTTACGAACCAGAACCCTCGGTAATGATACCCGCTGTCTGCCCGCTCCGTGGATCGGGCGGATCCAGCGGGAGGACCGCCTAGAAAACTGGGATACAGCCACAGCCATAGGCTGTATCCCAGTTTTCCAGGCGTTACTGATCTGCTGCCGAGCGTTCGGGTTCATACGAACCCGAACCTCGGCAGGTTCGGACCATCCCTAGTCTATACAATTTATTACCGTATCTGTGCAGTTTTGCCAGACTGGTAGCTGATAGAAATCCAGAAGTGAAGAAAAATGGCCTCTGTGCCAATCCACATTGTCTCCTGCTCCCACTGCTCTTCCACCTTAGGAGACAAATCTTCCATGCCTCTGTCTCACATTGTGTGTGTTTGCTGAGCACAGGCTGATGCTGACAGGGGGCTGGGTGTGGTGTCCCAGGAGGCTTGGCTGGATCCCCCAATCTCGAGTGATTCACTATCTCTGACTGGCCAGAAGCAGGTGTTGCACTGATTTCTCTGATTGTGCAGAAATGTGCAGTGAAATTAGGGCTGTGTTCACACATGTTGGAGTGTCATTGCAGTACTGCAGCATATTGACAAAAATGCTGCTAAATGGCAGAGAAGATCAGAGCCTTATTGTGGGGCTCAACTTCAAAGATAAAAGATGCTTGATCATAATATGTGCGTGGAAATGATAAGAAAAAAAGAAAATCAAAAAGTTCTTTACTTTATTCCAATATCAGTGTTACAGGTAGAGAAGACAGCGTGCTGTGTGGTGCTACAGGGAGAGAAGACAGCGTGCTGTGTGGTGCTACAGGTAGAGAATACAGCGTGCTGTGTGGTGTTACAGGTAGAGAAGACAGCGTGCTGTGTGGTGCTACAGGGAGAGAAGACAGCGTGCTGTGTGGTGCTACAGGGAGAGAAGACAGCGTGCTGTGTGGTGCTACAGGGAGAGAAGACAGCGTGCTGTGTGGTGCTACAGGGAGAGAAGACCGCGTGCTGTGTGGTGCTACAGGGAGAGAAGACAGCGTGCTGTGTGGTGTTACAGGTAGAGAACACAGCGCTGTGTGGTGTTACAGGTAGAGAATACAGCGTGCTGTGTGGTGTTACAGGTAGAGAATACAGCGTGCTGTGTGGTGTTACAGGGAGAGAGGACAGCGTGCTGTGTGGTGTTACAGGGAGAGAAGACAGCGTGCTATGTGGTGTTACAGGCAGAGAATACAGAGCGCTGTGTGGTGTTACAGGTAGAGAATACAGTGTGCTGTGTGGTGTTACAGGTAGAGAATACAGTGTGCTGTGTGGTGTTACAGGGAGAGAAGACAGCGTGCTATGTGGTGTTACAGGTAGAGAATACAGTGTGTTGTTACAGGTAGAGAATACAGTGTGCTGTGTGGTGTTACAGGTAGAGAATACAGTGTGCTGTGTGGTGTTACAGGTAGAGAATACAGTGTGCTGTGTGGTGTTACAGGTAGAGAATAAAGTGTGCTGTGTGGTGTTACAGGTAGAGAATACAGTGTGCTGTGTGGTGTTACAGGTAGAGAATACAGTGTGCTGTGTGGTGTTACAGGTAAAGAATACAGTGTGCTGTGTGGTGTTACAGGTAGAGAATACAGTGTGCTGTGTGGTGTTACAGGTAGAGAATACAGCGTGCTGTGTGGTGTTACAGGTAGAGAATACAGCGTGCTGTGTGGGTTGGACAACAATAAAATGGTAAAGTAATGCAAATAATTCATTTTAATTTTTTTAACCTCTACCTGGAGTTCCCCTTCAATATGCAGTGGAAGGCGATGGGGCACACTGATAACCTCACTATAGGAAGTGAACAATTTTCTAAGACCTGACATTGTGAAGTCTTCCTTCGCTCATATTCAGGAATACTAAAATTTACCAGTACTGCATTTTTTCCACAAATACTTGTCTAGTCACACACACAAAAAAAAGGACTCCTTACTGATAAAGTCCGTGTCCAGATCCTTGCCATTGGCATTGGATTGACCTATCTTAGAGGAACAATCCTTTTCTGTTGCTTTTTCTCGTCCGTCAGGGTTAACCAAAGGCACAATAACAATTCTTGTTCGGTCAATGAGCTAAAAATGTAAGAGAAAGTATGTATGAACATAATAATAATCTGTGCAACAGCTAAGCTCATGCACCCCCCAATACAGCAGCCAGGTGGTTCAAAGCGGGGATGGGGAACTTTAGTCCAATTAGTACAATTCCCATAATGCCTGGACAGCCAAAGCTTTAGCTGTCCAGGAATTATGGGAATTGTAGTTTTGCAGCAGCTGGAGGGACAAAGGTTCCCTATCCCTGCTTTAAAGGGAAAAGTAGCATCAGAAAATAGAAGCAGTTGAAATTAAAAATTAAGGACAAATAGATTTTTTTTTTTTACACACAATAGAGTGAAATTTCCTGTGTACACTTCTTAACTTTGCTCTTTACTGAGGCAAGGAGAGTCATCTCTCTATAGACAATGAGGGGGTGAAACCTGTATTGTACAGCAGGGGACATGGATGATAAAGCTCTGTATAAAGTAACCCTGCGCATGCCAGGTCTCTGAGCAAAGAACAGTCTGCAATCACTTCTTTCTAAAAGTGTAACTTTCATTGTTAAAAACTTCTGACATGTCATCGCAACATGCTATGCCGATCGCTAGAATGAGGGGGCAGAAGCGCCCAGCAGTGCATGCTCTGCCTCTTTATCTCCGCTATAACTGCAGTCTACTATGACATGTCAGAGGGTTTTTTTTTTTTTTTTTACATATTAGAGTTACACTTCAAACCACTAGTTAAGTATTATAAGTGACTGGAAACATTTACCACTGTACAAGTAGATTTCCTAACTTATCGCCTTTGCTTTTCAGGTATTTGGTGCCCAAGTCACAGTGACATCTGGTAAGATATCTGTGCATGACTTGGTTTTTATGTAACAAACCATTAAAGACTTGTACATATTGGTTACCACTGCTTTCCATACAAGATTCACTGAGATAGGGTATATAGAAATAAGATCTAAAATGTAACTTTTAATAATCCTAATATAAAATGAATAACCAAAAAATGAAAACCAGACATAAACAAAAGTGCCAAAACTAGGAAAATGTTTATCTTACCGCTCAACGGTGGCTGCTGAGTCGGAATAACTTGGAGTGGCCGTGGACCATTCACATTGCCGTAGCTGTCCTTAATCCTGAATGGATTCCATGTAGGCGGCTGAGATCTCCCGGTAAGGTGAATGGGAGAAAACACAGTGGAGTGTATACAGAAATGGGAGATAGGACAGCCGGTCCCTGACACTGTCCTATTACACCCTAATAAATCTGTCCCTCCAGACAGAGCTCCCGCCCTAAGAAGGGCGACTCCGCCACACTCACTCCTGGGTCTTAATGAACAAATTAGTTATGCTTGTTTTCTGTAGGTACTCAGTAGGAGTGTAGCCTGGTGGGGTTTCTATAGTCGGCATACACCTCCATTTGTTGAAATATGCACCAGCCATGACTTGCCACATTTATTATTATTATTATGTGTAAAATAGACACATCATTACTGTTTCTTTATTGCTTTAGCCCTAATTTAGTTTTGTGTGTTTTTTGACCTATTATGGTTTTCGAGACAAATATTGTAGTCATACCTTTTGGGATAGTGCAATATGATGAGTTTACCTTGGGTTCATGCAGTTTTATTTGCTATAAATGGTCTGTCTACAGGTTGTGTGATTGTACACAGCGGTAGGGAATAGTGGACGATTATCTGCTTTTTATTATTGGATTTGACCCGATTAGGTTGCGGATACTTTTGATCATTTGCACTTTATCTAGAAGGGTACGGGATGGTCATTGGGTGGATTACTGTTATACTGTACGTTATGGTACCCTATGTGGTCCACTACATCAGTATTATCTATCATGACTATGCGCCCTACATGAGGTTACCGTAAGAGAGCGTAATGGTTCACGTATATGGATGAATAGATATGCATTCCACCCTACGTCACTGTGCGTTCCAAATCCTGAATCAGCTGACTAGGACGCATTAGTGTGTGATCAGGTGATGACTACGTAGCCCTGACGGAGTGAGTTTCTTAGTTATGTGACGGTGCCGGGACAACCCGGAAGTGCTGACAGCAAGACTGGAGTACATCACACGTGGGGGCTACAGCAATACTGAAGCGAGCTAGTTATCAGGTGTGTATCCGCAACCCAGAAGGGGCGGAGTTATGTGTATTTAAACCAGCATGTTTGTATACTAGTAAGGGGACGCCATACGCACGGCTGGCACCATACGTGCAGTTTCTACCCTTCTCTTTTTTGTTTGCTTAGTGGCATTTGACTATCCTTTTGATCCCCTGATGATTCCCCCTACGGGAGAGGAAATGCATTGGGACACAGCCACGTGTATTAGTAGGGTTTAACTAGGGACCCTAGGAGTGAGTGTGGCAGAGTCGCCCTTTTTAGGGCGGGAGCTCTGTCTGGAGGGACAGATTTATTAGGGTGTAATAGGACAGTGTCAGGGACCGGCTGTCCTATCTCCCATTTCTGTATACACTCCACTGTGTTTTCTCCCATTCACCTTACCGGGAGATCTCAGCCGCCTACGTGGAATCCATTCAGGATTAAGGACAGCTACGGCGATGTGAATGGTCCACGGCCACTCCAAGTTATTCCGACTCAGCAGCCACCGTTGAGCGGTAAGATAAACATTTTCCTAGTTTTGGCACTTTTGTTTATGTCTGGTTTTCATTTTTTGGTTATTCATTTTATATTAGGATTATTAAAAGTTACATTTTAGATCTTATTTCTATATACCCTATCTCAGTGAATCTTGTTGGTAATCTGTTAGTGGTGTTTGTGGCATTGTTTTTGGATTTGTGTTTTTCATACAACTACAGGGCAGTGCTCCCTAATGAAATGCTCAAAAGCCACGCGTGGCTCGTAGGCCCAAACTGCACGACCCATAGACCTTACCTTTGTAACTGCGGCATTCATTTTATAATTCAAGCAGAGGAATTCTGCAAAAGTCAAAAGCAGCTCTGTACCGACTGGTGCATTCCCGTGAACTCCAGCTACAAATCGGATTTTTGGCTTCTCTGGTTCAGAAATATTTGGTTTATTTGAGATCTCCAAAGACCATATGTAGCGATACTCAACACTCTGTCCCAACCTGAAAAGAATAAGCACAGAAAGAGAACAATTAATCCAATGGGAAAAGAAAATACTCACAGCCAGGCATAATGCTGATATTAAAGCGGTTATCCCATGCTTGAAAAACATGTCCGCTTTCTTCCAGAGACGGCACAGCTCTTGTCTCCAGGTAGGGTGCAGGTTTTGTAACTCAGTTGCAGTGAAGTAAATGGAGCTTAATTGCAAACCGCACCTGACCTGGAGACAAGAGCGGTGCTGTCTCTAGAAGAAAGTGGCTGTGTTTTTAAAGTGCTAGATAACCCCTTTAATATATCAAAAGGATTAACAAAGACCATGAGTGTCGAACTCAGGCCCTTCAGCTGTTACAAAACTACAATTCCCATCATGCCTGGAGAGCCAAAGCTTTAGCTCAGGCATGATGGGAATTGTAGTCTTGTAAGAACTGAAGGGCCTGAGCTTGACACCTATGACATAGACTTTAGACTAAAAGAGTTACTGAATAAAAGGACGACCTATACAGATTCCCAGGCTGTATGTTCCTAGCATGTATTATCTAAAGACTTGAACTGCAAACCTATGACATGCACGTGAATTTATATTGATTTCTGTGTAAAAATCTGTATGCTTTACAACAAAAAGAAAGTTCACAGCAAATTCCACCCTTAAAGAGGACATGAAGCCAACTACAAAAAAAGAGATGTTACCTAGCATTAAATCGCTTAGGTTGCTGTGATTCCAACCTCTTTACAGTTTCTTGATATCCCCTCCTGAGACAGGAGTGTTCATAATTTGTCTGACATTTCATTTAATAGTCAGATGGGCGTGATCATAATTTTAATAACGGGTTATGTATTATCACAATCAACTAATAATATTTAACTGCCTAATCCCGTCCATCACCCGATAGTCACTCCCATTGTTAAAATTACTTTCACGCCCATCCGACTAGTAAAGGAATTGTCAGGCAAACTATAAACCTACATATCTCAGGAATGGGAGTGGATGTAAAATGGTGAACATGAGGAGGGAAAAAAAAAATAAAAAATTATATATATATATATATATATATATATAAAAATCTCTATTTCTATATCTATATCTCAGGAGATCAGCTTTTTTAGCTTCATTTCTCTTAAAGCTGCCCCACCATAGCAACTAATACCCCCGTTCTTACTCCCGTACACTTTCTCAAGTTCTCAGGGGCTCCAGAAGTTGGACTCCCTGGGATAAGAAACTTTCTCCCTGTCCTGTGAATAATGGATACGTTTTTATGGAAGGATAAACCCTTTAAACAAAAAACGAGACCAGTAGCACAAACTACCCTATGCACACATTTTGTGGCATTTGTTATGCAGCGTCTGGCATGTCCATCCTGTGTAAACATACACTTGGGGTATGCTCACACAATGGATTTTATTCATTGAAAACCATTAATGCTGCAGTTTTGGATGCAGTTGGCCCCATCTATAGCCAGGATATCCGATGTGGAGTGCACAAGTATTCACCATCATAGAAATGGGATGTCACTATATAATATATTCATTTTCACTTGGATATTGATGAGGAAAACACATAAAAAAAACAAAACCCCTCTGTCTGACCATTCCCCTCATGCATTTCAATAAAGAAACATGAACAATACCTGGTGAGTTTAGTAATGTTTGGGTAGTTAAGGTTCAGTCCCCGTAGTGATTCAGAGAGGTCGTGATATGGTCTGTAGCGGTATAGAGCTATATCACTGGAGGTGGAGAGGAGCAGATGCTCCAGACCATTCTCGGCTGATAGATCCTTGATCAGGGTCTCAAACTCCTGCGTGTTGGGGTCTGTTTTCTCTGGCTCTATCATTGACACTTTGCCTTTATCTTCTTTGTGTAAATCTGCACCGGAGCGAACAAGTGTAAAATTTGTCACCTCTGCATCTCCTTCTGTCACGTTGACCATTTTTGTCACCGGAACGTATCTGAGAAATAAAGAAATCGAGGTGGATGAGACAACATTCTGAGCGGCACGGAGTGATTGAATGCAAGGTATACCAGATACTATAGCATATCATGCTGGTGTGCTGAGCATTATCAAATACAATAGGGGGGAATCTATGATTGTTTGCACACATGGAATAAATTTAGGCAAATGATTTTTCCTGCACTTCCAGCAATAAAGTGTATTTGCACTTAGTAAAAAATGCAGAATACGAGTAGAATTAACAGTAAATCACCTGATATGGTGGCATGTGGCAGGCATCTGATTGAATCCCTCTATTACACACCATCATTATAACATTCAGCCCAAGTTACACAAACATGTGCTCAATGATAAAAACTCTGCTCTAATACTAGGAAAGGCCCCCATCATCTTCATATATAGTGCTGAAGCATAGATGCTAGCAGGTCTACTGTTTCAGAAGCCAATGTGAGCAGGGGACCATATATACATATGCATACATGGCCATCTGATTCAACGGCTAGGCAGTCCCAAAGATGCCCAGGGACTGGAATTTTGTGGCATTCTGTCTCTAATAAAAGACAATAAACTAATGTAATATAAGACATTAACCCAGGGGTAGGGAACCTTAGCTCTGCTTAGCAACCTAGCTGTTGCAAAACTACAACTCCCATCATGCCTGGACAGCCAAAGCTAGGCATGATGGGAGTTGTAGTTTTGCAAAAGCTGGAGAGGCAAGGTTCCCTACCCCTAGGTTAACCCAATCCAAAGCTGTAAGTTGTACAATGTTTGACAAGTTCTTTGAAATATAATTTGGGCAACAGAATACTCAACTATTCCCTAATATATCTCTTATCCCATTCTTTCCTTCAATGAGCATTTCCCATACAGTAATAGGATAGAGCAAGTACTGAGCATGTACATATGAAAGAATGTGAAACATGCCTTATGGGCCAGGTTCTTTTAATGTGGGTGGCACATGCAAAAAAAACAAACAAAAAAAACACGCCCTCATATAGCAGCACAAATTTTCTAGTAATACCAGCAAATCATGCAGCATAAAGGCTAAGTTTTACCGTGTGTGTCAGTATCAGCATGGGGACCTGGCCCAATAGAATTCCAAAGTAATACAAAGACAATAGTAGCTATAAGTACCCTCTTGCAGAGGCCGTAACTTTATACGATCCTGGGACCAGCAATCTCCAGTAATCCCCAGCCTTGTCAGAGGTCACCGGGTGATTGATGTCCGCAACGCTGATGGTTGCATTAAAAATGCCTCTTCCATCGGTGGCATCAAGTACAAATCCCTTGATTCCCTTGTGGACCTAAAAAAGGAGTCAGGGTTAGTGTTTCATACATAAGACACAGTGATAGAAGGCCCGTCAGCAGAGACTCACCTGCTCTATGAACTCCAGCAACGAGCGATGGTTGCTTTCCCAGTAGTCGGGCAGTTCTGCAGCCATAGGATACTTAACACAGCCCAACTCAATCGTCACTTCAAAGCAGTTTGTATTAAGATAGTTCCAGTCCTGCATTCCCCCTGTGTGTTACAGTAGGAGAAGGAGTGATGTAAGAGTCAGAAACCATTACACTGAAAGAGAGATTCCTCTGGAATACTGGAACAAATGAGCAGGGATTTTTCTTACAAAACTATATGCCAACTAGCCATATTGGCACATAATAGATAAAAATAATAAAATTATATTTTACCTGGCACATTATACCAGTTGGCTCCATTGGTGATTCCTTGAGGGAAATTCTCATTAGGATAGATCTCCTTACAAGGACTGCCAGTGAACATCTTAGTATTTGCCTATTAACACATGAAGAAACACAATTTCAATGGAACTGTTCGATTAATAAGATCCATTTCCAAGAAACCCCATTGTAGATAGTGATGTCCTCCATTCAGCACCCTCATCTATTAACCAGAATGAAGAGTAACATGTGTCTAATATCCTGTAGGGCCTTGCATGTCAGACTTTGAATGTTTTCAGCAATACTGAATAATAAAAGTGTGATCTTCATTTTCGCCACATGGTGGTGCTATCCTATCCTATCCTATACTATAATTGTGAAGCACAATGAGTAATTCTTACAGGTCCTTCTTCTACACATTGGGTCAGGGGGGTGAAAGCATACAAGCTACATTTACCCATCATGTTACTGCGTGTTTGTTGCAAATGGTTTTGACAGCAACGTCACTGTATTTTGCAAAAAACAAACTGTTTTGGTTTTTCATGCAGTTTCTGAAAATCTTAGCAAAATTCTATTGTTCTGCTACAAACAAAACCCACGCCAAAGTTTTCCTAACACAGATATTTAAATGGTTATTATGGGTGTGTGAGTTTTGCAGGTCAGTTCCTATTGAAGTGAATGGAGCTGAATTGCAATACCACACACAACCTGAGAAGAGGGGTGGTGCTGTTATGCAAGAGAGTAGCTTTACTTATCGATAATGCTTCATTGGTGGGAGTCTGTATGCTGGCATATTCACCATCTGTCAGAACCGAGATCCACTCACACCCTGTAGTGGGCATCAAAGCGGAGAGATGGAAACAGCCGAGGAAGTGTTTCCACCTCCAGTACTCCTCAGTGACATCGTAAAACGTTTTTTTGCTATGCAGCAAGGTTTATTTCGGACTCCCATTCTCAGTTATGAGGGTCCCAGCACTGATCAAAAATGTATTGTCAGGGGCAAAAATTAAATTAACTGGTTTCAGAAAGTGATAAAGGTTTGAAATGTACTTTTATTTATAAATCTCCAGTCTTCCAGTACTTATCAGCTGCTGTATGTCCTGCAGGAAGTGGTGCATTCTCTCCAGTCTGACACAGTGCTCTCTGCTGCCGCCTCTGTCCATGTCAGGAACTGTCCAGATCAGTAGCAAATTTCCATAGAGGTGGCAGCAGGGAGCACTGTGTCCGACTGGAAGGAATACACCACTTCCTGCAGGGCATACAGCAGCTGATAAGTACTGGAAGACATAAGATTTCCAATTTACTTCTATTTAAAAATCTCCAAACTTTTTGAAACCAGCTAATTAAAAAAAAAAAAAAATCACCGGAGTTCCCCTTTAATATGAATTGTTTTGGAGTATTGCATGGTGGTTTCTGCTGGTAGAATTTGCATTGTGTAAGGGTCCATTTACACAGAAAGATTATATGATAGATTATCTGACAAAAATTTGGCGCCAAAGCCAGAAATGGATTTGAAAAGAGGAGAAATCTCAGGCTTTCCTTTATGACCTGATCCCTGTTTACAGTCTGTTTCTGGCTTTGGCTTCAAATCTTTGGCAGGTAATCTGTCAGATAAAAGGGATATAAAACCTTCTCTTGTGTAGCTTTTATACCCATGGTATTTTACGACTTGTGGCGGCTACAGGCATGACCTTGCTTTGCTGGCAGCGCTGTTACATTAGCTTAAAGGGGTTATCCAGCAATACAAAAACATGGCCACTTTCCCCCTACTGTTGTCTCCGGTTTGGGTGGGGTTTTGAAACTCAGTTCCATTGAAGTAAATGGAGCTTAATTGCAAACCGCACCTGAACTGGAGACAACAGTAGGGGGGAAAGTGGCCATGTTTTTGTAGCGCTGGATAACCCCTTTAAATGCGTTATCCAGCCTTATAAAACTGATGCAACACATATGGTCAGATAGTAATTTGTTTTAGTAGGACAGATCATCCTGGAAACTATTCCCTCAGCCCACTTACACACAATGCTTACTGCTATGTTCTGTCTTTTTCCAATATCCAAACCCCCCTGTGTGTATAATCCAGGCTTTTGTGTCCTTACAACTGCAGACTTGTACAGTGAAGAATTTCAGGATTACACTATTGTCGTGTATTATTGCTTAGGAATAAGGAGGAGATTTCAAGTATTTGCATTGGATCACAATCAAATAACCACATGAAAGCTTTTTATACAACACAATGGCTGCCAGAAACTCTGCAGTATACTGCAGCTACAAATCATACAGTGAAGATTCCTTTTAAAGTTCACCAATTTCTCTCTTCTTTCAAATCAGCTGGTGACAGAAAGTGGCAGAGATTTGTAATTTACTTCTATTAAAAAAAAAAATCTCACGTTTTCCAGTACTTCTCAGCTGTTGTATGACCTACAGGAAGTTGTATTAATTCCAGTCTAGAAAGCAGGGGAGGTTTCCTATGGGGATTTGGACAGTTCCAGACATGGACAGAAGTGGCAGCAGAGAGCACTGTTGGACTGGAAAGAATACACCACTTCCTACAGGGCATACAGCAGCTGATTAGTACTAGAAGACTGGAGATTTTTTAATATAAAAAAATTAAAAATCACCAGCACTTTTTGGCACCAGTTGATTTAAAAGAAAAAAAAAACATTTGGAGAACAACCCCTTTAACCTCTTAAGGACATATGACGTACCGGTACGTCATATGTCCGCACTTGCACTTCAAAGCGGGGCCGCGCGGCGGCCCCGCTTTGAAGTGCCGCGATCCCTGGTGCCGCGAGTAGCCCGGGACCGCTGCTATTAGCGGGCACGGTCTGATCGCCGTGCCCGCTAATTAGCTAATCGGAGGCAGCTGTCAAAGTTGACAGCTGCCTCTGATTACCGGAGGCAACGTTTCCCTGGGGTCTAGTGGGGGAGATCGCTCCTCCGGGACCTTGTCCCGGAGGAGCGATCTCCGTTACTGATGCCGGCCGGGGACGCGTCCAAGATGGCGCCGTCCTCGGCTCGGCACTCGTTCGTTTTCGGCTGCAGCAGCCGAAAGCAAACGAGTGCCGATCTCATGGATCTCTGCAGCATATCTATGCTGCAGAGATCTCAATGAGAGATCCAAGTGTATATACTAGAAGTCCCCCAGGGGGGCTTCTAGTATATGTGTAAAAAAAAAAAATAAAGTGTTGTTAATAGTAAAAAGCCCCCTCCCCTAATAAAAGTCTGAATCACCCCCCTTTTCCCAGGTTTTAAATAAAAGTAAACAAATAAATAAATAAATAAACATGTTTGGTATCGCCGCGTGCGTAATCGCCCGAACTATTAATTAATCACATTCCTGATCTCACACGGTAAACGGCGTCAGCGCAAAAAAATCCCAAAGTGCAAAATTGCGCATTTTTGGTTGCATCAAATCCAGAAAAAATGTAATAAAAAGCGATCAAAAAGACGTATATGGGCAATCAAGGTACCGATAGAAAGATCACATCATGGCGCAAAAAATGACACCTCGCACAGCCCCATAGACCAAAGGATAAAAGCGCTATAAGCCTGGGAATGGAGCGATTTTAAGGAACGTATATTGGTTAACAACGGTTTGAATTTTTTACAGGCCATCAGATACAATATAAGTTATACATGTTATATATCGTTTTAATCGTAACAACTTGAGGAACATGCATAACAAGTCAGTTTTACCCCAGGGCGAATGGCGTAAAAACACATTTCCCCCAAATAAAAGAAATGCGTTTTTTTTTTTCAATTTCACCACACTTTGAATTTTTTTCTGGTTTCGCAGTGTACTTTATGCAAAAATTCAGCCTGTAATTGCAAAGTACAATTAGTGACGCAAAAAATAAGGGGTCATGTGGGTTTCTAGGTGGAAAATTGCAAGTGCTATGACCTTTTAAACACAAGGAGGAAAAACCGAAAACGTAAAAACGAAAATGGGCCACGTCCTTAAAGGGTTAAGCAGATTTTCTGCATTAAAAGCTCAAAAAAGTGATAATATCAAGACGGTCACAATGAAACGTGTTATTGATGGCTTGTACATAACCCACACACAGACGCTCCCAGGGCGCCGTGCCTACTGCTGGCAGAGCGAGAACATAAGCCTCACCTTGGAATAGGAGAGAGCCAGCTGCCTGAACACATCATCATCTGGGGATTTACTGTACATAGACAAGCCCTTCTCACCATCATCATACGGGTAATTAACCACCAGGGAGCCTGCAGACACAAGTCAGGGTTGTTAGAAAAAAAAAAAAAAAAGCCACAAGGTGCTGTATGTAGACAAAGAGAACCTACTTCACGGATATACATTACAACCTGTCCCAGAAAAATACCTATAAAAAACTAGGAGCGCACTAAACACCTAAAAAAAGAATACTGCAGGCAAAACGGATGCACGGCGTCATGTCTGAGACACAGGAGTCTTCTCTCTATGGTATTATTTGAATCCCTGTGTCATACACTGCAGCCTCAAGTCCTATACTAGTGAAGAGGAGGAGGATGAAGCACCAGAACAATGAAAAAATTCAAGCATAGCGCAGTGGTTACACGTCCCGCTCCTAATTTCTATGGGGCCTCAGACTTTGAATGGGGCAGGACAGACGTACGAGCGCCTCCTCTCTGTACTGTAGTTCTGCATAGGGGGCTCTGAACCTCCATTCTATTTTACATGAGATAGCCGGAATTAGACACACACAAAATGTAACATTACACACGAGGCCACAAACTTTTAGAGGAACCCATATTTCACCAAAAGGTAATGACAGCCACATAATGTAAAATGCACACAGACTTACTGACATGTGAAGTGCTGCGGAATCAGGTGGTGCTATATAAATAAAGGAATTAGGGTGCCTGCACACGTACAGTATCTGCTTCATTACTTAGTACTGTCATGGCCTGCCTACATAACCCATCACCTGCCAGGCTTTAACAAGCTAATACATTACCTGCCCGTGCTCCCACTGGCTCCCTGGCATCCTGCTCAGCCAATCTGTGACCAAGGAGCCAGAGAAGCAGGCGGGAGCGCGGTCAGGTAATGTATTAGCCCAGGCAGCTGGTGGGGTAAGTGGGCAGTGGCTACAGTATCACAGCAGAATGAAAATGCAGAGCCATAGGCAATGACAGTACAGAGGTTCACAGTGGATTTCGCAGCATAAAATCCATTGTGAACTCAGCACGTGTGAACTTATTCTTAAACCTCGGCTCTCCAGCTGTAGCAAAACTACAACTCCCATCATGCCTGGACAGCCAAAGCATTCCCTACCCCTGCCTTAATAGGAATTATTACTTACATCTCAGGGAACTGCATATACATCAGTCCTTAGTTACTTCTATTCTCAGAACTACTAGCATTATGAGTGTTGACAATATAGCTGGGAAATCATATCCACCAGGTCCAGTTTACCAGGCAGCCTTAATCTCCCACTCCCAGAGGTATATGGTTGTGGCCTGTCGGACACAGATGGTAAGGGGAAAGAGAAGGGAGCACCCTCATATAACTGAAAACCATCATAATAATTGTAGATTGTCAGCATTTGTGGGCAGGGACCTCTTTCCCCATGTCATTTATTTTATTTTATTCATGTTGTTTTCTTTATCTTATGTTACATCCTGTATGGTAACCCCTTATCATATGTACAGCGCTCTGGAATCAAGGATGTTTTAAAAACAAAAACAAAACAAAACGATGGATTTGTGCTGTTTCTCTGCTATTCATATTGGAAACACATGGATAAATTGACAAGTGGGTGTTACCATTATCCTGACACCCAATTGTCATTTTCCAGCAGGAATTACAGAGTAACATCACAACGCACAGCTCTAAGGCTACGTTTTTGCAATCGGTTTCTTTTAATTATTTTTTTTTAACGGACACAAAAATAAGGTCGACTACGTTTTTGTGTACGTTAAAAAAACGGATCCATTTTCATCTTTTTTTCTATAATGGAATTCAATGGAAAAACGGATCAAAACAGATGCACACACACAGGCATCCATTTTTTGCAAAAAAACGGATTAAAAAAAATACGGATTGCAAAAATGTAGTGTGAACCCAGCCTTACAGTGTTTTATCTGAACTTACAGAGACCAGGAGAGCTGTAAGGTCCTCTTAAAGGGGCTGTTCTCCAAAAATGTCTTTCAAATCAACTGGTCCAAGCAAGTGTCAGAGATTTGTAATTTACGGCTAATAAAAAAAAAAAATCTATATTTTCCAGTGCTTATCAGCTGCTGTATGTCATGCAGGAAGTGGTGTATTCTCTCCAGTCTGACACAAAGCTCTCTGCTGCCACCTCTGTCCATATCAGGAACTGTCCAGAGTAGCAGCAAATCCCCATAGAAAACCTCTCCTGCTCTCCAGACTGGAAAGAATACACCACTTCCTGCAGGACATACAGCAGATAAGTACTGGAAGACTTGAGATTTTTTTAATAGAAGTAAATTACAAATCTCTGGCAATTTCTGCCACCAGTTGATTTTTTTTTTTTTTTTCTAATTATCTACCCCTTTAAGCAATTCTCCCACAAGTAAATGTAAATTTAGGGTCCAGCATTGGTAAGCATATTATTTCATGCAGTGTAAAAGGCTTTTACACATGAATAAAAGAATGAACATTTCGAAAGGTACAACATCATCCTATTAGTGCCTGAAGTCATGTGATCACTTACATAGCTGGTAATGGTATATACTGCACTAACACAAAGGAGAGAGAATGATGCAAGTATAAATTCTATAGCATTCCCAGCCAAACAATAGCTAAGGGCAGCGAGGAGTCTTCGATTTTGTTCTCTGGCTGAGTAATTCTTTGAAACCCTTGTATAAAAGACAGAAGGCACAATGGACAAGTGTAATGAATAACATACCTCCATGGAGATTAGCCGACAGGACAAATGGGTAGGTTTTCAGCCAGCTCATTACAGCCAAGGTCTCAAGTTGCGGAGGGTCTGTGATTTGGAAGAACTGGTCAGGGAAATTACGATTAAGATCATAATTGTTGCTGTTGTTTCTGCCAACAACTCCATCACGGTCTCCTGCACAGGCCAGAAGGTGAACAATGTGAGTAATGTATTCTATAGTAATCTGGGAAGCCTAGCTCACAGCATCAACCACTGCCGAACATGGACATAAAATATGTGATGATAGGATATACCTTCAGTGATACAGTTATTAAGGGCTTAGGGTATACATCTCAGTGTGTAAATTAAAGACGTTATCCAGGATAAGAAAAAAGTCCAGCTACTTCCTTGCAAAAACCAGCACCATTCCTGTCCTCAGGTTGTGTGTGGTATTACAATACAGCTCCATTCACTTCAACGGAACAGAGTTGCAAAACCTGCGCTTAACCTGAGGACAGTAGTGGTGCTTTTTCTGGAAGAAATCGGCCATGTTTTTCTGGAGTCTGGATTAACCCCTTTAAGGCAGCTAACCCACAACTGATAGGAGCATTCACCTGCAAGTTGCTTATGCCATTCATTTCAATATGGGGCTAAACAAATTGCATATTAAATTGTGTAACTTTCAAAAGGGGTATTTTGTTCAAACATAACTTTGCACATAATGCTGCCCATGGAGAGACTAACAATTCCTTCCATACTTATTATGTATTCAGTCTCCTTACCCGAGTTCTCAGCTGCTGCTTTCTGCTGAAGACACAAAAAACTGTGTGTGAGCTTTTTGTCTGTCTCTCCCTCCTCCCTTAGGAGTTGATGTAAACCCTATCTGAAACTTTGTAGCTTCTCTGTAATGTTAATCTTAGGTCAAGTTGCTGATGAACTGTGATTAACCCTTTGGGCATTGCAAAGTTGCAGATAGGAACATCCGCTGTCTTAGAAGGGAGAAGGGGGGCAGAGAGAGAAAGGATCACACAGAATTATAAGTCTTTAGCAGAAAGCCACAGCTCAGAACTGGGGGAAGGAGACTGAATAGATAATAAGCATGGTAGGAATTGTTCGTCTAACCATGGGCAGCAACATATCATGAGGGGAACCACCCCTTTAACTTCCTTTTTTGCTGAGAGACCTAGGTAGTAAGTCTAAGGGTCCATTTACAGGAAAAGATTATCTGACAGATTATCTGCCAAAGATTTGAAGCCAAAGCCAGGAATGGATGTGAAAAAAAGAGGAGAAATCTCAGTCTTTCCTTTAAGACCTGATCTCTGTTTATAGTCTGTTTCTGGCTTCAAATCAGATAATCTTTTTGTGTAAATGGACCCTTAGAGACAGAAGTAATAATTAACGTGTCTGTAGAGGGAACCTGTCGTCTAATAAAGACCTGTGATTACAGCAGCCTCAGCACTGGTACAAAGAAAGCAATGCCTCTTATAATGTGAGAAAGCAGGCTTGGGCTAATGCTGATACGGCGCACAGTAAGATATTTTTTTTCTATTTCAGAATGGAGTTACGCGTTAAAGCTTATTTCCATCAAATGCAAGTAAATAATTACCTTCTAGAGCTTTCTCATAGCCATCCGGATTCATCGAGGGCATAATGTGTATTCTAGTGGTATTGACCAACCGCGTCACTTCACGGTCAGTTCCGTAGTTCTTACACAGATATTCAATGAGGTTCAGAAGCAGCTCTCTTCCCACAACTTCATTACCGTGCATGTTCCCGATGTACTTGAACTCTGGCTCACCTGCAATAAGGTCAAGATTGAGTATATAAAATGTACAAGACTAAAAAGGATCACTGTTATGGCCGTATTACACGGTACAATAATCTGGGGGAAGCAAATGATAACGAGCCCATTCAGCGCTCGCTTCCCCCTCACTGCCAGTGCTATTACGCGCACAGACAACGAGAGGGGGACGAACCTGCTGGGAGCAGCCGGAGGGGCTGGCCAAAAGATCCTTAATTTGTTTGGCTGCCCACTGAAATCAGCATGTTGAAAAATCACGATCAGACGACATTGTGCATGTCGGCTGATCGTGACCGTTGAACAGGTCCTATTACACAAAACGATTATCGGCCTAATCGGCCCTTAATTAGCCAAGTAAGGCCAATAATCGTTTGATTTGACACGGCCTTTAGCCTATGGGCTGTATTTTAAGGCATGAAACATACTTTTTGGTGCTGAATGAGCAAAAAAAAAAAAAAAAAAAAAAGAGCCTGAAAAGTGAAAACAAATACCTAATTTGCATAAAACATCCAAAAAAAACATGTGAGGCTCATTCTACAACAGGGGTAAAACAAGGGTATTGTAGGCCTCACAACACTCAAATTACCTTGAGTGAACAATTTTGTGGGGTTAAAACCAGTGCTATGTCACTCACGGCAGCATAACAGATGTGGAAGTCCAGCAAAAAAACTAACAAACCAATGCATATAAATTAATGTACAATGGTGCCCACATATATCACTGCCATTCTTCCCACAAAACACAGATAAAGTACCTGGCTCATGAACATGTGGGTTGTCTGATATCGCCATCACATAAAGCTCTCGTGACCCCACAGACTTGCCAATGGAGTAGAGATGGGTGATGCTGGCATACTCGCTGTTGTACCTCCTCAGGAATATCTCCATGTCAGAATAGTGGTGGTGGCGGAAGTCTTGGGGTTGGACTGGTTTGTGTGCTGGGGGGTCGTTCTCAGCTTTCACAGTCACTGGAGGTTCCGTTGTGGGTGGCAGAGGACTTGTAATGTCTGGTGTGTTATCTGCTGCTACGGAGACTGTAGGGTTGAGCTGGAAATCAAGCACAACAGCCGGGCCTTCCTTTACTTCCACCTGAGTCATAGTCTGCGGCAGGTATCTAAGTGGAAAGATGAGAAGTTGCAATCAATAACTACATTATATATCTTGTCGGGTGCAATCAACAGCTCTTCTAAAACATCATGGCATCCAAACTATTAGTGAACGGTAGTACGACAGATCTCTGAATATTATAAGCTGGATCAGGATTTACAGTATACCTTCATTTTTGTGGTAAAAAAAAAAATTCTCATGTGTACCTATGAGCCTTGGACGCCACTGACCTTTTGGCAGGTACTAATCCCTGTGTATACAGAACAAACCTGTTAGTATATAAGCATTTTTTCCCCTTTCTTTTTTTATTTCAAAAGCATCCATTGATCTGCCAACTCCCCCCTGCAAAGGATGCTGGCTTACTGGAATGTTATCCGAAGGACAATGTTGCCACATTTTCTAAAATACCAACCAGGTTAACTAGGGTAACTTGTGGGGGCACATTCTGGAAGGGTGGTTTTACATACAGTAAAATTTTATTGCAGTTAAAGGGGTATTCCCATCTGGATATTTATAGGATATAGGTCTTTCAAGCTAAAGGGATACTTTGATTTCAAGATGGTTGTGGTCAGAAACATGAAAAAAAAAAAAAAAAATGAAAATCCAGGAAATTTCTGCAGCAGAATGAGTGTGTACTCATCTTACTTGATCCCCCACAGCAACTTCCTTCCATTCTTGTGGGGGTGCCAGAGATAGGGAGTAACTTTCAATTTGGGGATAGCCCCTTTAAGGAAAAGGGCAAAAGTGGCCCTACATGTTAAAGGAAAAAACACCAATTTATTTGTCCTGGGTGGTCACTCAGGTAATAATAATGGGGGCCCATTTGCTATGTGTATCTGAGCTATGGGTAACCGTTTTCCTCTGTGCACATCACTGTGCTTGTGTATTACTACCACTGACTATACGCTTACTTACCCAATTACTGAAGCAGTGATGTTGTAGATACCTGGAGCTAGCAATCTCTGGAAGTTGCCCAGCTTCCCCGTGGTGATGTTATGGTTGATTCCAGATACAGATATAGTCGCATTCTCAATCCCTTTCTGGGTAACAGAGTCTTTAACAAAACCTTTGGCTCCAATGTGAACCTATAAACAAAGGAGGGAACGCATGATATATAATTTTACATGACAGCACAAGAAGTCGCTGCAAATTAGAGGCTCCCTACTATGGGTGTGCAGCCCGAAATTGAAGTATGACTTTATCTTAGGACAGTCAAACCAAACATAATAAAAAAAATAACCTACAATAATCATTTTAAACTAACAGCTACTATAACCAGTGATCTCCAGTGTATTTCTTGGAAATGTAAATTGTTTGTCTTACCCACGGAGACAGTCCTAGATGCGCCACAACCCTGTTAGTGGTGCTGCACGGGGATATAACAGGACCCGTCATCCATGCAAAGAAAAAAAACAGAAAACAAGCAAGCTATTGGATCCTAGTCTAGTGATCCACTTGCATCCACTGGCACTACTTACTAAATAAAAGTAACAATGATGACCAAGGGCATACAGATGTCACACACAGAATCCAACCCTGAGCTGGAAACACTGGCGTTCCCTGTAATCTCGCTAAGCAGTCTGCGTAAGGCACTACAACCCTCAGATAGCTCTCTCCAGCATAAGAAGAAATAATGACTGTTCCTACCTGGTTTTATGGAGTAAACAGAGAGAGCAGGTCCAGCAAAGGCGGTCCGCAGCAAGAGAAAACAGGATGCACTCCTAATAGGTGGATATGCAGCCCGGGGTGTTGGGTGCCGTGACAAGGGTTACAATCCTTCAGAACTTAAGTCCAGGCACAGGCAGTGTAATAGATGGAGTGTAGGCATGCTATGGCCAGCAGCGTGCACCATAAAAAACTTCCGCCCGTAGGTCTAGTGACGTCCCGACGAAGGAAAACAAACCATTTTCTGAAACGCGTCGGAGGTTTCTTGGTCTCTCACGGCCTCCTTACTTTGTTTTTGTGACGTCACTAGACCTACGGGCGGAAGTTTTTTGTGGTGCACGCTGCCGGCCGGAGCGTGCCCACACTCCATCTATTGCACTGCCTGTGCCTGGACTAAAGTTCTGAAGGATTATAACCTTGTCATGGCACCCAACACCCCGGGCTGCATATCCACATACCTGCATTGGGAGTGCATCCTGTTTTCTCTTGCTGCAGACCGCCTTTGCTGGGCCTGCTCTCTCTATGTTTACTCCATAAACCCAGGTAGGAAAAGTCATTATTTCTTCTTATGCTGGAGAGAGCTAGCTGAGGGTTGTAGTGCCTTACTCAGACGGATTAGCGAGATTACAGAGAACGCCAGTGTGGTTTCCAGCTCAGGGTTGGATTCTATGTGTGACATCTGTACGCCCTTGGTCATCATTGTTACTTTTATTTAGTAAGTAGCACCAGTGGATGCAAGTGGATCACTAGACTAGGATCCAATAGCTTGCTTGTTTTCTGTTTATTTCTTGGAAATGACCGAGATCGGGCAGCACTGTGCACTAAGACTACACAGGGAGCTCATAAGGTTCCACTGTATGTGGCAGGAATGGAGAGGACAGGCGCTCAGACATCTATCCCGCCACCAAATTCTAAACACATTTATGTTAGTGAAAGGACTGTGAAGTTAGTAAAGGTTCCTGCTCAGGAGGAAACTTGCACGGGTATTATTTTCAGTCTGGAGAGCAGGAGAGGTTTTCAATGGGGATTTGCTACTTCAATGGACAGTTCCTGACATGGACAGAGGTGGCAGCAGAAAGCACTGTGTCAGACTGGAGAGAATAAGCCACTTCCTGCAGGACATACAGCAGCTGATAAGTACCGGAAGACTTGAGATTATTTAATAGAAGTAAATTACAAATTTCTGGCACCAGTTGATTTGAAAGAATTTTTTTTTGTGTGAACTACCACTTTTAAAAAGGGACACACATGAAGAAAAGATCATGTCAGTTCAGAACTGTGCTTTATTCTCGGTTCTGGTAAATCGGTGCAAAGACACAAAACTTTCACTCACACCTACATAATGTGGCTTAAAATGGAAGCACGGCTATGATTTAGTGTTTACTGTTTTTAGGATCTGGTACTTTCTTGAGGTTTCTAGAAAACATACTATGTAGGTTAACTGGCTAATAGCTAAAATTATCATGTATTTTCCTAACCTGTTCAGAAAGCCTCAAATGACATCCAACCCAGACATAAGAGAGAGTGCGGAGGTCTGGGCAGCTTTCATCTGTCATAACAGGGATGATCAGAAAGAAAACCCCTCTGTGTGTGACAGCACACATCCTGCAAGACGGGAAAGGGAGAAGGCGCCAGGTGACACTTACAGGAAAGGGGCCATGACGTACATGCCAACTTCCCAAAGTGCTGGCCTAAAGTGCATGCTTACTGGCAGGCATGTAAGTGTTCAGGGCCTAGAGGACGCAGGCACAATCCTAGAGACCGAACATCAGTCTGCTGGGGGGAAAAAAAAAAAACACCCAGCATAGGAAGCAATATGTAGGGGCAAACAATGGATGTATAGAAACCCTGGAGAAGTGTGAGCAGATCCTGGTGTTTAACATATACCAGGCATGGAGAACAGTCAGCCCTCCAGTTACAATTCCCATCGTGCCTGGATAGCCAAAGCTAAAGCTCCATACCAGGCACGATGCAAATCATAGTTTTGCAGCGGCTGGAGGGCTGTAGGTTGCCTATGCCTGACGTATACGTTTTATGAAAATAAAAATGGGAGCAAAAAAACTGATGCGATTGTGTGCAATCCATTTGGATCCATTTTTCCATTGACTTCCATTATAAAAGCGAAGAGCCACTCCTGATCAGGAACGTATCTCAGCTCCATTTGAATGAATAGGCATGAGTTATGTTCCCTGCACATGGACTGAATGGCAGCGAGGCGGTGCAAGGAAGGATCCAGAAGTCGTCATCATACACCACCAGGGCTACACAGGGGGGCCAGACTACTATTCAACAGTATTTAAGACTAGTTTTTGTGAGAATATGTCAGGATGTCTAATATTAAAACTGTTGTCTGTGGTTTCCTTACAGATGTCCCGGAGTAAAGTCTGAAAAAAATAGAACTAAAATCTAGGATTTGTTCAAAAATTCCAGAAAACCATGCGAGAAGACTATGGGGATGCAAATGAGGTGGGAACTATAAGGTAGTCTGCTCCAATATGCTTGGTAATGTTTCAGAAGATTAAATCTACGTATGGCATAGAGGCTTTCACAAATGTGGAGGACTGAGCCAAAATATAGAGGCAGACGTGCTATACTATAAGTCATTGCGTTGTATGAAATTTATTTATAGGAGCTACAAGGAAAGTTGAAAGCAATAGCGGCAGAACATATGTCATATACTGATAAAAAAAAACCACAGTAATCTGCAGCATCAAGACACTTTACTGACCCCCATGTGCAGGGAGATCTGAGTGAAAAAGTACAAAAAGCAGAAAATGGGGAGGACTGGAGGTTAACGGAGAGGCCTGCATTGTCCTCTATTTCAATAAGAACCACCAGGGGGGTCTCATAGTTCCCTATGTGGAGGGGAGGGGTAAGTTGCAGCCAGAATGCTCTAGCTCAAAATTATCCCTCCAAGAACAATAGGGTCAGGTGTTGAAACCATGTCCCTTGACCCTATCTGCACAGACATCATGTGTCAGGGGAGATTCGGGTGTCCCCTCTACACATTATACTGCTGGCTGAACCCACTGCCAGGTTTGGCATAAGATGTATGGGCATGGTGAGCACAGAACGCTCTATATTGGCTGTTGTATAATAATCCTGGCATAGGGCATAGTAGGTAATGCAGCTACTCAATATTTTCTATAGATAGCCACATATATTGCGCTATTCAGGCCATCAACATTAGATTGGTGTGGGTCTGACCGGGCGTGACGCTGCAGCCTTTTCATTGTTTACATGTCTTTGTACTAAGGGCCCTATTACACCAAATGATTTCCGGGCTGATAATTTGATGTACAGTATTTTCCGGCATATAAGACTACTTTTTAACACAGGAAAATCTTCTCAAAAGTCAGGGGTCGTCTTAGACACCGGGTGTCGTCTTATAGGGTAAAAAAAAAACAACTTTGTTACCAGACTGGAGAATCTGCAGTCGCCGCATACGGTTGGCGGAGCTCAAAAAACAGCCGCATTCCAGTCGTATGCAGTGACCGTATGATGGGAAGAACAAGCTGCAGGCGTCTGGGATACGGGAAAAAAAAAAAACATACGGTAGAGTGGCACTGTGTCCAAAAACACACACCCCTTTCACCTGTCTAGTCGCCCTTGTATCCTACCGGTATTACTGTACCTCCTCTACCTCTCAGATCTCACTGCTGTCTGTTTTTTATTAATTTTTATATGGTGTGCGTTAGAAGAGGGGTAGTCTTATACAGTGGGTATATCCCACACTCTATATTTTATCTAGAAAAGTTGGGGGTTGTCTCATACGCCAGAAAGTACGGTATTAGCTTATGTTAAAAGATCACGATCAGCTGACATGGACGACGTAGGCTGATCGTGGTCTTTCAACGTGTTGAAAAATTACAATACCAACTTTCTGCTGGACGCCGCTCCAAGTAATATGCCCTTAAAGTGATATTGCCCCCCCCCCCCCCTTTCATTTAGGGAGTTCTCAGCACCATTCTTAAGCTTATATTCTGGCCATTTCATATCTTGCGGTATAAAGGATTTCTTGGTGGTCTCTCACCTCAAAAATGCATGTTATTGTTGGTGGACAATGCCTAAGGGCGGGGCCTCACAGCAGTCATGTTCCATATCCCCGCCTACACTGGTGTCATAGGCCACACCTACTTATTGGCACCTAGGCGGAATGGGTCGACCTAGATCCAGCCAACACAGAGTGCAGGGAATATGCCTCAAGTACAGCCCATTGATTTGACGCAGTGGAGTGGGTGGGACCTAGGCACCAATGAAGTCTCAGAGGGGAAGGGGCCTAAAGCGCCAATGTAGGTGGGGAGATATGGCATAACACTAAGGCAGGCGGGATTCTGCAGCTGGGGCTCCACCGCAGAATTTCGCCTGTTCTACTCGGTGTGAACATACTAAGACTGAAAGATAAAACAGAAACATATTATAGGAAGAGTATAAAAAAAAAAAGTTACCATTTCCATAAACTTGAGAAGCGACTCTCTGTTATAGTCCCACTCTTGGGGCAGTTCAGACGCTGGTGGATACTTGCAGCAGGACAGTTCAAACGTCACTTCTAGACAGTTTCCCCATAGATAGTTGTAATCCTGCATCCCACCTGCAGAGGGCAGAAAACACAAAACAGAATTATTAATAACAGACCTTCCATGTGCACAGCCTCCTATGTTTTAGATTAGGTCTCGTCGCTACCATCAACCAAAAGTTCATTTCATTAGGGCTAAAATTACACTGGCTGTATGCCAGAAGAAACAAGGTCGCTACTTTTAGGCCATTTTCATATGAGGCCCATTACGTCATGTACCGTGCCCTTGTAAGTTGGGGGTAACTTACAAGGGCACGGTGCATGACAAGGCAATAAAATACAAGCACACAGACCTTTACAGCTATATTATTATATCTGGTCCATAATCATTTCATTGTAGAACATAAAAAAAAAAAACAACCTTATCATACGGTCAGGAACACCCAAATGTAAAGTCGCTACCCACTGTTATACCATTATGTAAGCTATAGGGGCTGTACACACTTCACTATGACTTGAGATGTGTATGGCGTCATGTCCTCAGTACTCTGATTGGATTACGCACCCAGAAGTACAATGCTTCCCATGAGACAGTTCTTAGTGCTCCTCTCTGGTGATAGGGACCAAACTACATAAAGGACAAAACTAATGGACTTATGGTCGATTATTGAGGCCGGTGAAATACAATCCTGAGAAGATTTACTCAACCTCTTCTGATATTATGTGAAGATAGTGAGAAACATGTAGGAGATCTGTACACGAATAGTAACCATACAGACTGTAAAACAGATGGAGACCATGTCAGCCTTCTGGTTTAGCAGCCTTCATATTAGCAAATAAAACATAATTTGCACCTTCAGAATCAGAGACACCAGGACTGTATTGCTAATAAGTGTACAAGCAGATGTATATGCCAAGTGTCCTGGTAAAGACGCTCAATAGAGAATGCATAGAAATCATTCTCCTGACCTGGAAAAAAAAAATGTATCTTTAAAAAACAAAAATGCTGTATATGTTGAAAGAGATTACCCAGCACTACAAAAACATGGTCACGTTCTTCCAGAGACAGCACCACTCTTGTCTCCAGTTCAGGTGCAGTTTGCAATTAAGCTCCATTCACTTCAATGAAACTGAGCAGCAAAACTCCGCCCAAGCTGGAGACAAGAGTCGTGTGGCCATGCTGGAGACAAGAAAGTGGCCATGTTTTTGTAGCGCTGGATAACCCCTTTAAGAGGAAAATAGCATTTGTCCCTGACTGGATCCCTCATAATGCTAGTGAGAACACAGCTCTAGATGGCCAGTGTGTCACAGCCATCAGCTCTCAGTAAATATGTGCAACTTCATATTATTCAATGGAGGACAAGGAGACAAGCAGCTGCGGACACCGAAGCCCCCTATCCTAGCTAAGGGCCCTATTCCACCAGACGATTATTGTTCGCATAATCGTTAACGATTAATGATCTCGAACAACCGATATTGCGAAAGACCTGAAAACGTTCACTCATTTCCATGGAACGATAATCGTTACTTATGATCGTATTTACGATGGTTTTTTCTTCGCTATTGTGTTCGTATCTACTGCGAACGACGTCTTATTCAATGCGAACGTTTTGCGAACAAGCAACGATAAAAATAGTTGCAGGTCTTATAAAGCGATCAACGATTTTTCGTTCGGTTGTTAATCGTTAACTGCATTTCAACCGAACGATTATCTTTTAGATTTGAACGATTAAACGATAATCTCAACGATAATCGTCCGGTGGAATAGGGCCCTAACAGGATGGGATAGGGAGGGATCCCATCTATAGGACAGGAGATGCTTGGGCACTGCTGTATATGAGTATCAGGATGTTAGGCAGATAGCGGCTACTTTGAGACCACGTTGCAGTATCTCCCATAATAACAGATCAGACACTATAATCTTTTGGTCTCTTCCTAATGTCAGCCCATTTTCCCTTCTTTTCTATGTGCACATCCTTGTATTTTCATGCTCCAACCACCCGGGACAATGCCCCATAGATTCCCATGGACAGATGTTCAGCGTCTGCACAGAATACCATTGTTGCCGCATCATAATGGCCGATTGTCGGCAGAAATCAGCAACAAACCGGGCATTATCAGTCCTGTTGTGTGAAATGTACACAGAGTCACGAATCACGGGTGACATGGGCACAATCGATGTGTTATCGCCGTGTCGGGTGATGTAAAAACAATGGGCCGCTCAGGTAACGTTTACATACAGGTGGTTCCAACATTACCAAGGGCAGAGCCGCATTGGCAGTGAATGAGGCCGAAGCGTCACTGTAACAGATGGGACAGATGTAACGTTATACAGGGAAGACGCCAAAATAAATATTGGCAGCTACGTGGTGTTAGCGTGTGCTATTTACTATGGCTGGAAAATTATGATATCCTGTCACTGTTATAGAGACACAAGAAGGTATTTAATTACCTGGGCACGAGGGCGGATCACACTCATGTATCTAAGCTCTGGGGAAGATGACATTGTATGTATTTACCTATAGCAGATGGTATATGGCAGCGGTGTCAAACCAAGGCCCTCTAGCTGTTGCAAATCTACAATTCCCGTCATGCCTGGACTGCCAAAGCTTTAGCTGTCCAGACATGGTGGGAATTGTAGTTTTGTAACAAATGGAGGGCCTGAGTTTGCCACCTGTGGTGTATGAGAAGAAATAGATCTAACAACCCAACCAACCTGGATGACATGACTACGGACAACTCTACAACCACGTCTGCCACCTGTGCAGTGCACACTAGGATGCAACAATTTTGTAGGATTCAAAGGTTAAATGTCTGCACAGATTCTGTACTGCTGATATTCTGCCAGAGACCCGTTCATTTTCATTAGCCAAGATTTAGGTGGTGCAACACGGCAATTTTGGGCAAATGCAACTTACTTAGTGGTACCATGTAACCCTAACCTACATCTTAAAAAGGGACAGGTCACAAAAGAAAACTATTTAAAATCAACTGGTGGCAGAAAGTGCCAGAGATTTTTTTTTTTTTAATAGAAGTAAATTACAAATCTCCAGTCTTCCATTACTTATCAGCTGCTGTATGTCCTGCAGGAAGTGGTGTATCCTCTCCAGTCTGACACAGTGCTCTCTGCTGCCACCTCTGTCCATGTCAGGAACTGTACAAAGCAGCAGCAAAACCCCAAAACTGCTCTCCAGATTGGAAAGAATAAACCACTTCCTGCCGGACAAACAGAAGGCACTTTTTGGCACCAATTGATGTGAAAGAAAAAAAAAAATCACGAACAACCCCTTTAAAAGGGAACCAATCACGCCAAAAATCCATCTTAAGATAAGGAAACGTGCTGGCACATCACCCAGCACGTTTCCCAAACATCCCCCTGTAACCTCCGTGCCCCCCTCCATCAGTCAGTAATCTTACTTTGAAGAAGTCCCGCGCTGTATGTAAATTTCCGGCAAGTAGTCACGGTGGGCGGATTTAGTCAAGGTGGGCAGAATCAGTCACAGGTCCTGGGCGTCTGTAATGGCTGTAATCACGCCCAGATGGGCGTGCTTGCGGTCTGCCTTTTATCCACGTGACCTGGCGGCTTGCGTTTCATGTCGGCGGCGCGCTGAAGTCATCCACAAGCAGCGCCGTCGTATTCCGGAGTCCGCGCATGCGCAGTATGTTGGCGTCGTCTCCTGTCGTACTGCGCATGCGCGGACTACAGAAGACTGCGCTGCGTGCGGATGAGGTCAGCGCGCCGAAGACGTGAAACGCAAGCCGCCGGGCCACGTGGATGGAAGGCAGACCTCAAGCACGCCCCTCCGGGCGTGATTACATCCCTAGGGTGCTGACAGTGTGCTGTAGCTGGCAGTCCCATAGTAAACATGGTGCCTTTTGGTAATTTGTCCGTGGAGTGGATTATGCACAATCTCTGGTCTTCTTCACCTCTAGACAGGTGAGTTACCCCACAGCTCTAACACATTTGGACTCAGAGATTCAACTATAGCTGAGTGTTTCTTTCACACATAACCTGCTTACAGAGAACAGATCTGCAATCAGAGACACTGGCTGACAGCTGAGCAAGCAGGAGGCCGGGCAGCATTGATTATTTATGAAGAGGAGAGAGGAGGAAGGAGTGGTGAGGCGTGCCAGAGTGTGGCACAAACAACTCCTCTTTGACACTTCATTACAGTAGGATTGTGCATAATCCAATCCAAGGTACTATGCTCACTAGGGCACTATCAGCACCTTGGGTAGGGCACGGGAGCTGACAGATTACCATTAACATATGTGGGCCAATGCCTTGACCACCTGCTCAACTAACATTGTAAAGTAGTCATATAAGAACTGGAAACTATAAGCAGACACCATCAGTAATCCTGCATAGAGCAGGTATATTCGGCAGACAGCATCAGTAATCCTGTATACCTGTATAGAGCAGGTATATCCGGCAGACAGCATCAGTAATCCTGTATACCTGTATAGAGCAGGTACATCAGGCAGCCACCATCAGTAATCCTGTATAGAGCAGGTACATCAGGCAGCCACCATCAGTAATCCTGTATACCTGTATAGAGCAGGTACATCAGGCAGCCACCATCAGTAATCCTGTATAGAGCAGGTACATCAGGCAGCCACCATCAGTAATCCTGTATAGAGCAGGTACATCAGGCAGACACCATCAGTAATCCTGTATAGAGCAGGTACATCAGGCAGCCACCATCAGTAATCCTGTATACCTGTATAGAGCAGGTACATCAGGCAGCCACCATCAGTAATCCTGTATAGAGCAGGTACATCAGGCAGCCACCATCAGTAATCCTGTATACCTGTATAGAGCAGGTACATCAGGCAGCCACCATCAGTAATCCTGTATAGAGCAGGTACATCAGGCAGCCACCATCAGTAATCCTGTATAGAGCAGGTACATCAGGCAGCCACCATCAGTAATCCTGTATAGAGCAGGTACATCAGGCAGCCACCATCAGTAATCCTGTATACCTGTATAGAGCAGGTACATCAGGCAGACACCATCAGTAATCCTGTATAGAGCAGGTACATCAGGCAGCCACCATCAGTAATCCTATATAGAACAGGTACACCAGGCAGATACCACCATCAGTAATCCTGTATGGAGCAGGTACATCAGGCACACGACACCATCAGTAATCCTGTATGGAGCAGGTACATCAGGCACACAACACCATCAGTAATCCTGTATGGAGCAGGTACATCAGGCAGACACCACCACCAGTAATCCTGTATAGAGCAGGTACATCAGGCAGACACCATCAGTAATCCTGTATAGAGCAGGTACATCAGGTAGACACCATCAGTAATCCTGTATAGAGCAGGCACATCAGGCAGCCACCATCAGTAATCCTGTATACCTGTATAGAGCAGGTACATCAGGCAGCCACCATCAGTAATCCTGTATACCTGTATAGAGCAGGTACATCAGGCAGCCACCATCAGTAATCCTGTATAGAGCAGGTACATCAGGCAGACATCAGTAATCCTGTATAGAACAGGTACATCAGGCAGACACCATCAGTAATCCTGTATACCTGTATAGAACAGGTACATCAGGCAGACACCATCAGTAATCCTGTATACCTGTATAGAGCAGGTACATCAGGCAGACAGCATCAGTAATCCTGTATAGAGCAGGTACATCAGGCAGACACCATCAGTAATCCTGTATAGAGCAGGTACATCAGGCAGACACCATCAGTAATCCTGTATAGAGCAGGTACATCAGGCAGACATCAGTAATCCTGTATAGAGCAGGTACATCAGGCAGACACCATCAGTAATCCTGTATAGAGCAGGTACATCAGGCAGCCACCATCAGTAATCCTGTATAGAACAGGTACATCAGGCAGACACCATCAGTAATCCTGTATACCTGTATAGAACAGGTACATCAGGCAGACACCATCAGTAATCCTGTATACCTGTATAGAGCAGGTACATCAGGCAGACAGCATCAGTAATCCTGTATAGAGCAGGTACATCAGGCAGACACCATCAGTAATCCTGTATAGAGCAGGTACATCAGGCAGACACCATCAGTAATCCTGTATAGAGCAGGTACATCAGGCAGACATCAGTAATCCTGTATAGAGCAGGTACATCAGGCAGACACCATCAGTAATCCTGTATAGAGCAGGTACATCAGGCAGCCACCATCAGTAATCCTGTATAGAACAGGTACATCAGGCAGACACCATCAGTAATCCTGTATACCTGTATAGAACAGGTACATCAGGCAGACACCATCAGTAATCCTGTATACCTGTATAGAGCAGGTACATCCGGCAGACAGCATCAGTAATCCTGTATAGAGCAGGTACATCAGGCAGACACCATCAGTAATCCTGTATAGAGCAGGTACATCAGGCAGAAGCCATCAGTAATCCTGTATAGAGCAGGTACATCAGGCAGACACCATCAGTAATCCTGTATAGAGCAGGTACATCAGGCAGACACCATCAGTAATCCTGTATAGAGCAGGTACATCAGGCAGACACCATCAGTAATCCTGTATAGAGCAGGTACATCAGGCAGACACCATCAGTAATCCTGTATAGAGCAGGTACATCAGGCAGACACCATCAGTAATCCTGTATAGAGCAGGTACATCAGGCAGACACCATCAGTAATCCTGTATAGAGCAGGTACATCAGGCAGACACCATCAGTAATCCTGTATAGAGCAGGTACATCAGGCAGACATCAGTAATCCTGTATAGAGCAGGTACATCAGGCAGACACCATCAGTAATCCTGTATAGAGCAGGTACATCAGGCAGACACCATCAGTAATCCTGTGTAGAGCAGGTACATCAGGCAGACACCATCAGTAATCCTGTATAGAGCAGGTACATCAGGCAGACACCATCAGTAATCCTGTATGGAGCAGGTACATCAGGCAGACACCATCAGTAATCTCTGGTATAAAGGAGGAAAGAAATTAATGTAAATGTTATATATTGTTTTTAATTTGTATGGAAAATGTTTTCTTTGGCTCAATGTAACATTACAGCAACTGTGCTAAAATATACAGTAATAATATTCCTAGTCTCCCGTCCCAGCAAACACTATAGAAACCCTGGACAATCTAATGCTGGCCGCCTAGTACAGAGACCTCTGCATTAGAGCGCTGCGCTCTCGCATGTCCTGAAACTTGGCTGAGCAGAACACCCTTGTATGCAGCCCAGGGCTATTTTGGGCTATGACTTTCGTCTTTATTGAGCTCAAACAGAGAAAAGCAACACAGGTAGATAAACAGTACACAATAATTCTATTTACCTTCCACTGTTGATTGCCCATTCAGCTTTGCCTGTATAGGGTTGCGTTCACACTGTACTACATGTTTGGTGTGTATGTTTAGTGGCAATGCTTCTTGCCCATGTGGTCCAATGATTAAACAAGCTCCTTTCTATTCAACATGTCATTTCAGAAAGGGATGCCAGCTTCCAAAGACTACAGGGAGACCAGATGGTCCTAGCACTAGGATTAGCCTATTGTTCCAGGTCTGGAGAACAGCCAAACTGGACAAAACTTCTCATCGTCCTCTCAACTAACACGGCAAAACCAACAACACAAAGAGATACGAGAAAACTTATAAAATATCTTATTACAGAAAACAAAGCTCATCTCTCCCCTTCCTGCACTGATCATTGACTCTCAGTTCAGTTACAATCCATCCTGGGATGGACTAACAGCTGACTGAGGGATCAGATTGCATGCTGCTCACTGGAATTTATGAACAGGGAAGGTGTGAAGAAAAGAGTAGGTGCTGTGAGAGGGACATACAGATACTGCAGGATATAGTAAGGCATCTTACTGTCTTAACCAAGCAATGCATTCATGGCCTCACTGCACATTACAGCTGTATAATATCCTCCATAATAATACTGAAGATGAATCCCAAACAGGGGTACTTCACAGGAAAAAAAAAAGTTTCAAATCAAATATTTTCAGAAAGTTGACTTCTATTACAAAATCTCTAGTCTTCCAGTACTTATCAGCTACTGTGTGTCCTGCAGGAAGTGGTATATTCTCTCCAGTCTGACACAGTGCTCTCTGCTGCCACCTCTGTCCATGTCAGGAACTGTTCATAGCTGGAGAGGTTTTCTATGGGGATTTGCTGCTGCTCTGGACAGTTCCTGACATGGACAGAGAGCACTGTGTCAGACTGGGAAGAATACACCACTTCCTGCAGGGCATACAGCAGCTGATAAGTAGAGGAAGCCTTGATATTAGTAGTAGCTTAGAAACCTGTATAACTTTCTGACAACATCTCTGGGTCCATCACTATTACAACACTTTCTTTCCCCTTACCTCACTTGTATGGACAGCATGTAACTGTATCCCCCAGGGAGCTGACAATCCGTCTCTTTTGTGAAGACAGATTTCAGCAGTCAACTATGGGAGGATTTTAGTGTTGGAGGCAGGGGGTAGCGCACAGGTAATTAAGCAAGCATTTTTCTCTGATAAGATATATAAATTGATCTATTGATCTATGCAAAGCTCCGATTTAATGTGGACATGTGAAAAATAAAGCAAAGAGGCAGAAACCCTGAAAGGGACAAGTGTTCATTTTCATGAGCTGAGCAAACATTTTCATGCTAAAATAAATATGCCAAAAGGCAATATTCAAACAAATGACACAGAAAAGGTGACCTTTGCACAAAGCCGCCCATTATGTACTCCCCGGGAACCATCCGCTCCTGTAACACTTCGAGTGTTTATCGCGGCCAAACAAAACTTGTTACATTGTTATTTACCAGGTAGAAATGACTTGTAGATAACAGAAGGATCAGATAAACCCTGTGCAGCCAGACGGGGAGATCTAATGGCCAGTCAGATAAATGGCCGGTCATATACCAGGGGAGTTATTTATCACACTGGCTCAGCAGCTTCTCCCTAATGTCCTACATGATCCTGGGGCGACTTCTAGGGAAATAAGGAAAGATATAAAGCAGCTTCTCCTGTGTGTGCAGTGGGTGCAGCCAGTCTCCAGCCTCCATGTCCTGAACTACTCACAACTAGACTAGATGGAGCAGGTTGTCTTTTCCTGCTGACAGTCTTTTATGTTTCTAACTAAATATTCACCATACACACAGAAACACTGCTAACAATGCCAGATACCTGTAATATAGAGGTCAGCCATAGTGATATAGAGGGGGTCACACATAGTAATATAGAGGTGTCACTGTGGGTGTGGGGACACGCCATAGCGCGCGCACGCGCACACACACACACACACACACACACACACACACACACACACACACACACACACACACACACCCTGCTGCAGCCATAGCGCGCGCGCACACACACACACCCTGCTGCAGCTATGGCACACACACAGCTGCAGCCATAGAACACTGAAGAAAAAAAAACACATTGAGGACCAAGGTTACTTCTACACTACTTAGGTCTTCTCCTCCTCTATATTACAGAGGATATCTTCATATTACACTGCTGCTCATATACAGTCATCCAGCATCCAGGAAGTGAACAGCACAATGGACTCTTCCAGCTCAGAAACAAACAGCAAAATAGTGACCGACAACTTTTCCTCGACCACCCTTATGTAATAGGGCCAGTGTCCTATTAAAATGTTGCTCATAATATATATTCATGAGCAAAACTTCATATCAAAACTAAATTTTTTTTCGACTCCAGCCAAAACTAGTTCCAACTCCAAAGCTCTGGTTATAACACCCTGTCCGGCCAGACGGTGAGATCTCCTGAGACTGCAGGAGATTATATCAGGTAAGAAGGAGGAGAAGAGTCAGCAAGAGGCCAGATTAGGCAACACAATGTTGTTTATACCGGGCACTACATAGGTGAATGGCGCGGATAACAGAAAACAGCGAGCGCGACAAAACAAATCGGAGAAAGCATCAAAGGTCAAATCCTCTGAGGACATGTCCTACAATGAGCAGAGGTCACCTACAAAGTGTCCCTGTGTTTGCTGCCACCTCCAGGGACTGTTCTGGTGTCTGTGATTAGATAGTAACACAGTCTCCTTTATAATGTACGAGGACAGAGGCTGGTAACATCATTCATCAGGCTACCCATACCCCTCACAATGTCATGCCAGGCCACAGACACACAACTTCACTACATGCTTAAAGGGGTTATCCAGCATTGGAATAACATGGCCACTTTCTTCCAGAGACAGCACCACTCTCCAGCTGGGGTGAAGGTTTTGCAAGTAATTGAGCGTTTACATTTATCTGCCAGATTATTGAAGCCAAAGCCTGGAATTGATTTGAAAAGGAGAAATCTCAGTATTTCCTTAATGACCTGTTCTCTGATTATAGTCTGTTCCTGGCTTTGGCTTCAATAACCTGTCAGATATATCTGTCTGTGTAAATGCACCCCACTGTATTTTTTCATTAAAGAACAGCCGTTGTTTAATGACACTGCCGCATTGCATTAACCCTTAGGGGACACAGCCAGTTTTGGTGTTTATGACACGGCCACATTTTTCAAATATGACATGTGTCACTTTATATATTGATAACTCTGGAATGCTTTTACCGATCCTTGTGGTTCCAAGATTGTTTTTTCGTGACATGTTCCACTTTATGTTAGTGGTACATTTGGGCCGATACCTTTAACGTTTTTTGTGAGAAACTCCAAAATGTTGTGAAAAATTGAAAAAATTTACATTTCTCTAAATTTGAAAGTCTCTGCCAATAAGGAAGATAGTTCTACCACATAAATTATTGATTAATTCATATCTATAACATGTCTACATTATGTTGGCAGCATTTGGTAAACATGCTTTAATTTTTGTAGGATTTTAGAGGCCGTAATTTTTGAGTAGCAATTTTCTAAATTTTGGTGAAAATTTAAACTCGGAATTTTCTAGGGACCAGTTCAGTTTTGGAGCATACCCTAGAGGCCTGTATACTACAAACCCCCATAATTCCCCCCATTTTGAACTCTTCTCCCTTTGAAGTATTCAAATTGACATTTAAAACAGTTTTTAACCCTTTAGGCATTTCACAGGAATAACTGCAAAGTAAGTGTGAAAAGTAAACATTTCCATTTTCTTTGCCGACATTCCAATTCAATTCTATTTCTTTCATACCGCACAGCTATAAAATGTGAAATGCAATAAAACATTTATTCCTCTGAATCTGCAGTTTTTACAAATACCCCATTTGTGGGCGTAAACTGTTGTGCGGTCGCACAACACGGCTCAGAAGAGTGGGAGCACCCTTTAAATTTTGGAGTGTGGATTTAGCTGGAATAAATGTAGGAGACCATGTTACAGTTACAGAGCCCCCCTAGTGCCGAGACAGACCCCCCCCCCCCCCACAAGTGACCCCATTTTGAAAACTACACCCCTTAAGGAATGTAACAAGGGGTACAGTGGGCATTTGGACCCTGCAGGTTTTTCACAGTTTGCAAAAGTGGGCCGTGAAAATGAAAAATCAAATTTTTCACACTTATACATTGGTGAAACCCCAAATTTTAAAAATTTCCAAAAGCTTGGAGGAGAAAGAGCCCCCCAATATTTGTAAAGCAATTTCTCCAGAGCATAGAAATACCCCATTAGTGGACGTGAAGTATTGTACGGGCGCACAACAGGGCTCAAAAGAGAAGGAGCACCTATGTCTGTGGGTGCACAGATGTTTACTGACACTAACGGACACTGACGCTTACTAACGGACGCTGACACTGACGCTTACTAACGGACGCTGACACTGACGCTTACTAACGGATACTGACGCTTACTAATGGACGCTGACTCTTACTAACGGACACTGACGCTTACTAACGGACGCTGACGCTTACTAACGGACGCTGACGCTTACTAACGGACGCTGACACCGACGCTGACGCTTACTAACGGACGCTGACACTGACGCTTACTAACGGACGCTGACACTGACGCTTACTAACGGACACTGACGCTTACTAACGGACGCTGACTGACGGACACTAAGACCTGCCTTATTACTGGGAGATCACGGGGAGGGGGTACTTTTTATTATATGTGTGTGTGTGTGTTTTACAGTATATGGATGCAGGCTCTGATCTGAGGGATCAGAGCCTGCATCCATGATCAGATACTGTGATTGACAGCTCTGATCACAGAGCTGTCAATCTCAGTATATAGCAGCATGTACCAGCGTCATTACACAGACGCTGGTACATGCTGCTGCAGCCAAGTGGTGTGGTGGGGGTCACAGCAGAGATCGCTCCTTCCCTCTCCTCCGGGCAGCACTGGCTCCCCGGTCCCGCAACTCACTTTGAGCTCAGGGATCTGGGAAGCCAGTGCCGCCAGGAGGAAGGGAAAGGAGCGATCTCAGCTGTGACCCCCTCCGGTGAGTACCGGAACGGCGGCGATTGGGGGGGGGGGGGCATCCTGGAGGCAGAGAGAGACCGGCATCAGGGGGGAGAGGATCATGTTGCAGCAGGAGGGGGTCACAGCAGGGATCGCTCATTCCCCCTCCTCCTCGCAGCACTGGCTCCCCGGTCCCGGAACTCATTCTGAGCTCTGCGATCCGGGGAGGAGGGGGAAGGAGCGATCTCTGCTGTGTGCTGTAGTGAGTACCGGCACAGCAGGAGCGACGGCAGCGGTGGCCTGGCAGCAGGGGGGGGGGAACAAAAATCAAGAGGACATGGCGGCGGGGAAGGGGAAAGGAGGCACACAGCAGCTGGGGGAATGAAGAACGGGGAACAGTGGGGGGCAGGGACGGTGCGGCAGCAGCTTCCCCCGGATCCCGGAACTCGGCAGAGACCGGGACCGGAGGTTTACTGCTTGCTTCACCGGGATCAGTGGATCTTTACCGATCCACTGATGCCGGTGATTGGCTGTGCTGGACCCCTTCAGGGGGTTCAGCACCAGCTACACTAAACTGTCAGCTATCAGCTGACAGTTTAGTTTCGGCTCCCGGTCACTGTTTGTGTAAACAGTGAGCACCGGGAGTCGGGAAGTTATTGTACGTCCTGGTGCGGAAAGTAACCTCCTGCCAGGACGTACAATAACGCCCTGGTGCGGCTAGGGGTTAACATGTATGTAACTTGTACTTGTATGTATACATGTGCGGCCGCCCAGAAAATTAACTTGTTTATTTTTTGTGGCTGCTATTTAGTGAACAGCGGTGGCACAAAATAGCCGTACTTAACATTGTGCTCTATTGCTAACTGGGGAGAGGGTACACCCTAATGTACACCTGAATGTGCCTGCATCCCAATTAAAATGAAGTGATGTTCACCCGGCCAAACATCACAGACAGCAGCTGTTCTGTGACACAGCCATGTGTCCCAATGACTTCTATGGGATTTCTGTAGCATAATCGCCCAAAGAGCTCACATGTAAATTTTTGGGCTGGAAAGCTGATACGTAGCGGAACAATACTCATGTAAATTCCGCCCTATGAACAACAGAGCGGAAATCCCACTGAACACAATGGGACAATGCTCTGTACATATTTTACAGGTGGAATTTCAAGCGGAAAATGCATATAATTGAGTGCAGATTCAGCTTGAAATTCCTTGCCTATTCCGCAGTGTGAGCATACCCTAAAGCCCTATTACACATACAGATTGTCTGACAGTTTATTAAAATCAAAGCCATGAAGAGACTATAAACAGAGAACAGGTCAGAAAAGACTGAGATTTCTCCTCTTTTCACATCCAGTTCTGGCTTTGGCTTCAAAAACCTGTCAGATAAACTCGTGTGTGTAATAGGGACCTTACTCACATACATATCTGATTTTACCCACTGTGGTTCATGGGACAACCCTGCTAATACTGTTATTACTGAAAGTGAAACGGAGTGCGTCCTTTAATAAAACAATCGCTGATGACAATACTGTGCTCAGGAGATTTGGGGGCCTGCTGCTGGATGGACATATGCCTTAAACCTACAAAAACACATTTATACATTTGCTTTTCTGCAGATATCTGCTGTTGGGGGGAGCAAGGATCAGCATGATCTATCCTGCCCAATGCAGCTAAGCAGTGCGGAGGTGTCCTGCACAGAGCCCTGTATACATGCTACCAAGACTGGACAGCCATGCTTATAATAGCATCCATAGAGCTACAGACATATTACAAGAGGTCTCCAGCATAGTATAAGAACAGGGGTAGGGAACCTTGGCTCTCCAGCTGTTGCAAAACTACAACTCCCATCATGCCTGGTATAGAGCTTTAGCTGTCCAGGCATGATGGGAGTTGTAGTTTTGCAACAGCTGAAGAGCCAAGGTTTCCTACCCCTGGTATAAAAGAAGTTGTGAAAGCTAGAGAACTCTTAGCAAATTGGTCTTGCGCTATCTCTTGCAATATTTCCTTGCTTATTACAGTCTATGTCAAAAGAAGGATGTAATGTGGGCCGACATTAGCAGTGGGGATACGGACAATCTAGTTGACAGAGAAGCTAATGATGGTATATTTCACTATACTACTTAAAACATGAAGTACCCGTCTGATTTTTTATATATTCTTGTATACGTCATAAAGGAAGAAAAAAAAAAAAAAACATTCTGTAACATTAGTGACTGCCTGCTTCACTCCAGGAGTCCAGAGGTCGTGAATGTGAGACCCCTGGGGTTATTTGAGCCAGCTTCATCATAGAAGTCAGGACTGGCGCTCAGCTGGCACCGTTCATTTCACCGTGAAGCGCCCCTTGATCTCCATTTCACACATCAAACAGGGCCAAGCTTTTGTTACTGGTGAGGCCATTGTACATGGCTGACTGATTTTCAATCTGCTCCCATTTTTTCTTCTTCTACAATTCTGACTTCTAAAGACTTTCTAAAGATAAAAAGTTAGAAGCTGAAACTGTGGAAAATACATAGGAATAACATTTGCACTGGAAAAAAAAAAAAGAAGAAAATTTTTTATGCCTACGCACCAACTAAGTCCTAGAGGCACACTGAGGGTGTATTCAAGGGCTGGGGGAGTGCAACGCAGTAAAAAAAAAAAAACACGTTTTAGTGTAAATTAAAAAAGCACAACCACAATTTGTTCTTTTCCCATATAATGGACACTCATCACCACTATTCCTGATGTGTCATCTGTTTCATCACAGCTCTGCTGTATCCATATATTTTATGTGACCTCTGATTCTTCAACCTCTTGACTTTGAGACTGCAAACTCTCCCTATAAAAGGAGAAGTCCAGCCATGTTTAAAATGCGGCAGCCGGCAATTTGATGATGAGTAGGAACTTACCTCTCCCTGTGCCCTTGGTGAGTGGTGGGACTGGCCTTGGGACCTTAACTGGGCTCCGGTATCTCAGACCTTCACATGTCACAACGCGGCTGATGGACTGGTTGCTCGGACACTCAGTGACTGGGCCAGAACGCCGCTCCAGTCACTGATTGGCAGAGCAGGCAGTCCATCAGCCTGGACAGGAATCACAACTAGGGAGAAAATGCCTTCCGGAAAGGGTCCTGAGGCCGGTCCCACCGCTCACCACTGGGAGGGGTAAGTTAGTACTAGTTATCAAATTCCCTCCTGCCGGATTTAAAAAATGTCCGTACTTTAAATCTGCTCTCAATACCATAATGCATATCTATCTAATCTATCTATCTATCTATCTATAAGCCAAGAGACTGCAAGTACATAGTCAGGGAGGCTGAACTGTCATCACATCCATTATTACTGGGTGACAGGAGCTGCATAATCATCAGTAACTCTGACGGGAGTTGATTGTATATGTATTTACCAGGAGGTCACCATGAGATCCCATGATCCAACTGCAGGATTTTCAGACAGAAAGAAACAACTAAATGAGGAGACACTGGCTGAATTATATATATTGTCTGACAATCTATAATAAGTAAAAAAATAAATAAATAAATAAATATATATATATATTTTTTTTTTTAATTGTCATCATCAAACTATGGTTTTGGCATGTGGTTTATGCATAGGCAATATTGCAGGTAAAACCCATGTTAAGAAAGGTCTGTTTTGCCTAAAAAAAAAAAAAAATAAAAAAAGAGGAATAAAAGTGCACAGCACAAATGGTGATGCTGTCAACAGCTACTAGAAATAACTCTAAGGGTGGGTTCACACAGGACGACTTGCAGCGGGAATCTCTCTGCAAAACTCTCAAAAATCTGCTATGAGGTAAGGTCCTGGCAGGTCCCGGTTAATACATACTTGCAGCCGTCTAAAAGACCGCTGCAAGTATGTAAATCAGCCACCCTCTTAACCCCTTCTTCGGCTCCTGCTGTGTGTATATACGTTACCTGTCTCCTTGCTGCACGGGTTCCCGGCTTCCTGCTCTCCCGCCCAGCCAATCAGTGGCTGTGGCTAGGCAACACACTGATTGGCTGAATGGGAGAGCAGGAAGTAGGGCCCCGTGCAGCAAGGAGACAGGTAACGTATACAAACAGCGGGAGCCGGTTAAGGGGGCGGGGGAATTAAAAACTCTCAGCGGTCTTTTAGACTGCTGCGAGTATGTAGTCACAGGGACCTGCCAGGACCTTAGCTCGCAGCGAGATTTACACTGCGAGTCGTCCTGTGTGAACCCACCTGGAGAAAGTGGAAGCTACTATCATTCTACAGGCTGTACATGGCCTGATGTTCCGGTAAGTGAGCACTGCTTACTGAGCCTATTACACGGCTTGATAATCATGCAGCAAAGGCTATATATATATATATATTATATATAAAAATAAGATAGATATCTCTCTGAGCTCCCTGTGTTCTCCAGGCTTCTGCCTGTTCCCCGCAACCACCGCTGGAACTTCAGAGTGCGTTTCTAAAGTGACAGGCCACTCAGCCAATCACTGGCCGCAACACTGTCCTGTCTTGGTCAGTGATTGGCCGAGTGGCCTGTCACTTCAGAAACAAACAAACGGTCTCTGAAGTTCTAGCAGCGGCTGCGGTGAACGGACAGAAACGAGAACACCATGGAGCGGGGACAGATATGTATACAGACTATTTTTTTTTTTTACACACATCCGCCGCACATCACTATTACACGTAGCAATGTGCAGTCTGTGGCAGGTTGAAAGACAATGATCAGCCAATGAGAGATTCTTTGGGTGATCATTGTATTTATTACACGGAGCGATAATCTGGATCACCCTGATTGGGTAGATGATTGCTCAACCTATCTGGGAATTATAAGATATCACAGTGGCTGTATTTACTTCCTGCTCTTTGATATGACAGCGGCCTGGTTGTTGCAGACCTGAGTGATGCTGGGGATTCAGCCAAGGTTCACAGCTTCCCCGTGGGCAGGAGGAATTCTCTGACATGACATGACTGTTGTCCAAGAGTTCCAGCAATACATAAGTAAGCATTCTGCATTGTGTAATATCAGCTGCAGCTAAATCTACTGAGAGCAAAGTTCTTCTCAGCGTATATACACTTCCATCCTTCACGTGTGTGCACGTACACATATACTGCTACAGGCATCATACACACTACTATACTATGTGTCCGCTAAAAAAATGGATGCATTTTATTTAATTTTTTTTATGGAAGTCAATAGCAAAACAATTGGACAAAAATACATTAGATTTTCATCAGTTTTTTTTTGCAAAAAATGGACTGCAAAAACGCAGTGTGAACCCAGCCTCAGGTGGCAAGGGTTAGACAGTGAAAACAGAGCCAGGAGACCTTATCCTCAGCAATCCTATTCCAGCTGACCTGATAGCAGCTCCGTAGCGTCTCCACGCCAGCACACATCTCATAAGCCGACTCTACTTTTAATTAAGTTACGGCTCAGGTTGCAGCCACAAATAATAAAGTGTATGGTTTCCCCTGGGCAGAGATTGTGACTTTATGAATAGTCCATTGTATTTTACCTACACCAAGACATAACTGCGACTAATGTAGAAACCGCTTTCTGCTTCATGTTACAAGCACCAATAGATCACATAAAACCTGAGGTACAAATGCCAAAAGTCACAACCCCCAACTAAAAGAAACGTGCCACCTACAATAAGGAATCATAAGAAAAACCCTCTATAGTCTTGCTCAACGCTAATTACACAATTTAGATTCACAAAACATACAGAAATTAAAATCTGTAAATATAAGACGGCCATACACCTTGAAAAACACATCAGAGGTTTTGATCAATCAGTAGGGGTCTGGATGCTGAGACTCATCATTGATCACAAAAATAAATGAGCATAAAAGGCTTGCTGAACCCTGTGTCCACAGTGCGGCACAGAATGTGTACGGATTTATAGAGGGAGTGCTTCTGCCCCCTTTTTACAAACCAATGGGGGTTCTCAACACTAGTATGCACATTGATCAAAACCTCTAACAAGTCACAAGTTTTTTAGACTGATAGATATGCTTTAATATTACGTCTGTATTTCGCCCTGTGTCAGAAAGCTACCATTACAGATGGAAACTATCTGCTAATTATAGGGAACCTGTCAGCAGACCACGAGCACCGGGAAATACCATATACCTGATAACAATCAGCTCGGTTCTCTCCGGAGCACTATAGGTTTTCAATAATATCAGGCGGGTGGTATTTCCTGTTCTCCATGGTTAGCTCACCATCAATCTCCTGACAGGTGACCCTATAATTACCATTAAAATACTCAGTGTATTACTTTACCTACTAACAGGGGTGATCACAGACTATAGATTAAGGAATCAATTATACAAGGAGCCAAAGTAATGGGATATCAGGCATCTTTCGCGCTTTAAAGGGGTAGTTCACAAAAAAAAAACAAAAAAAAAACAACTTTTAAATCAACTGGTCTCAGCAAGTGCCAGAGATTTGTAATTTACTTCTATGAAAAAATGTCAACTCTTCCAGTACTTAGCTGCTGTATGTCCTGCAGGAAGTTGTTTATTCTTTCCAGTCTGGAGAGCAGGAGGGGTTTTCTATGGGGATTTGCTACTGCTCTGGACAGTTCCTGACATGGACAGAGGTGGCAGCAGAGAGCACTGTGTCAGACAGAAAAGAATACATTTCCTGCAGGACATAAAGCAGCTGATAAGTACTGGGATTTTTTAAGTAGAAGTAAAACACAAATCTCTGGCACTTTACTGACACCAGTTGATTTGAAAGAAAAACATTTTTGGTGAACAACCCCTTTAAACACCTCAGTAGGGCTAAAAAGTAAACTATTGGCCTGTCTGTCTATTACAATCAGCTATACAGCAACAATGTTTGCGACTCTCCTCTGTAATTCCGTCTAAAACAATAAAAAAAATGAATAGAACTGACAACTTGGTGTTACTTTTGTCAATGAGCTGCATCCCGACATATTCCATTGACGGATATTACCAGGATAGTATAGGACGGCTGCCAATGAGGAGACACTTCTGGGGTGACTTCACCGACAAACCTTACACATATATTTACTTGAGACTGGTCACTGTAAGCTGATCTCAAGTACAGGATATCCTGGTTCCCCATCATGAGTCATACAATACATCATCTCATCTAGCTATATAAATCACATACACAGGCAGCCACATCACAGATCAGTAAGGACAGTGGTATACAGTAAATAAATCCACTACTGCCAGCTGGAGAGACAACATAGTCCTGAAAAATGTAGCGGGACCACAACATAAGGCCCTATTACACGGAGCGATGATCTGCCCAATCAAGCCGATAAGGCAGATTATCGCTCCATGTAAGGGCCCTATTACACGGGCCGATATAAGAAGCAAGGAAGTGCCGACCTGTCAGGTCAGTGCTCACTTACTCCTCATTCCCTGCACGCTGTCAGTGCTATAACATGGAACGACGGGCAGCAGACCGTGGCTATCCTTATACGGATTTTAGGTTATGCTTTAAGTCAATGATCAAGCAACAATGTGAATGTCGGCTGATCACTGATTTAAGACATGACCTCTTACACAAAACGATTATCGTCCGGAACGGCTGGTAAACGGGCAAGTACGGCTGATAATCGCTTTGTGTAATAGTACCCTAATAAAGAGAACAATTACCCAAAGAAGCGATCATCAGTTGATAATTGTCTTTCAACCTGCTGAGAAGTCATCCGCCGCTGATTGTGCATTGCTACGTGTATTAGCGATGCGTGGCCTGCGACTGATGACAGTGTAAAAAATAAATAAAGTTAATACATACCTGTCCACACTCCACGGTGTTCTCCTAGATTCTGCCTGCAGCTGCCGCTGGAAATTCAACACCAGTCTCTGAAATGACAGGTCGCTCAGCCAATCAGGCTACAAAACGGTCCAGTTTCGGCCTGTCATTTCAGATAGCGACTGAAGTTCCAACAGCGGCTGCAGGCAAAAGCTAGGGAGCGCGCAGAAACGTATACACTTTATTTTTTTACACCTAAGACAAGGGCTGAACGGACTTTGAGTATATATATATATATATATATATATATATATCATACACACACATACATACCCACATATAATTCCTGGCTGCTTCTTATATCTTCACTTATAACACTATTCTAGCATACAATTGATCTGGACACATACCTTGCACATCATACCAGTGGGCTCCATTCGTAATCCCATCTGGGAAAAACTCGTTTTCTTCCCCCTTGCACTTTGGATGGCCGGTCTTCATTATTGGGTGGTTAGATGCGTAAGCTTTGGCCAGGTACTGGAACACTTTGTCATCTGAAGACTTGCTGTAGAATCCGCTTTCCATGTGACTACTGGAATCATCGTAAGGATAACTGGCCACAACGGAGCCGCCATGAAGGTTACCAGAAAGTACAAACCTGGGGGCCAGGCAAAAAAAAATAAAAAAAATTAATTAAAACACTTTAAGATCTGTAAATATATACAGGACTATAGTATAGGTATAGCTAGAGCAGCACAACTTGTTGCAGGAGGGTGCCAGCAGGTGGTCTTGACCAAGACTTCCAAAATATATACAAAAAGGATCGCCCACAGCACTCCAGATAAGTTGAAAATTCAAAAAAAGTGTTTTATTCCATGATGGTGCAGCACAGCAAACAAGTCAAAAGTGCGACGTTTCGACGACCTACCGTCGTCTTTTTCAAGCATGACTAACAGAAAACAACAGACCTCTTTATACATGTGTGGTAATTAGTGCAGGGACGTGATTGGTGCACAGGTGTTGGATTAATCAGAGTTTGACAGGCAAACACAATGTGAATACATTCTGAGTGTATAATAAAAAAAGTGAAAAATTAGTGTGTAATAAAAGATTAAGCTTAAGCCGGACGGCGGATTACATAATAATAAAGTTATGAACATAGATGAAAAAACATTTTTCTTTATATCATCACACTGTGATCCGGCTCACCACTCTGGCTGTTTGGGATTCAGGAACCTCAGGCAAACATACGCAGGTGCACTAAAGTGGAATGCTTTGTCAGTGCATCTACTGCGTGTAGTAACATTTCCTTGAGCGCTGTTCACATGCTGGTGTGGTCACATTTCCTTGAGCGTTGTTCACATACTGGTGTGGTCTCCGGTACTCGGAATGATTCTGTTGTGCGGACGCTTCACCCCGGGTCTAAGTTGTCTGGCCCGGTACCGCTGTCTCCACTATCCTTTCTCGGATTCCAAAAAAAATTTTTTTTTAAAATTTTTTTTTAAAAAAGTCACCAGTTTTTTTTGTGATCCCATACGTGTGTCTGGTAGCGTATGTTCCGATACTTAAGGAGCCCTTATATGGATATCGCATCACCCCGAAGTATTCGGTACCGCGTCATCCTGGGTTCCTATGGCCACTCCTGGCCTTTTCTCAGACTAACGCTCCAAAAAAAACACCCGGTAAATCGCTCTTTGTGAACACACACAGATAAAATCAATAAGAAAAAAAGGAAAGAAAAAGAAAGAAAAAAAGTTGCCTGGGTTCCAATAGGTGTCTTCGCAGGTGGTGAGTCTTCACACTGTGTTATTAGTATGATCTAAAAAAATAGAAAAAATCATTATTAAATCATATAATGAATCAAGATCTATTATTTACAATATTTACTGCGGGGTTTGTCAGTCAAAGATAGCGGAATAGAGGAAATACATCCAATCACCTCAGTTGGTGTTTAGTAGTTTTATATTCAACATTTAAACCATGTGTACCTAATGCCTCTGTTTTAAAGATCCACTGTAGTTCTCTTTTTTTCAATGCCAGTTGTCGGTCACCTCCTCGTGGAGATGAAAACACTCTATCTATCACCATACATTTGAGGTCACTCTCTTTGTGGTTCATTTCTGTGAAATGTTTGGCAACAGGTAAGTCCATTTTCTTTTTACGGATACTGTACCGATGTTGGTTAAAACGTGTTTTAAAGTCCCAAGTGGTCTCCCCTATATAGATCTTATTACAGGGGCACCATAGGACATACACAACATAATCTGAATTACAAGTAAGGTAATGTTTAATCTTGTATTCTTTTTTGGTTGCAGGATGTATGAAGGAGGTACCCTTGGACATGTATTTACAATTCACACATCCCAAACATGGATAGGATCCAAGTTTTCGTGATGTGAGGTAAGTTTGAGTATCTTGTTTGTTGTCACGTATCTCAGTTTTAACTATTTTATCCCTTAGATTGTATCCTCTTCTGTATGAAAACAAGGGGGGGGGTTTGGAGTTCTGGGATATTGGGAAAATTGCGTTTAACTATGGGCCAATATTTGTTAATCATTTGTCCAATTTTAGGTGAAAAATGTGTGTATGTGGATATGAATGGAATACGTGTTGTTGCATTCCTATTGCCTTCACCTCTAAGTAGTGTCTCTCTACTCATCTGCTTAACCTGTTCTTTACATTCATCTAATAGACCAGCAGGATAGCCCCTGCTGGTAAATTGTTTGCTCATGTGTTCAAGTGTCACATCAAGATCATCGCTTTTTTCTATGATCCTTCTAGCCCTTATCATTTGGCTTTTAGGGAGGGATCTCACCATTTTTTTAGGATGACAGCTATTATACAACAATACGTTGTTGCAGTCCGTAGGTTTTACATATATATTGGGGACTAACCTGTTGCCCTCCACTGTCACTTCCACGTCCAGAAAATTCATTTTGGTGTCGTCATAAGAACATGTGAATTTGATGGTTTCATCAATTTCATTCAGATGTTTAACAAAGGCTTCCAAAGCCACATGTCCACCGGTCCAGATAACGAAAATATCGTCTATGAAACGTTTCCAAGTCAGTACATGCTGAAAATGGTTGGTTCCATAGACTTTATTTTCCTCCAAATATGACATAACAATATTTGCAAAGGTGGGGGCTACATTAGCCCCCATAGCCACGCCCCTTTTCTGTAAAAAGATTTTTTTGTCAAAACAAAAGTAATTATTAGTCAGATTTAATTCCAACAGTCTCATTATGAAGTCCCTTTCCTTGGGTTTAAGTGTCAAATGCATTAGCATATCAAGTGTGGCTGCTAAGCCCATGTCAAGTCTAATTGAGGTGTACAAACTGGTAACATCAAATGTTACCAGTAATGAACCCTCAGGAATGTATAGATCTTTAATAATTTTAAGGAAATGTGTCGTATCCTTTAAATGTGACCTAGATCCATCAACTAATGGTCTTAATATTTTATCCAAATATATAGAGATGTGACTAAGTATGGAGTCACGGCCGGACACAATCGGTCTCCCCGGCGGAGACTCCATATTCTTATGGATCTTGGGCAGGAAGTACAGACAAGGCAGTTTTGGGTGAGTGACTGTGAGAAATTGAACTGTTTTCTCATCAATGACATCTAGGTGTAAACCTTCCTGTAGTATTTTCTCAATAGAATTAGCAATTTTAAATCTGGGATCCCCCACCATTTCAACATATACATTTGTATCATGCAATTGTCTGTATGCCTCCTTCAAGTAATATTCCTTGTCCATCACCACGATGGCCCCACCCTTGTCGGCAGGTTTGATAATCACATCGTGGTTCTGGACAAGGGATTTGATGGCATCCAAATCAGCTGCTTTCATGTTAGGATATAACATGAAAGCAGCTGATTTGGATGCCATCAAATCCCTTGTCCAGAACCACGATGTGATTATCAAACCTGCCGACAAGGGTGGGGCCATCGTGGTGATGGACAAGGAATATTACTTGAAGGAGGCATACAGACAATTGCATGATACAAATGTATATGTTGAAATGGTGGGGGATCCCAGATTTAAAATTGCTAATTCTATTGAGAAAATACTACAGGAAGGTTTACACCTAGATGTCATTGATGAGAAAACAGTTCAATTTCTCACAGTCACTCACCCAAAACTGCCTTGTCTGTACTTCCTGCCCAAGATCCATAAGAATATGGAGTCTCCGCCGGGGAGACCGATTGTGTCCGGCCGTGACTCCATACTTAGTCACATCTCTATATATTTGGATAAAATATTAAGACCATTAGTTGATGGATCTAGGTCACATTTAAAGGATACGACACATTTCCTTAAAATTATTAAAGATCTATACATTCCTGAGGGTTCATTACTGGTAACATTTGATGTTACCAGTTTGTACACCTCAATTAGACTTGACATGGGCTTAGCAGCCACACTTGATATGCTAATGCATTTGACACTTAAACCCAAGGAAAGGGACTTCATAATGAGACTGTTGGAATTAAATCTGACTAATAATTACTTTTGTTTTGACAAAAAAATCTTTTTACAGAAAAGGGGCGTGGCTATGGGGGCTAATGTAGCCCCCACCTTTGCAAATATTGTTATGTCATATTTGGAGGAAAATAAAGTCTATGGAACCAACCATTTTCAGCATGTACTGACTTGGAAACGTTTCATAGACGATATTTTCGTTATCTGGACCGGTGGACATGTGGCTTTGGAAGCCTTTGTTAAACATCTGAATGAAATTGATGAAACCATCAAATTCACATGTTCTTATGACGACACCAAAATGAATTTTCTGGACGTGGAAGTGACAGTGGAGGGCAACAGGTTAGTCCCCAATATATATGTAAAACCTACGGACTGCAACAACGTATTGTTGTATAATAGCTGTCATCCTAAAAAAATGGTGAGATCCCTCCCTAAAAGCCAAATGATAAGGGCTAGAAGGATCATAGAAAAAAAGCGATGATCTTGATGTGACACTTGAACACATGAGCAAACAATTTACCAGCAGGGGCTATCCTGCTGGTCTATTAGATGAATGTAAAGAACAGGTTAAGCAGATGAGTAGAGAGACACTACTTAGAGGTGAAGGCAATAGGAATGCAACAACACGTATTCCATTCATATCCACATACACACATTTTTCACCTAAAATTGGACAAATGATTAACAAATATTGGCCCATAGTTAAACGCAATTTTCCCAATATCCCAGAACTCCAAACCCCCCCCTTGTTTTCATACAGAAGAGGATACAATCTAAGGGATAAAATAGTTAAAACTGAGATACGTGACAACAAACAAGATACTCAAACTTACCTCACATCACGAAAACTTGGATCCTATCCATGTTTGGGATGTGTGAATTGTAAATACATGTCCAAGGGTACCTCCTTCATACATCCTGCAACCAAAAAAGAATACAAGATTAAACATTACCTTACTTGTAATTCAGATTATGTTGTGTATGTCCTATGGTGCCCCTGTAATAAGATCTATATAGGGGAGACCACTTGGGACTTTAAAACACGTTTTAACCAACATCGGTACAGTATCCGTAAAAAGAAAATGGACTTACCTGTTGCCAAACATTTCACAGAAATGAACCACAAAGAGAGTGACCTCAAATGTATGGTGATAGATAGAGTGTTTTCATCTCCACGAGGAGGTGACCGACAACTGGCATTGAAAAAAAGAGAACTACAGTGGATCTTTAAAACAGAGGCATTAGGTACACATGGTTTAAATGTTGAATATAAAACTACTAAACACCAACTGAGGTGATTGGATGTATTTCCTCTATTCCGCTATCTTTGACTGACAAACCCCGCAGTAAATATTGTAAATAATAGATCTTGATTCATTATATGATTTAATAATGATTTTTTCTATTTTTTTAGATCATACTAATAACACAGTGTGAAGACTCACCACCTGCGAAGACACCTATTGGAACCCAGGCAACTTTTTTTTCTTTCTTTTTCTTTCCTTTTTTTCTTATTGATTTTATCTGTGTGTGTTCACAAAGAGCGATTTACCGGGTGTTTTTTTTGGAGCGTTAGTCTGAGAAAAGGCCAGGAGTGGCCATAGGAACCCAGGATGACGCGGTACCGAATACTTCGGGGTGATGCGATATCCATATAAGGGCTCCTTAAGTATCGGAACATACGCTACCAGACACACGTATGGGATCACAAAAAAAACTGGTGACTTTTTTAAAAAAAAATTTTTTAAAAAAATTTTTTTTGGAATCCGAGAAAGGATAGTGGAGACAGCGGTACCGGGCCAGACAACTTAGACCCGGGGTGAAGCGTCCGCACAACAGAATCATTCCGAGTACCGGAGACCACACCAGTATGTGAACAACGCTCAAGGAAATGTGACCACACCAGCATGTGAACAGCGCTCAAGGAAATGTTACTACACGCAGTAGATGCACTGACAAAGCATTCCACTTTAGTGCACCTGCGTATGTTTGCCTGAGGTTCCTGAATCCCAAACAGCCAGAGTGGTGAGCCGGATCACAGTGTGATGATATAAAGAAAAATGTTTTTTCATCTATGTTCATAACTTTATTATTATGTAATCCGCCGTCCGGCTTAAGCTTAATCTTTTATTACACACTAATTTTTCACTTTTTTTATTATACACTCAGAATGTATTCACATTGTGTTTGCCTGTCAAACTCTGATTAATCCAACACCTGTGCACCAATCACGTCCCTGCACTAATTACCACACATGTATAAAGAGGTCTGTTGTTTTCTGTTAGTCATGCTTGAAAAAGACGACGGTAGGTCGTCGAAACGTCGCACTTTTGACTTGTTTGCTGTGCTGCACCATCATGGAATAAAACACTTTTTTTGAATTTTCAACTTATCTGGAGTGCTGTGGGCGATCCTTTTTGTATATATACAGGACTATATATTTATATTATTTCTTCTTCTTTTAGAGAAAAGCCCTTTCAGGATGTGGCCTCCACAGTGATTAGATGTTAAAGGGGTTATCCAGCGCTACAAAAACATGGCCACTTTCCCCCTACTGTTGTCTCCAGTTTGGGTGCGGTTTTGAAACTCAGTTCCATTGAAGTAAATGGAGCTTAATTGCAAACCACGCCTGACCTGGAGACAACAGTAGGGGGAAAAGTGGCAATGTTTTTGTAGCACTGGATAACCCCTTTAAATCATTGATATGCTGGGGCTTCTGGGATATAACAGAGGTTAAATCATTGATATGCTACGATATGTTACGTTCAGTTAGCCATTTCCCCAGCAACAACCGAGAAAAATATAGTATTATGTGGCGGCCATTCATAGATTTACGTGGCTCCCATCCTGGCTCAGAGGGTGATCTGAATAGGAGACACCCTACCTTCCTCCATAATGTCCATATATCCTAACATTACAACCCCACTAAAAAGGATGCCCTCTGAAAATACTCACACACAGGGCTAAATTGATAATCAGCCACAGAATAGTTCTGAGTTAAAGTGTCACTGCCGGGTTTTGTTTTGTTTTTTGTAGAAATCAATAAGAAGACAGGGGGGAGAGCTTAAAACTGCTTTTTCATGATAAAAATGCATTTTTTTCGGCTAATAAACCCAATTACAAAGTTTCTTAAAATCGCCTGTGATTTCTGTAAAAAAAAAAAAAAAAAAAGCAAACAGTGACACTTTAAAGGGGTTATCTAGGTATAGAAAAAATGGCTGCTTGTCCTCTATTATTGGGAAAAATAAGAAACGAAAGGAAGGTACTTTTTACCAGCGCTGTCTAGAAGAATAGCCACAATAGTCAAAGTCAGTACAATGGAGTTTATTGCAAATGGCACAGATATTACACGGTTCAGGAGCCTGACTCCCCTCATCAGATAACCGTGCATTGTCCTCCATTATCCTCATTTTGGGTGAGGTTTTAAAACGCAGTTCCACTGAAGTGGATGGAGGTGACTTGTATTACCTCATACAACTGGGAGATGGGTGTGGTGCTGTTTCTGCAAGAAAGCAGCTGTGATTTTTCTAATCCTGGATAACCCCTTCAACTAACTATTCCAAAAAGTAGCGGAACAAGGAGATTTTCCATCATCTTGTCTAATGCTCAGTAATCCCACCTGTCAGCTGTCCTTGCTGATAAGATGCGTTAAGGCCCTATTCCACGGAACAATTATCGTTCATAAACCCGCTCCCACGACCGCTCGTTAACAATAATCGCTTTGTGGAATTGGTGTAAACGAGCGAACGACAAAGGCAAAATCGTTATATTGTAGTTCAAAATTGTTTTTCGGCATGTCGAAAAAAATTGTTGGTCTTTGAAAGATAATTCGCTAATCTGTTCGTAAAATTAAGAAATCTTTCAGTAGGTGTGGTCATGATCACCCCGGCGAATGTTTTAAACGACCATGTAACGACCGAAAAATAATCGTTACACTACATATATCGTTCATGTTATGTGTTATAGTTTGCTTAAAAAAAAAACAAAAAAACATTTAGTGATCGTTAACGAGCGGTCGTTGGAGCGAGTTTATGAACGATAATCGTTCCGTGGAATAGGGTCTTTAGCTAAAGGCCCTATTAGAGTCAGCTGGGAGGAGGCAGGACGACACCGGGGAGCGCAGGCAGGCAAGTATATATGCTTATTATTTTCTACATACATTCTCCTATTACACGGAGTGATGCACAGCCCGCAGCTGATGATTTTTCAACATGTTGAAAGACAATGATCAGCTGATGATCGTCTCCTTAGATGATCATTGTTTTATTACATGGTACAATATCTGCCTGAATCAGCCCCATTGGGCAGACAGTCATCTCGTATAATAGGGGAATATATAATAGGGCCTTAAAAGGTCTCAATGAGAAGCCACATGTCTAAAACGTATTATATTATCTCTCTATCTCTCTCTACACACACACACACACACACACACACACACACACACACACACACACTTTAAGCCCATAGATACAGAAGATGCAGATCACAAGTATCCTGTCTCTTCTGCTTTATTTCCTGCACAATTTCTGCACTTGGTCCGTGGTTTCCTCAGTGTTATATAGGTCATGTTGTGGATCTACACTTTCTATTCCTTAAACTATTAAAATTAAGACTTGTTAAGGGTTTTTTTATACCACAGAGGAAAACAATGGTCACCTGTAAGGGATGAGTGAAGAGATCTCAGGGGATCTCTGTAATGACTCACAAAGCCTTCCATGGTTACAGCGGGATAAGGTGGGATGTAATGCTGGCTTATGATGAATGGAAAGACGGTGACATTTAATGATTTTGTTTTTTTTTTCAGGTAGAACTGAATGAGCTGGTTTTACAGCTTTGTCATAGACCTCTAAGAAAAGTATGTGCCAAAGGCAAAGTAACGTCAGGAGATACCTGCAGGACAAAGGAGCAACCCATTCTACATCCAGACACGCTTATAAAGTCTCCACACTCATTGATCACAGGGCTAATGGGGATTTCCTATGTAGACAGTATGGGAAGGAAAGTATACAAATCCATACTGAGGGCGGCAGGCGGGCTGACAGATAATGGAGCCATAAAACAGTACCTTCTGCAAAGTTCTTGGCCTTTTCATAATTCATAGAAATCTTGGTTATTGTCTCCAGCAAAGGAGTCAAAGAGGCGGAGCCAAGCTGCTGAAGTGCTGCACCTCCGCCCCTCAATGATGTGGCTCCATTCTAATTGAGCTGCATCATAGAGGGCCGGGGGTTTCCTCCGACTGTGGGCAAGCAGGCTTGCCTACAGTGCTTCACCCCTGGTCCGTGCCCGGGAACAGAACAGCGTCAGGCCACGGTTCAAAATAAGGACCGCCGCCGTTTTATCCATCTGCAAAACTTAAAGCAAATGTTTTTTTAATCCATTTTTACTAAGAACAGATGCATTTGTGTGCATCTGTATTGATCCGTTTTTTCGATTAACATCTATTATAAAAAAATAAATGTATCCTTTTTTTATTCTAATCTACACAAAACCATGGTCGGCCACATTTTTATGTACAATAAAAAAAAACTGAAAAAAAGAAAAAAAAAAACACAGAATGAAAAAATGTACCACAAAAACGTCAGGTACAGCGTTTGGCTTATTACCTAATGAATACAATCTCCACCATATAGGTATGTCCGGCATGTGTGACACTGACTGAGCCAACCGGCCGTTACGCACTCAGATGCAGAGCGCTGTTCCTAATGTTCCTATCTGATGAACTCTAAGGACACATCATCCATTCAAATAACCAAATGACCACGTAATCCAATAGCAAAATGAGTACTGGGGCAGCTGCCAATAGGAGGGAATACAAACCAGCAATATAGAAGAGATAACAGTAATGAAATAAGATGGCCAATGAGGTCACCAGGAGATGCAGTGTATGATATCAGGAGAGGAATGACTCAATGTGTCAGCAGGTGCACGCTGCTGTATAGGAGACAGTGACACATGAATTCAGCAATGTCTTCTGGAGAGCCCCAAAGTGCCAGAGATTTGTAATTTACTTCTATGGAAAAAAATGTCCAGTCCTCCAGTACTTATCAGCTGCCGCATGTCCTACAGGAAGTGGTGTATTCTCTCCGTTGCTGACGCAGTGCTCTGTGCTGCCACCTCTGTCCATGTCAGGAACTGTCCAGTAGCAAATCCCATTACAAAACCTTTATCAATGGTATTCTTTCCAGTCTGGAGAGCAGGGGAGGTTTTCTATGGGGATTTGCTACTGCTCTGAACAGTTCCTGACATGGACAGAGGTGGCAGCAGAGAGCACAGTGTCAGACTGGAAAGAACTCACCACGTCATGCAGGACATACAGCAGCTGATAAGTAATGGAAGACTGGAGATTTTTTTAAATAGAAGTAAATAAATAATCTCTGGCACCAGTTGATCCGAAAGAAAACGTTTTTAGGTGAACTACCCTTTTAAGGCTCTGTTCACATACGGCAGGTTTGCTGCTCAAAGTGCCACAACATGAGCAGGGTTGTTTCTACCCAAGAAACGTAATCTGAGCCAGGAGCCCCATGTATTTCTGAGATGGCGGTTCCCCCACCCACCGCTGACTGACAGCATTCTCCCTGTAAGTGCACGTTCACACGGGTCACTAATTTTTCTTGGCAATTGCAATTAAAATCAGCACAACAAAGCTGCGCCAATTGGGAGGATTTTTGGTGCAGGTTATCAGTTTGCAAAAGTACGAGGGAAATCCGCAAAATCTCAGCTACTTGTCACAATAGCCTCTTACAGTGCATAGGTGGAGCGCCGTCAGTCAGCAATGTCTGCATCTCATGGATATGCTGCCAGCACCGCAACTGCAAGTTCCCTATAATTACTTTCACTGATAATAAAGTGCTGAGCTCAGTGTGTCTGTCGCTATGTCATGCTGCCCTAGAATACAAAGTATAAACCGAGGGACAGATTTCTTCTAAAGGGGTTTTACCATAAGTAAATGTACTACTTGTCCCACCAGCTATCATTACAGCTGGGTTACTCCCAGTTCCTTCTTCGCTCACTACAGGATGACAGTAAGGAGAAGTAAATTGAGCAGAGGACAAGCACCCGATCTACTGCTCCACTGAGAGATTATATGAAGGACAGAAACAGCAGAAGGATGTCTTTAAAGGGGAACTATTAGCAGGTTAATGAATCTAACCTGCAGATATGTCCCTATTAGACAGGAGACTCTGAGGAGGAGGGTGTGTCTTACCTTCCTCCTTGGTGCCGTTCTGGTGCAGTTAGTTTCTAATGGAAATAGAGGCCGTACCTTAAGTGCATAAATATAAGGTGACGTCAGACTATCACTAACCATTACTATGTCTAGATCATCAGTCCGATTACTTATTACCAATATATAACTTAGTAATCTCTCATTCTTAGCCCGCCACCACATACTGTATAGGGGAATGGTCACCAACATCAACTGCCTTATAATCTGTATAGTATCCAGATATGAAATCCATGTGGATTTACTCTTTGCAGAAAAATGACGTCACTTTTTCCATGCTGTAAAATTCGCAATGTGGTTTATACAAACTGCAAAGATGTTTCCAGTTAAAGTCAGTGGGAGATGGTTACTCATGTATAACTGTGCTGGTCCGGGGGCAGAAGTCAGCACTTTTATTAGCTGTGTGAATATGCACTAAGACAATGAACTCCAAACTCAGGCTCATAATGTAAATCTATAAATCTATGGAGCCTGACTGAGTTCATGGACACAGAGTGGACGTGCTGCAGCGTATTCCTCTCCCCATTGGTATGAACACTCAGAACCGGACCGATCAAAACTTTTGACATGTCTCTGCCAAAAGTTTTTTGATGACAGTGACACTTTGAAGTGTAGCTGTCATTTTAATTTTTATTGCAGAAATCAATAGTACAAGTGATTTAAAAAAACTCTGTAATAGATTTTATTAGGCGAGAAAAGCCTTTCTGTACTAAAAAAAGCTGTTTTCCAGCCTCCCTTAACTTCTTATCATCACTTCTGCTTATTATCAGGCAAAGCCGTCGACATTACAAAGGAGCAAAGTGAAGACGGTTCTGCTGTGTCCATTATAAGCGATGGAAGGGGGAGGGGCTGAGGGGGATACGTGAGCAGGAAGAGGAGAAAAGCAGCTGTACAGTTTGGAGCCTGTCTGGGCACATAAAACACTGGATTCAAAGGTCAGAAAGGTCAGTGCTTATCTGGGGTCTTGGTGAGAGAAGATTGCAGGGTGTTGTGCTTTGCAGAGCTGCATGCTCACTCATCCCCCTGGACCCCTCTCCTCTTCTGTATAGAGTATAATGGACACAAAAATCCAGCTTCTGAAGTTGGGGGGTGAGGGGAAGACAGCTGTTTGAGTACAGAAGAAAACTCTTTTGCTAAATAAAACCTATTACAGAGTTTCGTAAAATTGCTTGTACTATTGATTTCTGAAAATGACAATCACAGGACACTGACACTGTAAAGCTCCTTGCTTCAGAACAGACACAGTCCTGTCAGTAGCATACTGCTCTAGAAGTTCCACAGGTCACTGTAACATAATACGTTATATCATGCAGGCAGCCCAGTCCAGAGTTCAGTCCATGATATAGAGCGAGCTTACACACTGTGTGATGTGACCTCAGTCTTAGTTATAGTACAGGCACAGCACAGGAGGACCACACAATTTTTAAAGGGGTTGTCCAGCAAAAATCTTTTTCTTTTAAATCAACTGATATCAGAAAGTTATATAGATTTGTAATTTGCTTCTATTAAAAAATCTCAAGTTATTCCATACTTATCAGCTGCTGTATGTCCTGCAGGAAGTGTTTTTTTTTTCAGTCTGACACAGTGCTCTCTGCTGACATCTCTGACTGAGACAGGAACTGTCCAGAGCAGGAGAGGTTTTCTATGGGGATTCATAGAAAACCGAGACAGAGTTCCTGTCTGGCCAGAGATGTCAGCAGAGAGAACTGTGTCAGACTAGAAATAAAACATTTCCAGCAGGACATGCAGCAGCTGATAAGTACAGGAAGATTTGGGATTTTTTTTTTAATAGAAGTAAATTACAAATCCATATAACTTTCTGACATCAGTTGATTTGAAAGAAAAATATTTTTGCTGGACAACCCCTTTAAGTACTTATCATCTGCTGTATGTCCTGCAGGAACTGGTGTATTCTCTCCAGTCTGACACAATGCTCTCTGTTGCCACTAGGGATGAGCGAACCGGCCGAGGTTTGGGTTCGTATGAACCTGAACTATTGTCTTCTGATTCCCCCTGTCTGCCCGCTCCGTGGAGAGGGTGGACACAAACTTGATGGCCGCATGGAAAACTGGGATACAGCCATAGCCATAATCCCAGTTTTCCAGGCGGTCCTCAGGCTGTATCCACACTCTCCACGGAGTGGGCAGACAGCGGGAATCAGAAGCCGATAGTTCAGGTTCATACGAACCTAAACCTCGGCCGGTTCGCTCATCCCTAGTTGCCGCCTCTGTCCATGTCAAGAACTGTCCAGAGCTGGAGAAGTTTTCTATGGAGAGTCATAGAAAACTGAGACTCTGGGCCAGAGGTGGCAGCACTATGTCAGACTGAAAATAAAACAACACTTCCTGCAGGACATACAGCAGCTGATAAGTACAGGAAGACTTGAGTAAATTACAAATCTATATAACTTTCTGATATCAGTTGGGGCTTCTCTGTCCTAGTAACCAGCTATGGATGCTACTGTAGTCTTACAGTTTTATTTCCTCCGCAGGCTGATCTGCAACCTGTGGCAAAACTACAACTCCCAGCATGCCCTGACAGCTTCCAGGTGGGTGTTGTAGTTTGGGAGCCACAGGTTGGGATACTATCCCTCTACTACAGCAATGCTGCACAGGTCCAGGCATGCTGGGAGTTGTAGTTTTTCCCCAGCAGGCCTAGGGTCGGCCGCTCACCTGTTCTCCTGGATCCACCTCATCATGGCCACCACCTCGGGCACCTGCTGCGGGTCGGGCTGCTGCTGCTGCCGGGAGAACTGGTCCGGGAAGTTGCGGTTGAGGTCCATGTTCCGTGCGTTCTCCCGGCCGCCCTCGTGGCCCTGGCAGTCGCCCTCCCGCGCCCTCTCGTAGCCGTCCGGGTTGAGGCTGGGCACGATGTAGATGTCGGTGCTGTTGAGGAGGCGGGAGAGGCGCGGGTCGCGGCCGTAGTTCTCCAGCAGGTGCTGCAGCAGGTAGACGAGCACCTGGCGGGACACCGTCTCGTCCCCGTGCATGTTCCCCACGTACTTGAACTGCGGCCGGTCCGGGGGAGCCGTGTCGGGGTCAGCGGTCACCCTCATGACCCACAGCTCCCGCCCCTCCACCGACATGCCCAGGCTGGAGAGCCGGCACAGCTCCGGGTACGCCTGTGCCAGGGAGTGCAGCCGCTCCGTCAGCTCCTTGTGGTTGTAGTAGCGGCTGTACGTCTCCGGGCTCTCCTCCATCGCCTTCTTTATATGTGCCGGGCTGGCGACCGCTGAGAGGAACACAAGGGCGGAAACCAACGGGAGACACCGTCCGGGAGCCGCCATCCTGCCCCAGCCTGACTGAACAGCTGCCATCATTCCGTCACCCTCACTTCCTGCCTGCACCTAGCAACCAACCCACTCGCTTAGAGACACTCGCTTCCGGTTTCTCTGCCCCACTTCCGGCGTAGCTGACAGCTAAGAACTTCTTTTCTTTCAAACCCCACTTCCGCTCTTTGACACGTGATAGTGACAACCCATACACGCGCTAGCTCTCGGACACGCACATAGGAGGCTGAAGAACCAATAGTAGACAGGAGGCGTGGTTTGTCCAGAATTAACTATGCCCCATTTCCGGCGAGACTATGAATTTCTTTTTATTCAATGCCCCACTTCCGCTCATTGGCTTGATTTGACAGATTGACTTTTCACTTCTTTAACACGTGATAGCCACAGCACATGCACACGCTGGCGCTAGGACACGCCCATAATAGGCCAAGAACCAATAGTAGATAGGGGGAGTGGCTTGTCTGGAATTTGCCTTATTTCGGGCATGTCATCCCTCAGACTTATGACCGCAGTGTTCCGGACCCTCAGCTGTGCAGTAAGGGGAGGGGGATATTGCACTTGTTCGATTATTTGTTCTAATATTTTCCTGGTTTAAAGGGAGAGTTAAAAAAAAAAAGTGTAATTTATTTCTATTAAATAATCTCCAGTCTTCCAGTACTTATCAGCTGCTGTATGTCCTGCAGGAAGTGGTGTATTCTTTCCAGTCTGACACAGTACTCTCTGCTGCCACCTCTGTCCATGTCAGGAACTGTCCAGAGCAGGAGAGATTTTCTCTTTTAATCTTTTTATTACATTTTTCATATATATATATATATATATATATATATATATATATATTTATATATATATGTGTGTGTGTCAATAAATGTCAGAATTACAACATCATATCCCCAGGAGCAAATCCCCATAGGAAACCTCCCCTGCTCTCCAAACTGGGGAGAATACACCACTTCCTGCAGGACATACAGCAGCTGACAAGTACTGGAAGATTTGGGATTTCTTAATAGAAGTAAACGACAAATCCATAAGACTGGCCCGGCACGTTTTGTGACAACTTTGCTATCTGCGATGCACAAGGCGACGGTTACCATGGTAATCTACGGTATTACATACTCACTTTCTTTGTAGAATAGTGACCCAGCAGTCAGGTGACCCAGCCATTGATCTCTAGATACAGAATAGGTTATTATCCGTACCTGCTGGACAGTAACAGCGACGCTATTTTATTAACCATTTGTTTTTCTTTTGTACAGGTCTCTCATTGCTGCACAGCACGCATCCATGACAAAGAAAGAGAAGATAAGACAAAAAGGTGTGCAGAATTATTGGTAAACTGGGCTTTGTGCGCCACCTAGTGGTACAAGGTGTTACTATTCCTTTTTACATTGTAAAACTTTGACAAGGACAGCCAAATGGTAATTTTTATGGGTGCACTACACAGATAAGGGGGGGATTTACCAAGGCTGGCGTACCTGAACACTGGTCTTACATAAAGCTCTGCCCCTCATGTGTGCGCCTCCTGCAGGACCTGCCCCTGCTGTATGGCATCCTCAGAAATGTACACCCGCTGCAGAATAGGTATAGATTTCTGCCATGCTAGCAGGGGTTAATCATGATAAATCATGTGCTTCTGTCCGCCCCCCTCAGATGAGAGCGCTTACCTTGTGGAAAAGGAGTAA